>NW_022170596.1:14113108-14270984 GCF_008802855.1 Photinus pyralis
GTGAAGGATTTCCTGGATTAAGTTTCCGTTCAAACACTAAACTTTGCTTTCGTTCCGAGGAAGGATAGGCACCGTGGATTTTTGTTTCCGTGTGTTAAATTCAAGCCACCCCTAGGAAGTCACAGAGACCTAAGTGTCAGGTTTCATCACATCCACCCTGTACCAGAGGAAAGAGCAGTTCACAAGATCGGCTGTACAAATGTTGTAAAGGTTAGTCTAATTAAATTTGTAACATTCTGTAAAATTCCACTTTTTGGTAATTAAGCTATAGAAAAAAAATTTTTGAGTTGATTGTTTATTAAAGTCCAATGAACGATTACCAAAGAGTAGGATAAATTTTTGTGTTTATTTAAATAAGTCCCAGCCCATGCTGGATTAAAAACCGATTACCTGTTGTTGCAATTTTCAAACTGTAGAGGGTGGCCACCCTTTGAGTAAATTAGTCTCACCTGTTAGGATTTTTTATTTAGTTTAGTTGTCATTGTTAAGCTAGTGTTTTTACAAGGAGAAGAGAAGAACTGCTAGATCCCTGTAAATTGTTTGTATCGCTAATCTCATTTCAATATATTATCTATTTGGTTTCAATGTGCCTGTCTTTAACGAAGAACGAGGGGAAGGAAAGGGAGGAGTAGGAGTTGAGGCAGGAGATTGGTAGGCGGCAGGTTAAGGTTTGTTACGCAGTTTCAAAAGAGTTAAAAGCCCACCGATTTGAGTTAGCCGGAGCATTTATTTTTATCGATTGAGCAGCCTGAGAAGAAGACGGTTTTGCTTGCCGGGCGGAACCGATGGTAATCTTCAAATCCAGAAGGAACCCCCGTAGCATAGTAAACGTAACAAACTTGTAAATATGAAAAATGTGAAAGTGGATCTATTTTCTCTCGTCAATATATTCATTTGTTGTATGCAGGGTTGTATGGCAATTTCGTATTTATTATCTGCAAGCAAACAATCTAGAAAATAAAGTTTCAAATTTGATTTTCAGGCAAGAAGGGAAAATGAAACATTTTATTCGAATTATCGTTAAATTCATGTTAGAGCTCGCGGTGGGTCAACGAATTTCTTGGCAGATTTAATTTTGCAATTTCGCAGTTAATTTTATTTAAGACGAGTAAGGGCTGGTCAACCACTTATTGCAATTTCAGTTGCACCTGCACTGTTTATGAATCCGAAATTATAGAATAGAATGTAAAGAATATACGCTAGAGGGAATGACGTGATCTGAAAACAAATTACGATGTAGTATAGGTACTAAAAAGCACAAGATATATTGAACCACCAATATGAATGTAGCAATATGAAACGAAATACGATATTTTGCGTTGTGACGTTTTTGTTGAAATGTGTCTGAATAAGTTAATCTCATTTAGAAAATTCTCGTTTCATGACAGCGACTGATTCCATTTAAACCGCTCAATTTTCCGTGAAAATACTTTAACAATTCGTGTCCTGCCGCCTAAGAAATATAAGAAAAGTTTAAACTCTTTACTTATAAATTCGAAAAGTAACAAATTCATTAAATATAAACTTATTTTAAAATTGCATAAATCTCTTTAGGGTGATAATTATTAAAGTTAGTAGATTTATTATATAAAAAACAAATACATATATTTTCATAAAGTCCTTTCCCTTTTTAGGTAGGTACGTTTGTGTTGTTTAGACCGCACTGTCATCACTATCGTTTGGACTCCAGTGGCCCGAGTCCACAAAATGTTTAAATATGTCTGGCGTTAGATGCATTTCCGGTCATATTTCAAGAATAGTATCCGGTTCCGCCAGACTATCCGAAAGTGAATGGCTGCTGCCCGGAATTGGTTCCGGTAGACCGTCATCTAATACTTCAGTTACTTCCTCAAACCGACTGCTGAAAACAGAAACGGATGTATCAAGAGAGCGCTACAAGCGAAATCTAAGGCAATATTGATATTTGTTCTTCTTGAAAATATTACAGTTTACTGTTTACCTTTCAAAGCTATCGATGTCGCCGTTTAAAAGTCGATCTTTACGTTTACGGCGTCTTCTGCCCTTAAACGAAAGGAGAAAATGGAAAACGGCCAAGGCAATAAGCTGTCCGCCCGCCGCATACGCCAACCATAGTTTGTTGGGCCAAATAAGTGGGATCGCACCTAACGGACCGTAAGCGAGAGTCTTTTTCCAGCCACTTACCCACATGACACCTTGCCAACATCTCCACATCTTGTTGTTTTCGTTCCTATAAAATGCGAATAGGTATCAGCAATTAATTTAACATTAATTACGTAGAGCGGTTTGCCAGCCAAAATTATATCATCTGATATCTCTATTTGGCTGCTTGAAATTGAACTTTTGCAATTTTGTGGCTTAGAAACGGTGGAGAATATTACAATCTTTTAATTAACCGCGATATTTATTAGCCCGTTATGGTGATTGAAGATAAGCAGGATAAATTATGAGCTACTCATTTCAAGAGCAAATTATCTGAAAATTCGGGACATGAATGGGTATAATTTGTAGTTGGACTTTCAGCCCCAGTCCTGCACATTATTTTAATGTCGCCATTCCTTTTTGACGTTTTTATGGATCCATTAAAATGCTTTCATTTTTGGCTTAACGCAATGAAGTGTAGATAAAATGTTAATTTCGAAAATCGAATGTATAAAGTTGAAATTTACATACGTCGATTCGATACGCTCTATGTAATATAAAAACGTAATTTGTCATCATTAAAAATTTTATCCAAACCCCTTATATATTAAGATCTCATTCGGACTTCGTAAAAGTTTTCCTCGAACATTATTCATACAATATCAAACCTTATTAAAAAGTTAACTTCAAATCTTTTTCGTGCGGTTGCCTGAATTCTAATTAAGACGAAGAATGAATTATACTAACAATTACATTTTTCTATGGAGTAAGATAATTTAAGTCCTTTTTAATGAAAAATACAGCTAATATTTACCCTATGAATTTCGTCCGTATGATAATTGATATTTTCGCAATTAGTCATTGAAACATAAATGACAAATGTACAATTACCGAAAAAGTCTCAGCTTTACACGTTTTGTGGTAAGGCTAAGACAAGGTCAATCAAAAACGAGCCTCTAGAACTTAAATTAAAATCCGAAGTCCTCAAAATATTCGCCCTAAGAAAATCCAACCTCCATAAAATTCGAACCTAAGTCGGCTACACACGGCCCGGCAGGCCTGTCAGTTCGCACTGAAAAGTGTGTAGCCGGCTAAGGCCCCATAGATTGTCGATTTTTTCATCAGATTTGCACGACGTGTTGTTATCTAAATAGCCGCCAAATTTTCCTTGGTAACGAATCAAAATACGAATTTCCTAGAGGCAATTTCCCGCGCTGAATCTGCCAGGGTAAGAACAGGTTCTTTTTTGGGGGAAATATTCCAGGAGCGAATTTTTCTACAATCAAACTAATATTTCCGTTGGTGAAATTGAAAAAATTATACTCGTATTTCTTCAAAAAAAATGGGTTTAAGATATATAAAGCCCATGTGACATGGAGGACGGAGGATATACATCCCCAAAGCGTAAGGCTCGCACTTTACCAACCTATGTCACATTGGCAACAGTTCTTGCCATAAATGTAGTGCCTTTCCGTTGTCAAATCGCTATAAACCGAATTATTTATACCAAAAAAGTGAAGCTTTAAATAAATGAATAATAATAATAATAATAAGTGTTCAATGCGCCTTGTGGCGTCAGATTGAGTAACGTGGAGGTCATGCGAAAATAGCATTGTCATCTGGTGTCCAATAGCACTCTCTAACGGAAGATATAGGAAACAATAGTTATGCATGCCTGCTGTTCGAATTGCTCTTTTGTTTGATATAATTTATATTTCAAAAAAGAAAAATATTGCGAATCCTTGAAGCAGGGGTGCTCAAACTTGAACTGCTGACGATCTACCTAAATGTTGTTAGATTCCGATCGATCGACTCTGAGATGCTCCAAGTATGTGCGATTCAGGTTTGTTGTCTACGTAGGTAGGGCATATCGTCGCGCAAAAATAAGTTTATATGGACGTTGCAAAATTTCATACAAGCACTCGTGATCGACCGGTTGATCGCGATCGAGCGTTTGAGGACCCCTGCTTGAAGAAACCCCGATATTCATTTTGGAACACCTGGTACCTACATAATTCTGTCTTAGTTATCCTTTGCTGTAGGTATCTTCCGTACTTATTTCACCACTTGTGACGATCATTAAACTATCACAACTCTCTGGCGCCTACTCTAAATGATGGTAGGTATTCTTGGGCATGTTGTGGGTAATAGACTAGTCACTCTTTGCCTTCAAGCCATTTGCAGAAAATGTTCGTAGTACAACTATTCAGCAAACCAAACCAACATACCTTATAATATCTTCTCTTCTAATCACTAGAATGGTTACTATACCTATTTTCTGCTATATTTTAGTGCACGTGTGAATATTTATGCTTGAAGAATGTAATTATTACAAATATAGGTATTGTTGTGGAAACTTCATGGGGGTGTCGCTTCTTTAGGTTGAAACAATGCTGAAAATGAAAGCGAATAGTGTAAAAATACGTGTTGTTAACGTAATTACGGTCTGAATATAGGAAACAGCACTCAGGACAGCCTGTATGTAACATATTTAAAATTATTTCATACGTGGGAATTTTTTAATTTCAAATAGACACAGAATTGGAAAAATTTGATGATGTTCGTTTCTTATTGTAAATTTAGTCAGTAAATGTTTATTTCATTTCACTCTATTTGTTGTATTTAGTTTGTATGATATATTTAAAACAGTAACATATTTCAAGTTATTTTATACGTGGGAATTGTTTAATTTCAAATAGGGAAATAAGGGAACATTTAATCGCAATTTTTTACGTGAGTTTAAAGTTTCACCTGGTCAGGTGTTGATAAAAAGTTGTTATCGGACAAGAATTAATTGATATTTCGACAAACAGTGTCACGTGCGAGATAACCGCTGCACGTGTTTTATCAGTTCTGGCGGCGTAATTTTCGAGTGTTGTTTGGAATACGAATTGCTTAAATAGAAAGACTCAAGAGTAAGTCATTTTTAACGAGCGTAATTGTGTGGGACCGGTAGTCCAGCTGGCAATGCAATTAAAAAAAAAAGAAACGTACTTGTCCTCATGCGAGTTAAATAATGCAGAAACAAGTTGATATAATATTTGTAACCACTGGAAATATGGCTTTTATTAGCTTAAAGAAATCAACTAGACAATTCAATTAACTTTGACAATAACGATAAATGATTATCAAATGATAACTAGATAAAATATCATATCATTTTCCCCTGTAGAATTTTCTTCTTCTGCAGAATTTTCTGCCCCTGTAGAATTTTCAATTCCACTTTCTACAACAAAGTTTTGAAACCGCGATGGTGGCCTTCTAATTCGAGTAGACCTTCTAACCTCTTGTTCCGTCGAAGATCCATCAGAAGTTTGTAATTCTTGTGAGGCCTCAGTCTCTGAAGTTTCAAGACTAACGTCATCTTCACCCTCGTCAACGTTGTTTGGGAAGGGCGCTAAATGACGATTTGTCACGGTTGACATTTCTCCATTAGCTCTTCTAATTAAAGAGTAGTAAGGATTACTCTCGATAAGTTCAGCTTCTTCTACTACGGGATCAGTCTTTGAGTGACGGACATTCTTTTTTACTGTCCAGGCGTTGAAAGCCATGATGGTAGCGAATCCCCGTTTGGTGATCTTCGAGGGTACGTGAATAGTTTTTCATGTGGCGTAGCATTAATCGATGTACAAAGAAGTGATCGGATACAATGAAGGGACTTCCTCCCAGTTTCCAATTGACAAACTCTTTGAACGTAGACTGAGCTGAATAGTACGCCAAAGTGTTCCGTTCAAACGTTCCACTTGACCATTACCCTGTGGATTGTATGGCGTCGTTTTTGAGGATGCAATGTTTGAGTTTTTTAGGAAATTTTTAAATTCTTCAGACATGAATGAGGTTCCTCTGTCGCTGTGTATGTAAAGAGGCTGGCCAAAAGTGAGAAACAGGTCTTTCAGGCATTTAATGACTGTGGATGAGGTCATATCTTTGCATGGGTAAGCGAAGGGAAATCTGCTATATTCATCGATAATCGATAAAATATATTTATTTGAAGAATTAGAAGGGAGAGGACCTTTAAAATCAATATTAAGGTGTTCGAATGGAGACGTAGCCTTAATTAGTTGACCTTTTGCTTTCAAAAATCTTGGATTAATTTCAGCGCACGTTGGACACAATGCAATCATCTCTTTTACATCATTTGCTGTATACGGTAGGTTTTTAGAGCGTATCCAATGGAACATTCTACTTACTCCAGGATGGCAAAGCGCATTATGAAGCTGTTTTAATTTGTCGGTGTTCATGTACGCACAAACTCGTGACAGAGCGTCTGCTGTTGTGTTTTCCGAACCTGGTCTATATATAATGTCATATTTGTAGCAGGATAGCTCTAGCCTCCAGCGCATTATCTTCTCATTTTTAATCTTGCTATTGTGATTTTGATTCAACATGTACGTTACTGATTTTTGATCCGTAATTAAAAGAAAGTGTTTTCCAATCAGAAAATGTCTCCATTTTTTAAGACTTTCAACAATTGCACAAGCTTCCTTCTCTATTGATGAATGTCGACATTCTGGATTAGAAAGCGTTCGAGAGAAGAAAGCGACTGGACGACCCTTTTGCGTAAGCGTAGCGGCTATAGCAAAATCCGAGGCGTCAGTTTCAACAGTGAAAGTTTCATCATCATCTATTGCTATAAGAGCAGCTTTCTTTATGTCTGATTTAATCTCTTGGAAGCATTTTAGAGCATCAGGCGTTAAAGGAAAACTTGAAACACAAGTTAAAGGTTTTATCTTCTCCGAAAATCTTTCAACCCATTTCGCATAGTGGGCGAACATTCCCAAAGCGCGTTTGAGTTCTGAGGTTTTTAATGGGAGCGGGAAGTTCTAAAAGGGGTTTCAATCTCTCAGCGTCTGGTTTGATTGTGTTATTTTCGACAGTATAGCCAAGTAGATCGATTTTTGTTTTCTTAAAAACACATTTTCTTTCATTTAGTGTTAAGTTATATTTTCTCGCCGCATCCATAAACTTTTTTAGATTACGTTCATGTTCTAACTCATCTTTACCACATACTGTCACGTCATCTAAGTATACAAATGTACCTTCTAGTTTCTCTCTGGTTATGATGAAGTCTAGAGTCCTTTGAAACGCTGCTACACCATTGGTAACACCGAATGGAATTCTTGTAAACTGGTAAAGTTGTCCGCAGGCTTCAAAAGCAGTGTAGACTTTCTCTTTATCTAAAATGGGCATTTGATGATATGCGCTTTTTAAGTCGATCTGACTGAAGATTTTGTATTTCGATACTTTTAAGACGACCGTTTCCATGTTTGGTAATGGGAATGCATCCAATTCTGTAAACTTGTTAATAGTCATAGAGTAGTCTATTACTAGACGTTTTCGATGAGCGCCACCTCCCGCTACTAGGACTTGTGCTCTCCAGGGAGAAATGCTTGGTTCTATTACACCGTCTTCCAGTAATTTTGATATTTCTTGCTTGATAAATTCTTCGTCTTGTATACTGTATCGACGACTCCTTACGGCGATAGGTCTGATGTTAGGTGACAAATTAGTAAAAATAGATGCTGGTGGCACCGAGGACTGCATTACGTTGCAGATGCGTAATGGTTCATGGGGACCTCCCAATTCAAATTCAATTTTAGAATGTTCTTTTAGTAGGTCGTGTCCAACGATCACGTCCGCGCAGAGATTATCGACGATAAGAAGTGGTATTTGCCTGTAGTTGTGTTTATTCATGGTGATATTGGCAAAGCAAATACCTTCGACAACCGATACTTGATTCAGCGAGGCTAAGTTAACAGACTGTGTACATGGTTTTTGACGTAACTTCATTAGGCGCGCGATTTTGCTGTTTATAAAACTGACCAGCTTTATAACCATTCACCGTGATTAGAATAGTTGCACCTTTCAAGCTTGACGGTGAAGCGGCAGATATTGTACTACAATGAGATGAACCGTCATCGATAAGACTGTTGACTGTGTTTTTGAACGAAGCCGAGTTGTTGGTAGCGTTTCGTGATTTACATACATTTGAAAAATGACCTCTTTTAGAACACAGGTTACATATAGCACGGAAAGCTGGGCACTTAAACCTTTGATGTACGTTACCACCACAAAAGAAACAACATCTTACTGATCGTGAGGATGGTTCAAGTATTGTTTGTGATGGTCGGTGTTGTGTAGCGGCTGCTATGTTTGATGCTGTATCTTGTTTTTGTTCGTATATAGCATTAATTTGTGGTGAATTGTTACTTATTATTAGCGCGTCCTTTTCAGCTGTTTCAAGTGCAATAGCTTGATCAAGTGCTTCGGCAAGAGTAAGTTTTTTATTTTCTAGCAGGCGTTCTTTGATTTTACGAGAAAGCAAACCGGAGATCAAGGTGCTACGGATTGCTTGTTCTTCATGTTCTTGAGCGGTAACGGTTTCGAAAGAGCAATCTTTTGCCGCTAAACGTAAAGCTCTTACGTAGTCAGAGATGTTTTCATCCGCACGTTGTTTCCGGTTAAAAAGAATATGCCTGGCTAGAATTATATTTTTAGGTTTAATATAAATACCTTCTAAAGCTGCAATTGAGGCTTCGTAAGTTTCGCAAGTTTTGATATGTTTGTAGATTGAAGCTGATAGGTGATTTACTAAGAGCTTGCGTCTTAATGCATCTGGTATTAAATCAGTTTTTACTTCTTCATTCAAAAAACTTTCGAACGTTGACCTCCAGTGCTGCCATTGTGCATCCGCTTCTGCAGCATCAGGTTCGACATCAAATTTGTCAGGACGTAAATACCTCGTGATAGGAAAACTAGTTGACGATGGGTTTTCGTTAATCATTATTTTAAGCTAATAAAATTGATATAATATTTGTAACCACTGGAAATATGGCTTTTATTAGCTTAAAGAAATCAACTAGACAATTAAATTAACTTTGACAATAACGATAAATGACTATCAAATGATAACTAGATAAAATATCATATCACAAGTTTAATGTTAAGCAAGAAGCGCGCATGGAATTTCTAATTTAAAAAGTTTGTCATCAAGAATGAAGAAATAATTCGTAATACAAGAGAAGAGATCTCCTTATTTGTTTTTGGATCAACCGTTTGCAAACGCGGTGTGTTCTATTCAAAAGGCACTTTTTTGTTACATGATTTTTTTTGTATTTCATTTTCTTTCCATGATGTGTATTAGAATAAATTCTTGTAATTTTTCATTATGTGTCCATTTTAAAGGAACCCAATTTGAGTCTAGGTAGAGTTTTATTTTTCTATGCCAGATTTTTCTTATTTTTCTTTATCCGAATGTTATTTCTGATTTTATTGAAAATGTTAGTAGTGATTTCATTGGAATTTAAGTCTTGTAAGTTTATAAGAGTTTTAATTTTGGTGGAAATGCGAGCTCATAAAATAATCATGCAGCAATTTGCATTAGTTTCAAATGTAATAATCGAATGGATCGTTGGATCCTTAATGTATTTTAAATAGCGCCATGCAACTACATGAAATTCACACAACACACTAAAATGTTAAACAAACTACATACGCCTGTGCTTGACTTAGCCATTCAGTACGGAACTTCCAAATAAAGGCGAAATTTCCCACTTTCATCCATTCCAATAATACATTATTAAAACGCGGAATCTTTTCTACTACAAACATACGCCATATCGCGCTTTGTTTGAAAGAAAAGCAAAGCATTGTCAACTTCCTCATACAGACAAAGTTATGCGCAATAACATTATGATTGTTATTACCGTGTTTTATAACTTACTCCATGAGAAGTAAAAGTCATAAGCATAAGAATGTCTAAATAAGTTTTTATATAGCTACAATTTTTAACATTAAAACTCTAAGAAACGAGTAGGTATATAAAATTTACTGCCTCCTCATCTCAAAGTTTCCTAAATTTCCGCCCTAAAGTGACTAACTTAAATCTTTGAGAAATAAATTTACCATGGAATAGATTTCTACTAAGGCCGTTCGGGAAACATGTTATAAACATCAAATTATACTAATGTGGAGATAAAGTAACTTTCGTTTTCCGAATGGGATTTAGCAGTTTCGAGAGGCGGTGAAAGGATTTCCACTGAAAATATTACGTTGTTGATTGTGTTGAGGAAAATGAAGTTTGGATATTCTAACTGGATGAGTTTCACTTTCAGCTATTTGCATTTCCTAAACGTGGCGATTATTTAAATCTGGCACGCATTAGGTTGATGAATACAATTTCATGCTAGCTACCTAGGCGTCTCTGACACTTTGCAATATTATACGTGAGCGTTTACAAATTAATGCAAAGTAGAAGTATAGTCTTCAAAAATATTTCAACCGTCCACAAATGGATGAATTAGAAGCTCTGTGACCGCAACCCTTAATATTTTAGGGCAACCAACACAGGTCTTCCTTCATGATTGTGGTTTTATTTTAAAATCAAGGCCTCAAATTTAAGGAAGTATATAATACAACGCGAACGTGCTAAGATATAAACTGCGAAAAGGTTATAATACCTAATTTATGAAAACTCATTTAATCAATGAAATATGGCAGACCTATTCCAAGTTACACATACAATGGGCATCACGTAAATGCGAAATGTACTTAGATACATTAGCATTCAGGGTACGATGATATATTGTAAGAAAACGCTTTCACTTTCCTACGGGGAATGCATCCTATGTTGAAATCTTGATGTTATTTTAATCTTGTGGGACTTGTTAGTTGAAATCCGTGAACTCGGAGCCGCTATCTGCTATATAATAACTACAATTCAAACTCTGTTATTAAATTTGACTACATTTTGTGCTTAATGGGCCACGGTCTCAAACGGTGGAAAGTAGGTAAAACGTAGGTAATAAAACGCCAGCGAAATTTGAATAGGCCATACCAAAAATTCTATTACTATAAACAACCATCCAAAATATGCGTATTTGATGTGCCACTGAATAATAAAATGAAGATTGTTTAAAAGCGCTTTTGTTTCTACACGAAACGTTCCGGCTAATTCTTGTATGTACGCTTTTTGCAGATGTAGTGTGACAACTATTGGATTGAGAGAAACAAATATCTTTACTAACTTTTTGAAATTTTCTTTAGGTAGGTATACAAAATTTTATTAAAGCCTAATACAAAAATTAGTTAATATTTAAATTAAAAATGCTTTCTCTGAGCAAATTCTTAATATTCATTTACCCTTTTTGTGTAATGTTGCGACTAGAAAATAATTCAAATTTCGCTTTCCACCAAAAAGAAACATCACAAAAACAGAGAGAAAATCACCTTATCCATTTTATTCCAAACGTCATGAATTTTAAAGGCCCCATACACGGTACGATCGATCTGTCCGATCCGTCGTTTCAGACCGATCGAAACGACGAATCGATAGTATATGTCAATATCGTTAACGATTTACTTCATCGAATTGGATATCGGACATCGCAACAAAAACGCATGCAATCGTGAATATCGTAACGATGAATCGACAGTGTATGGCTCATTGCGATCGACGATTCGACAGGGCACGTATGACTTCTTAAATTATTTTATCACGATGGTTCGGTTGTAAGCGATCGATCGTAACGACCAATCGTTCCGTGTGTGAGTGGTAAGCTTTGGGCGATCTATTGTCACGATATCGCTTCAGATCGATCGTGACGACGGATCGTTACGTGTATGGGGCCCTTTAAATGTATATAGTATTTTACCGGCAATCTGTATAATTCAGGTATTCTATACAATACCTAGGCAATGTATATGTATGTTAGGCGCAAAGCCCGAAAACGGCCAATGTTCGTTCCAATCTTAAGATTGGACTATTTAAAATGACCAAAGTCCGAATTGTAATTTAATTTCGAGCTTTGGTCGTCTCCAAACAGCCAAAAGTAGGATTGTGCAAATATTAAACCACTAAACCAAAGCTTAATAAATTCGGTTCGGTAACACTGTTGGTATTGGCAAAACATTTTGGTTAGAATCCCAAGAAAAACGTGATGGCTATTGTTACGGAATGGAAAGAAGACCTCTATCAGATCAGTTATAGGAACACAATCAGGTGTACTTGAACAATTTTACGCTAGAAACGAATTCCAAGTAGCTGACCACAGTGGCTTAAGTCTGGCCATAGGTTCATAGACATAAAGGATAGTTTCAGAAACAAAGTTAACACTAAGAACTGTCGCTGTTAAAGACTCTCAATGAAAGCAAGGTTTTGTGAGATGTAGTTGTAAAAACAACTGCGCAACCACAAGATGCAATTTTGTTTAGAAAAAGAAGTGAGATGCAACTCAAAATGCCACTCATGATCAAATTGCAGAAATAAATAACTAATTAACAATACGACTATTTGTTTTCTTTAGTTCTGTACAGGGTGGGCCATTAGTGTGTGGGTGGAAGATTGTGGGCGGTTTATTAACGCGCATATTTAAAATTCATAGTGGGGGAATAATGAAGGACCCTTAACGCTACAACCTAAAAATATTTTCAACGAAATTGCAATTGTTATACAGGGTGATTTATATCAACGTTGCAATTTTTTAAATGAAATTTTAGTGTGACTTTATGTACCATACTTGCTATCTAAAACTTAGTAAGCTGCGACTTTGTGAAATTACTTATCGTACAATGTAACAATGTAGGCCGGGGGAGAAGGGTGGAATTCTATTTACGTTTAGAGAAATCGATATGCCAATTTAGAATATTTCGTTCATAGATACTTGATTTTTTCAAATGCAATCCTTCACTTTTTATTATTTTTTTAAATACGAAATTTCAGCAGCTTTCTTACGATATAAGGTTATCGGTATCTATCTCTGGTAGTTTTCTTTTAATCTCGCATTCTTTGGCTAATTGTTTTTTTTTTAATTTTTCAGACATAAGTAGTTTGTAATTATTGGGTCCTATGTTAGAAGAAGGTTCCCAGTTCTAGTTCTGTTATTATTGTTATTTGTAGTTACGTTAAAATAAACTAGGGACAATGAATAATTTTTCTCAAAATGAAATGGCTGATATGATTTTCATTCTTGGAGAGTGCTCTAGAAATTCTTTGTTAGCGAATAGAATTTATAAAGCAAGATATCCTGACCGAGAACGCCATCCGAGGGAAGAATCTTTTAAAGTGATTTTGGAAAGATTTACAGCAACTGGGAATGTTTATTGTTTGTTATCCTCAAAATCAGAAAAGGGTGAAATCTGTCTTAAACGAAGAAAATGATTTTAGTATTTTAAAATCTGGTGTTCTAAATTCAAACTTGTACATGAATTTCCTAAACATTAATTTATTAGAACTCCTTGAAGATGTTCCACTTGCTCAAATCAGAGATATGTTTATGAACAAGATGGGGCACCTCCTCACCGTGCCCGTCATGTAACTGCGTGGCTTAGTGGATTCACATGTGCATAGAACAAGGCATCATTTTGAACATTTATTATAATAATTTTTTCTTTTTAATTTTCGTTCTGTTTAAAAATTCTAGTTGGTAAGTGTTAAGTAATAATTTATAGTCAAGGTTTATAATAATTTGAATCGCTTATTGTTTAGGTATGTTCCACGGCCTACTAGCCACTTGTTAATAACTTTGTTTAAAAAATCACCAAATTAGTAAGAAAATGCGAAATTAAAAGAAAACTATCAAATATAGATAGGTACCGATAACTTTATATCGTTAGAAAGCGGATGAACTTTCGTATTTAAAAAAATAAGAAAATGTGAGGGATTGCATTTGAAAAAATCAAGTTATCTATGAACATAATTTCCTACATTGAAAAATCGATTTTGAAAAAAATGCGTATATGATCCAAGATCCAAGAATGTACCTATATTTGCAGATAACCAGTGATTATTAATAAGTAAGTGTGAAAGAAACGTGAACGCAGTGGAAGGTGACGGAGGCGTAAACGAAGAGGGTCTGAATAAAGGACGCGTAGAGAAATCCAACGAAAGAGCCGTTGATAAAGCACTCGTGATTGAAAATGTGGAAGAAAGATGGGAAGGAGCATACATGAAATGGTATAACGGAAAATGAACTTGAAGAAAGGAGTAACTAGGAGTCTGAATACGGCGTAAAAAAAGTTGTGACAAGTAGAGGAAAGAAATAAATGTCAAGCTCAAGAAGGCTTTGTGAGGCGCCGTAAGAACAAAAATTAAAAATAAGGAGTGAAAGAATCACGAGAGGAAAATAAAGTAGATGTAGGTAAGTGGTAAAACGCAGAGAACAAAGAGGTGTTAATAAACGTTGAACTTCAGGAAGTAAAATAAGCGAAAAATATTCGAAAGGATGTAGCGATAAAATCCTAAAATGGATGTGAAGTAATCGTGAAGCAGAGGTTTACGAATTTTCAAATTGTGAAGTATGTGTGAAGCAAGTGGAAAATAATGAACTAATTGTACGTGTGATATTGCCGTAAACGAGTCTTGAAGCAGGCGTAAAGAGAACCCGAAGCGGGAAAAGTACGGAGACGTTATGTTTCGTAAAACTTTGCTGTCATGAACAAGGGTTTTTGCATAGCATAAAATGTTCAAGGATGGCAGAGAAGAGGTTGAAGATGATTACCGAGCTAGACGACCCTCAACAAATCGAAAATTTAATAAAAACTCGCGATCTTTTGAAGAGTGATTGTTCCCTAAGTGTGCGACTGATTGTGTAAGACTAAGAACCCAGTTTGCCTAAAACAAGATATTGATAGGAGATTTGAACATGGCAAAAGTGTGTCAAAAGTTCTGATAGATGAACGTGTGGTTGTTTCAGAAGAAATGGTTGAACGTTAGCAAGAGAGCCCATATATTTTAAGTGGCGCACCAACCAGTCTACAAGGACGAAGTAAGCTCATTGTTTTTTCGCCGCCAAAGGATTAGTACACAGGGCGTTGTACCTGCTGGTCAAACTGATAATGGAAATTTTTACGCAGAAGTCAATGCACCCAGTTACACCTCGCGGGCCAAGTTTTGGATCGAAACAACTGCGCAATTGTACCGCACAGCCCCGACCTCAATCCCAGTTTTGTTCCTATACACATCAAGAGATCCAAAAGGACCGTTAATATCTCTGCAACATTATCTCTATCAGAGTACAAATTCCAAGGTTTTTCTTTTGCTTTACAAATTTACGACAATTTCTTTAACAAAAAAATTTCTTGGCAAGCGGTGGAGACTGGCTTATACCAACTGGGTGCTCTTTGCTTATACTCAGCCTCGGTATAGTTGATGAATGAATATGAAAATCATTTCCTTCGGATCAAATTTCTGTCCCTTTTCATTGGGAGTATCTTTTCATCCACAAACTTTCAAATGTTTCACATTTGGTTTCCGCCCCGACCAAACTTCTTCAGGTGTTTTTGTCTTCAATCTTGAATCAGCGTGCACTTGCTCGTTCTATTAATGCCTACTCTTCCTTTCTACCAGGCCATTCTGCTCAGGAATATATGGTGCAGACTTCTGATGAATAATGCCACTGAAATCTGTACTTTCGTCTACTTTTCGTTTTTCTGCCATAATCTTGGTGTTCAATTTGGTTTGAAACCAAACTTTTTCATTTCAAGAAATACCCAAACACTTTTCTGGAGAAGTCACAAGCAAATACCTTGAACCGTTCCATGAAATATCCTACATGGAACCGCAATCACTACCACGAACCAGTTTAAGTAAATATGTTGCTCTTGAACCAAAATTATTAAATGGCAAACGAGGAATCTTACCCAATAAACATGCAGTGCACTCAGAAATATTCAAAGTGGCATGATCGATTCCATTAATAAGTTGTTCAGCTGTGACAAGGATGGTCTAAATGCTTGTGAATCTCAGGCAAATGGAGAACTTCCTTCAATTATCGATGAATTGCTCCATTCTTGGAATTATAAGGATGCAATAATTAAACTTGAATGTAGCAGTATACTTATAATTATTATAAGTATACTGCTACATTCAAGTTTAATTATTGCATCCTTATAATTCCAAGAATGGAGCAATTCATCGATAATGTCAACAACATGGAACTATCCAGGAAGCTCCTACAGCTGAAATACATGCTACTTCACAAATGTAATTTCAGCTAGGTCTGACGATGGCCTAGGGCCGAAATCGATTACCTAAAGAAAACATTTAACAATTATAAGTATACTGCTACATTCAACTTCCTTCAAGTTAGACTTTTGTTCGTATTATTGACGCTCACATCCAAATTGACATTTCCAACAAATTATCCTTTGACTGTAGAGTTATTTGCTGTTATCATTTCAAAACTTGGACATTCCTGAACATTCTTGAAGAGATTAAGGTCCTTGCACATGTGCGAAGATGCGCGAATATCAAAGATTCATTCTTGTTCTGGACACTTCACCGATATAGCACAAAACATGCTCTTCATTGTCATTCGTTTTCTTCTTGCCGAGCTTTATCTTAGGACAGTTGAACTTGATATGTCCGAATTCATGACATCTATAACACTTTACAGTCTTCGTAAAGTGCTGTATAAGGTTAAGTGGCCGCAGCCTTTCAGGAAATAACCAAAATCTAATCTTTTGGAGCCGTGAGGTAAAGTTATTAAACCGATTGAGCTAGCCGTATATAAAAATTAATAGACATCAATAACATTGGTTGAACCCTGATTTAAATTTACCATAAACATAAATGTAAAAGATATAATGTTTTAGTTTAGAAGTAGTGTGATTTTTCTCCATTGTGTTTTCTCATTTGTTATCGTTCTAGTTCGTTCTTGGGAGGATGTTAATTTTGGGTGTTACCCCGTTGGGCTGCATGAAAACTTGGTTTATTTTTGCATGTGTGCAATGTAATCATGGAAAACGTCCGACAACCTAGAAACAAGAGCTAAAGTCATGCTTATTCCGATTGTGCTTGAGGAAGGCATAAAGGCATAACCGATCAAGGAATAAGAGTTTTCAGTGAGATCCCAACGAGATACATCCCTGCCGAAGGACAATTTGGTTAGAAGTCGGTGAGGATTTTATAGAACGACAGTGAGAAAGACAGTCTGAAGTGCAATTGGAAAACGGGACGAAGTCGAAGCTTAGAATATCTTGAAACCTCTGAAACATGCGGCGGAGAATTAAGGTTCCGGAAAAAAGTCAACTAACAACAAATTAATACAAAAACTTCCATACATTTTCAGCAAATAATGTTTTCTTTGGGGCTGGTTGTTGTAAATTATAAATTTAATTCGAGTCCACTGCCTTGCTCTTCGAAATCTACTGGGAAGCTGTAATATAGACTCCACTGGCAATTAGAAAGTTTTAACTTTTTGACATAAAACTGTGAAAATACGGTGTTAGCCTTGAAGTGACGTTAATAGTGGTAGAGGTGAAATGGACCAGCATTCTCCCAAATATGATTTATAATAATAATTGTGGTGTTGAACAAATTTTCCACATAGGTACCTTTTGATAGGATTATTATTTGCAATAAGCTAACCGCCAGGCCGGTGCTTTATATACCACAATTCGCAAACGGTTAAATTTTTAAATTAAAAATCCAATGTCGAATGTAATCTGAACAGCCGCAGGGCTGTCGATTACTTGTCACTAAATCAATGTAAAAGTAATTGGTTGAAAGGTTGATTAACATATTCCCTGTCCCCTATAATTAAAATAGGCCGAAACGCTTTATTCTTTGCAAAGAAAACTCATTCTCAGTCTCTTTACCATAACAATTAGTTACAATCTAATTCGGTACGTTTCTTATAAATCATTTTCATTGGGGAGCGCAAAGATAAAACGATAAGTTAAATTGTTTCTCGACCATTGGTTTTTTAAACAAACTTTTTGGAAAGAATGTAAAAGTCGGAAACTTCCTTAACGTTTCGAACTTTTTAAACTTCTGTTTGTACTTCTAACCGGCGGAAAAAAATTTGGCAAACTTTGGCGCAAACCTTCTACGTATAGTTTATTATTTCTTAATTCATGCTAATTAACGAAAAGTAGTCTCTTACCGTGTAGATAACTGTAGAAATAGTGTTATTACCCATGTAGTTTCCAACCAAAAAACCAGCACGGCAGAGGCTCTGAAAACGGAAAAATTGCAATTTAATTATTGGTATGGAGGTGACGTAGTGAAATTATTAAAGATTTTCGATTAAATTCATTCCAATTCAAAGCACGGAAACATTATTTGTTTTCTAAATCAGAAACGTGAGTTGCTCATGAATAAGTGTTTCCAGTATCGGTACATCCGTCCAACGCATTTTAGAGAGGTGTTTCACAATGGTTTCTCGAAGTTTAGGTGCGTTGAGCGTTGGGTGAAGGCTCCTATTTAATTATATTACAATTTGCGCATAGTTTATGAAAAGATGCAATCCATTTTATTGAGCTATAAGCAGCTCCTATTTGAAACTTATCTTGTTTGTGTACATTGTGTTCGGATGTTTATAAGGCCCATAAATTCCATAGATACCTTGTTGATACATTTGGTTTATTGAATACTTTTAATAGAGCACATCAGGAAACCAATAGAACCAAAGCAAAATTGGCAGCTTAATGAATTTAAAGGAAAGGGGACTTTCACTTATTCAAATCCAAAATGTAACCTTCTATTTTTTAGAGTAATTTATTAAAATAGCGCTTTTAGTTAAGAACCCAGTATATAATTTAACACCGTGGTTAAGAGATCGCATTGGGGAATAACAAAATTCCCCTGGACATTCAGGTCGAGGCGGTTCTCCCATGGAAAGCATTCTTATGATCACAGAGACATCAATTTTTCCTTCTTTTCAAAGGAATGATTAATTATTGAGTTGCAATCGCTTCAGAGAATTGTATATACAGGGTGGAAATGTCTGTAACACTGCATATGTTCAAAACAATATTTTTTAGGAAGTTTTTATGGATGATAGTTTGCTACCAATCTACCTACGTACTTTAAATTTGTCGTCACCGGCGTACTTCCGCATGGTCAAAAGGGCATATTTTGTTTAAATAGAAATTGCGGTTCGACTGTTATATCTGATGGAAAGTTATATATCCAACCTCACTCAGTGTACTAGACTTGATGGAAATGTGTCTACTTCTCTTCAGTTATGGCGGGTGTACCACATGGATCTGTCTTAGCCATTGTTGTAGATCAACTGTACCAGTAAAATACAAGTGTGTCACCTGTATGCGGATGACACGCAGTTATTCTATACATTTCCAGCTCATCAAATTGGGGATACGAATGAAGATTTCTAGATAGGTAGGTTGTCTGGTAACTAAACCAATGGAACGCTTGCATTTCGAAGGCGGGAATACGTCATCCAGGCAACAATGCTAATAAAAAGGATAAGAATTCAGTTTCCGCAGTAGATTTTTGTATTTTTTTGGGTACATGTATATAAGGGTGGTTGCTAATGAACAATTTAAACTTGCCGCGGTTTTCTATATTCACTTTGATAAAAAATCCGATACAACTGAATGCCGAACGATCCTCGAGATCTTCACACATACATCATTTTTACAATACACCTTAAGGGGTTGTTTCTGTCGCACCAGATCAGCATATCTTGTAAAACAAATTTTTTGAATCGGTATTAGTTTTACTTTTATTCGACGTGCCTAAATACAAAATTTCATTTAAATATCTTAACAAATAAAATAAATTGGGATTGCGCAAATGCAAAAGTTGGAATGCGCATGAGCAATATTTTTTTTGCATCTGCCTGAGATTTAAGAATTATTTACTAACAAAGAAAACCGGACATTCATATGTTCTTTGTAACAAGAATGATAAAAGAAACCCTTTTTTGAGGTTTGGGCAGTTATTGGTCTGTAACTTTTTGCCCCGTTGGTCTACGTAGCCAAAAAAACAATAGCGACCTTTCTTATATCCTGAAGAACGTGCATATCAATTTTCATAGCAAAGTTTCTACACAAAGTTATCGTGCACACGGGCAGACAGGCGGACGGACAGACAGCAATACAAAACTATAAACGATCTCGAGGATCGTTAATAATACAATTTTAGTTAGTTATTGCGCAAAACTAATGCGTATGCACAGATATAGATGTAAATTTGATGTTCAACTATTAGCATGTGAAACGGTTAAGTTAAAGCGGCCAGAAAAGTTAAAATTTTAGTTTTTACCTGATTGGTGTGAGTTTCCTTTGGTCCTTCACCACCACATTCATTGTTCAATAATTAATATAACAAGTTTTCGCCGATCTAAAGGTAAGATTAGATTTACACTAAGATACAGTCCGTTCATTTACAGTGGTTCTTATATTGGAAATCTCGGAAGTTTATCGATTTCCACCTTTGAAATTAATCAGTGTAGTATTGAAAAAATAAGTGTGGTGCGAGGACTTCTATGATATATGTAGGTGCTATTCATTCACAAACAAAGCAATTAGTACCTAAGTAAATGAATTGAAATACCTCTTTTCTTTCGTTTGTAATTTGTTGAGCTGGATTTCTTTTGAAATGACTACTTTAGTCATAGATAAATACCATTACCGTTACCTAGAAGTATTCAGGCTTGCATTAATCATTTAAATCTGAAAATTTACTTGCCAACATAGGTAGTTTTTTATGATCTGTCGAAAGAAAATATTATCATGATTTTTCCACTTCCAGTTCTACCGGATGTCTATCGCAACTTTCTTATTTTAAATAAAAACACCCTGTATTTTATTACATTTTCGGAATCTACATGAAAATCTACGTCGTTTGATACCACATTTCCCTATACTCAGCATCAAAGGTTTTCAAGTAATTTAAGATTTTCCAAATTCAAAAATGGACAGTACTGACTTCATTCTACGTGACAATGATTTAAATTTTGATCGCCCTTTTACAGGGTGTTTTAAAACTAATGGTCAACTTTATTAATACATGCAGATACATGCTTTATTTTTTTGCACTTTCAAATGTCGAAAAAAATTCTACAGCAATTTAGTATTACGTTCCGTTTACCTATCTGTTATGCTTTCCGTTATGTTTTAGATTTTCTAAAATTGTGACCCTTATGCATAATTTTCTTAGAAAGCTTTGAAACAACGTTAGAAGACTTGTCAGACCTTTTTATAGTTATAGTTGATAGTGATGGTAGATGAATAAAAAGTAAAATAAAGAAGACATAATAAACAGAAACAGGTAATGATAACAAACGACAATACAAAAAAACCAACATCAATTGAGGCTTTGTTCTATGTGGCCACCGTTTTTTTCAATACATAATAGGATCATCCGATTAATTCCGTTGGTAGTCGTCTCTCTAATGTCTACTACATCCATTTCATCAAAAGCTCTTCTCTGTCTAACTTCCAGTTCTTCACGAAAAGCAACTGGTGTGAAGTAAATGTTGT
Organism: Photinus pyralis; assembly: GCF_008802855.1. Classification (NCBI taxonomy): domain Eukaryota; kingdom Metazoa; phylum Arthropoda; class Insecta; order Coleoptera; family Lampyridae; genus Photinus; species Photinus pyralis. Next base: position 14,134,460 of record NW_022170596.1, read on the forward strand.
CTTTATATGACCCCACACAAAAAACCCAATGGCGTTATATCTGATAAGTTCTAGGAGGCCAACGCCACTATCTTCAAAAATGTTCGTCAAAGATATATAAGCATCATGGATAGAATGAGTCCGCGCTTCGTCATGTTGAAACCAGTTGTTTTCTTCATGTAAATTCTCAAATGCTGGTAAAATAACATATACTAACGCATTCTTCTTTCAAGGCCTCCGTGCATAACGGTCACAATTTTTGAAAATCTATAATAAAACGGAGAGCATAACAGAATGATATGTGTAGGGAATGTAATACTAGGTCACTGCAGAATTTTTTTGACATTTGAAAGTGCAAAAAAATAAAGCATGTTTCGTTTGAAAAAATCAACTTTTTAAGGTTTGAAGTTAAATAAAGTTGACCATTAGTTTTAAAACACCCTATAGAAGGGCGAACAAAATTTTAATCATTGTCACGCAGCATCAAGTGAGTACTGCCGATTTTGGAATACTTTTTGAAATTGAAGTCATAGATACAGGACTCAAAAGGATAACAGCCAAACATCAAAAATGTTCAAAATCTTGAATAACTTGAAAACCTTTGATGCTGCATATAGGGAAATTGGTATCAAACGGCGTAAATTTTCATGTAGATTTCGAAAATACAGGGTGTTCTATTTAAAATAAGAAGTTGCTATCGACATGCGATAGAACCAGAAGTGAAACGATCATTCTTTCGATAGGTCAGGAAAAACTATGTTGGTGTATACATTGTCAGATTTAATTGATCAATGAAAGCCTGAATACTATTAGGTATCGGTCTGCGTGACACGGCCTGTAATACTTGGTGTTATTACGGAAGTAATATCCACAAGAATCTTACCATTATAAACTTCTAATCAATTAAACCAGTAAAGAAATACATTAAATTACATTATTATCGTTGAGTGATTAATTACTCAATGTTATTATCTAATTATAGGAAGGTGTTAATGACGCCGGACAAAGCCCAAGGTGGTGAATTCCATTGCAGATAACAAAGAATAGCCTAATTTCTATGGCTATTGTTAGAAAAATGAAAGGATTAATTCGCAATTGCCAGACAATTTCGCCGGCGGGCGTATGGTATAATTTAAGTTGCTTAACTGTGCTTTCAATTGGTGAAATACTTCATGATGTCATCAAAACATTTTCCCCAATTTTTGTTCTTAATTTAAGGGATGAAAAAGATATATCTATGTACAATCATACAATTTTGTTAGCTGGTTGTAAATCGCCAAAACCCATGTCTGTATGTTTTATAGAGGCGCCGTTATCTTAAAGATAAGCTTTATCAATTGTACTAGTTATTTCCAAAATGATGGCAAACTTCAAAATTTGGTTTACGCACAATCATTCTTTTGGTTAATACCTACAATATTTGACGCCGACCCTTTTTTTAAATGCTATTATAAAATCAAAATCTTAAAGAAATGATTCGCTGTTTTGCGGATAGTTCAACATTCACTGCAGAGCCGCCTTAAAAGGGTGCTTTTTGACTTTTCGCCATTCCTTTTTGGCTTGTCGTAGGGAGCAATTGCCCCCTTTGCCCCCTGCTGAATGCGCCACTACGCCAAAATAAGAACCACCCTAATGTATAAATACCTAGACTTTGGGAATTAAAACTCTAGACACTCTTTAGCGTGCGACGCTAAATAAATAATGCTGTTGCGTTTTACGGAATATATTTACAAAATGGTAGCCGAAGTGCTCGCGGCGAGTGCTGCCGTCGGAGTGAGCACGGGGTATTAACTACCTAAACTGGCTAATAGAATACTATCTCCTACATCAAAATGCACTGAAGTCCCTTAGATCTCACACGAGGACTTAATTTTTCTTAATTATTGGCATGTTTGCAAATGTAAGTGCTCCTTCGCAAAATCAATTATCTTTAGTAATGCGAGTAAGGCACACATTATTGTTAGAGGTTATGTAAATAAGGCATACACTTAATGTGATATGCAACAATTCTACTTTCCATCTTGAAGAAGCGAAAATTTGGAAATTCAATTTTCTAAATAGATCCGCCATCTCTGCATTCATTAATCCTACAACAAAAATGAGAGTTTGCAGTTATATTCGTATTTTTATATCTAAAATTAAAAGTTTTTGTAGCAAAAGGAATGAAACAGACAAATTCCTTAGTTATGAGACGACTTTTGTAACAGGTCATCCTTTTTCGTTTCAAAAATTTGGTTTTGAATTTGTATTTTTTCAACGTAGGAAATAAAAACATACCCGCTTCATAGCGGACGAGAATGAAAGTATGTCTGGAAACAAAATATTATTTGGTAAAGATGAATATCAAATTCAGCATTGATACGTTATTACGAGACAGGTGTTGCCTTTTTATAAGGCAAACCAATATTTTAAGTCAAATAACTTGGAAAGAAAAATGGAACTTGATCGCCTTTGTTTTTACGTAACATATTCAATCAACTAAGTTCACATCCGTATTTATTCGAGTTCAATTAAACAAGAGCATTAGAATTTGAATTTCAGGAGGAGATAAAAAGTCAAACATCCGCAAAGTAAGAGGTACAAAAACATTTTTATTACTGAACTAGCCGTGGGACAAATAAAATGAATTGTCATATCAAAATTTTTTGCCACTACTGTAGAAGTTCAATTTTAATTTATGTAAGTGAGGTCTTCGACCCTTGTAACTAAACCGTTACACTTACTTAAGAACGGAAGTAATATTATCAAGTAATATCAAGGATAAAATCAGTTCGTGAATTTAAATACTCCATTAATGATACTCCGCTTTAAAAAGTTCACGACATAATGGACTTATGTGTACTTTTTGATGAAAAATTGACTTTTTGCCATCGCATATACGAAAAGGTTAATAAAGCTGTCAAAAGTGCTGGGCTTTATTAAAAGAAACTGTGCATCCTTTCGTAATGTCAATGTTTTAGTGACGCTATTTAACGTCTACTGTAGGAGTGCTCCGGAATATGTTTGTCCAATATGGTCACCTTACTTCAAATATTTGAGTCATAGCATTGAACGAGTTCAATCCAAATTCCTGAATTATACAAAATACAAATCTGGCAATTTGAATTCCAAGAACGTCATCATGGCACCACTTGCATTTGCGTCTGTATGAATAATAGGATAATCAATAAGTAATGCCATAAAAGTCAAAATTTTTCTAGGCCTACTTATATAAAATTTTGGAGGGAGTTGTAACGCCAAAACCCCCCTCCCATAAGCGGGCCCCTGGTATTTTGAACATCTGATGTAATTATTTTCATTGCTTTGTTGACTCGAATGGATCCGGTTTTGTTTTTTTTTAATTCATCACAGACTACTTGATTCCTGACTAAAAACCGTTGATGTAACTGGTATCTTATTTGCACATGTAATACCACTAGTGCTTGAATTATTTCCGGAAATTTGTTCGAGCTCACGAATATTTTGAAAATTAACCAGAGCCGGAGAATACTAAGGAATCCAAGTCAAGTGTTTGGAAGCAGTTTACTGACTTTTAGTCTGAAAAAAGTTATGAATTCGATAGGAAAAACATATCTGTGGAGGAATTGGCAATGATTATGGATGATTATGGGTTTAATGTCTACCCCAAATTGTGTTTATTTCTGCTAGAATATTTTCTTATAACGCGGACAAGTGACGTTTTATGTCGAAACGTTCTCTTATGACGTCAAAAAATTTCCACTATAATTCGCTCTAGGTTACCCCTGCAGGTAAAAATTTCCGATAAATACCTCGGTTACCATGATAACGTCAGACGAAATCTGCATTTCATTGGTCGAAAATGGTTGGTGTGAAATTTTCAATCTTATGCTATGATCGCTCGTTGAAAAAAGAATTAAAAACTCTATCAGGTAATCTAAAAATCCAAGTCAATATTTTTAATTCTGAATGTGTGGTTGTGCCAGTTTCAAATTATCCCCTGTGTTAGTATATCCCTCACATGCGGAAGGACCTGCGGAATGGCAACACACAAAACATTTTCCTTGTTTTTCAAATGGAGCATTGCTCCCTTTTCCCGAACGAATAAGAAATGTTTATCCTGTGTCCGCTTTTATTCGAGCAGACGAAATGCTAGAACAAACGGAATAAATGAATTTATAAATCCGCATTCGGCAATTGTGGACACAGCTATTTAGGCGTATTATTAAAAGATACGCAGGTTTATTGTTTCAGGAAGCCATCATCCCATGAAAAATATTCCGATTTAACTTCTCGTATAAGAAGAATAAAGAGGCAATATAAAATATAGTGCTTTCAAGAAAATGAACTAGACCGTTCCACATACGCATGGGAATGTCGGCAAAAAGCAGCAATATGGCACGCATCTAAGATTCCTAAATTAAACAAATAGGACTCAGAATGGCGCAGTTTTTGGGTTTGCGCCGAATACTAGAGTTGTCCATTTTTTATCGCAGTTGTATTGCCTTTATTTTTTGTCTCTGTGTACACTCGCAACTGAAAATTTAATAAACGCAATTCCCAAGAAACATTAGCTCTAATTGTCACGATGGGGTAACCTTTGTTTGACAAAAGCGAGTTTAATTAGCTGTCCCTTCGCGTTCAATCCAATTTCCTTGTCGATTTTCCGGGTATTTAAGCTTTTTATTCCACTTCTTTTCAAATTAGACCACCTAAATTAGGCTAATGAGGAAGTAACGGGTTTGTAAACAGCTCGCGAATTTGAAAACGGTTTTCTTGGCAAATGAGAAAGGTTTATTTATCGCTGCTCATCTCTATTTAGTAGAGCAAAGACTCGTAATAAAACGGCGCCTATCTATCGGCGTCATTGCATCCCTCAAATGCAAATAATGAAAGCAAGGAGCTGACAGGCGAATTAATATGTACATTTCAACCTCACTAGACTGATGGTTTTAAACTTCTGGGCGATTGAATGGGCTTCTTTTTCAAGTCTCAACAGACTTTGTAAGCTAGCAAGAGAAAATAACTCAAGCCTGTTTTCTTATAATTACAAGTTTGTTTGTTCACTACCCTCGACATTGCGGTAAATTGCTAAAAATGAAAACAACGAAATGTCAACAAAACAAGAAACAAGTTTGGACAAACTCCCGAAATAAATAACACACAAATAATAATTTAAATCTTTGCTCCCTCTTCGGAACCTATATACTGTGCTTTTTGAGTTCCACCGCTTCCGCTGGCCCCGGATGCACATGTTGCTTGCTCTCAGTAGGGTAAATAGCAGTCGAGCAGCTTACAGCCACCCATTATCCTACGTTATACGTCTCTTTCATTTTTCGGTTTATAGCTTTGTACCTCTACCAGATGTTTGACAGAAACGTTGATTTGCAGTTCAAAAGCTAGACGACTACTCATCAATGATTATTTCTTCATTATTGCTTCATTATATAACATTTATCTCTAAAACTTAAGGATTTAGCACAATTTTACAAAAAGTGTTTTTTTACGAATTTGAATCACAGTAAGCTCTTAATTGTGCAATATCCCGGTCTTTTCGAAAAAAAAGGCCATCGTTTAGAAATTCAATCGATTCAACCCCAAAACTCCTTGTATCTACCCTGCAAATTCAGAAAATTTCAATCCGCCATGTTTTTTTTTTGAAAAAATGCACAATATTTGTTTCATCAGGCACGAGATCAAGCATTATGAAAATTGAAAGGAAAAGCCTCGTCAATTTTGTTCTCTGAAAAACAGAAAATACACTCTATATATCAAAGAACACTCAGTATATCAACTTTAACTCTTACTCTCGCTCTTACTTATCCTATTTTATTTAACTAGTAGGTTTAAGCTACGACGAATGTGAAATTTGGAGTGCTTATTTATCAGATCATGGGTTTTTTCGAGGGTTTTTTCTCGGGTTTTCTTTAAGAATATTGACGGAATATTATGATTTTCAAGTTTTAGATACCTATTCATATAAGTTGAATCATTTTTATTATACAGGGAATCCACCTTCTGTAAGCGGACGATAGAGCCTCAATGATTCAGATTAATGGTAACGGTTTGTTGGTGTGAGAAGCCTGAGGGGAAGCCTAAAACGTATTTTTAGGTATATAGGGTGGCCTCGAGGGCAGCCTATACATTTTGATATTTTTTGTAGGTATCCCCGGGTATCCCTTAACAAAAGAACCGCGAGGCTAACCGTTTTCCGGATATGCTTTTTATACAGGGTGAAAATTTTATCTTCAAAACATTTTTTAAAGAAACTTTTTATGACATCCATAATTATAAAAAGTTTGCTACTAATCATCAGACTTTAAGAGTCAGAAAATTGTGCTGAATAATACAAATCCTTACATATTAACACTTGACGCGGACAAGTTACACATAAAAATCGGGTTGAGCTTACTTGTGATTCAAATTCGTAAAGAAAACACTTTTTCAAAATTGTGCTAAATTCTTAAGTTTTAGAGATAAATGTTATATAGCAAAAAAGTTTCCTCGTCACAAGAGCTTTCAATAAAAAAAAAAGAAAATTAAAATCGGACTATTAGGAGCAGAGATACAAAAAAATATATTGCGGCTAATGGCACCATTTTGACGGCCACCATTTTGATTTCCTGCACGGATTTTCGAGTGGCTCCCTATCTCAAAAGTTGCCTTTTGGTATTAACTATTACCACAGAAAGTGGCATATTCCAATCAAAAGTGCAGTTTTTTTTTGGCGTACCCAACGTACTATAGCAGCAGTAAGCGGTTACGTTGCGTGTTCAGGAACGAATGGTCTAAAATTTCTCCCCCCGTATTCCTTATTAATTAATGCACGCCTACAAAATGACTGAACAAAATAGGACATCTTTAATCGGTAATTCGAACTGTAGTTCTCCTTAATTCTCTTGTTAATTGTTAACAGGTAGAAACATTGGTTTAATTTTTTACAAACCAAGTCAATATGAGTACCCCAGGAGAAGCAGCTATCTAAAAACGTTCCCAGGAATTTTCCACAACCAGAGAAATGTACTTTAATATTATTTAAAATAAATTCATCGTATTTTTCTCTTTTCCGTGGTCTGAAATGAGCAATGCAACTGTTTTTTTTTAGTATCAAGTATTAATCTGTTTTATTGCAATACGAGTAATGGCTAAATTCATGAAAAGAACTTTATTCAATAAAAGATCCTTAGATGCATCTGTAGTATTATGCAAGTATTATCGGCGTACAGAAGGACCTTGCCGTGAGAAATGTGCCTTGGCAAGTCATTAATAAAAACAAGAAAAATTAGTGGTCCCAAACCACTTCCTTGAGGTGTCAATATTAAATTCTTTGGAATACACATCATTAACACGCACCATGATCTTTCTACAATACAAATAAGATACAAACCTTTTGTTAATACACCCACACATATCAAGACTACCTATTCAATTTATCCGAACCATGTACAATGCTCTTATTAAAGCAAACGGGATATACACGACATGATCCCCACCATCCAACCTATCATTTACAAATTGGACGTACTCAATTATTGTCCTGGATTCGGTCGAAGAACCATGTCGAAAACCATGCTGGCTAATAGTAATTTTATTAAACCTTGTTAAATACGCTTCTACTTGTTTAGCTACAAGTTTTTCAATAAATTAAAAAAAGTATAGCAATAGGTCGATAATTTTCAACGTTGCTTTGGTCATCCTGCTTCAATAACAAAATGACTAAGGCTAATTTCAAGAAAGCTGGAAACTTACCCAGTGTAACTGATAAATTGATAATGTGAGCAATTATCCTCGACATCTCCAAACATCCGGAACCCATTAAGAAAACAATGCGCTATAGAAATCGAAAGTAGCAAAAATGATATCTTCCATTTCATCACCCCTTACGAATTTACGTAAACGTACTTTTTTCCAGGTGAAGGAACTACACTCGCAAAGTATAAGAAGCATAAAATTCAAAATAAAATCTAAAGTAGGTCCATTTGACAAACATTTCAAATTTAGCGTCAAATCCCAAATAACAAGTTACCGTAACCTTACCATCTGAATCCATAAATCTAATGTTATTTGAATTTCAAATTCCCGAATAGGATATTTTTAATAATCGTAATTTTTTGACCGACGCCGAATGAAAGGACCAACTGAACCTAAAGCTATAAAACTCATTTTTGGTCAGCAACACAGTCATTCGTCACAAACTCTAAGACGAACCACAATCTCACCAGCTAGTGATTGTTCGAGAGGAAAAAAAACATTTTTTATACCAGGCTTTGTGAAAATATTATACATTTAAAATATCTTATTATTGAAATAGTTTTGCGCGTATGGAATTTGACATAAGATATCTTTTTTTTAAATACCAAATGCAGCACGTCTACCTTAAAATCTAAATTTCTATTATAAATATAAATACTAAATAATATTATAGTCATAAATTATTTTAATCTAAGATATACAAATTATAGTTACTAATTGTTGGATTTTCATTGCTATTTTGTAATTTATTATTGTGTTATTTATATCATTGTTATTGTGTAATTTTTTATTGTATTATTTATTAATATCTATATCTTGTTATTAATACTTATTAAAATACTATTGTTAATTGTTAATAATGTATGTATAAATTGGCTTGGCCGTCAATAAAAATATTATTATCAAAAAAAAAGAAATTCTTTAAAAGCAACATGTGGCTCTTGTTCTTTCTTCGTTGTTATAAAAAGATATAGATTTATCTACGAGAACGCGTCAACTGTTAGAAAGATGGTGTTAGTTGGTTTTCAGAACTCTCTAAACTCTCGCCGAATGAACTGCGAGTAAACATGTAGGCTATGTAGCATGTTATTTCAAATAACATTAATTTCTTAATAAAATTTTAGCTGACAATAGCCTTTTAATGGTTTGACAACTAAGATTCACATACCCACGACTACAACGCCCCCTATCCGATAATTCCGATAAATAAACGTTCTTTTAAAATAATTTGATAAACGTATATAATACCACTTTGATTTACCATCGGCACTTGGAATAAAAGCAAAAAAAAACCCGTTTCAAAATTTGGTTTTGCGCATCCTCAGTGCCAACTTTCTTATTTATGGAGGGATTTAAATGAAATTTGATACATAGCTACTTGGAATAAAAGCAAATGTAGCACCAGTTTCCAAATTTGGTTTTGTGCACTCCTACTACTAGCAACATAAACAACATGAGAAATATATAACAATGGTGAAGGCTTTCCTATTCCAAGAATGTATAAGAGGTTTCATTCATTTCGACAATATTGTTTTGTTGGGGATTGCTGCCCCCAATTTCAGGTTTGGTACTTTATTTATTGACTAGTTGGCGGAACGCGCCCTTCGAATACCTTACTCTTAGCGACCCTTGATATACTTTTTAGCGCATTTCCACAAAAATAAAAAAAAATGCGCTATTGTGGCCACTTTGTCCGTCCGTCCGTCCGTCCGTCCGTTCGTCCGTCCGTCCGTCCGCTCGTTTTGCGACGCTACTAGTTCTTTATCTTAAGAGCTACTTTTTTCGCTATTTGGTTCGTTATGGTGTCGAGTCTTGTACCAAGGAAGGAATTTTTTCTGTACCGCTTACAAAAAAAGTTATTGTAAAAAAACAAAAAACCGTTTTTTTACATGTTCCATAATTTTACACTTTTGCCGTTTATTAACGATCCTAGAGATCGTTTATAATTTTGCATTGCTATCTGTCGCCTGCCGGTTGGTCTCTCCGTCTGTTCCTTTGTCTGTCTGTCCATCTATCTGTCCGTGTGAACGATAACTTTGTTTAGAAATGTTCGATTGCTTTTACATCTCCGTTAGTTATGAACTGAATTGCATGAAATTCAATATGGGCATAGCTTTAGCCATATAATACGCAATGCCAAAAGTTGAATCGAATCGATTCAAAATTCACAGTGCCCTTTTCGCATCTCGACCATTTATAAACCGAATTGCAAACTTTTTTACTTATAAAAGTATTTGAATGAAATTTGATACATAGGCACTTGGAATAAAGGAAAATCAAACGCCAATTTCAAAATTTGGTTTTGCGCATGCGCAGTGCCAACTTTTTTATTTATGGAAGAATTTAAACGAAATTTGATACATAGGCACTTGGGATAAAGGAAAATCAAACGCCACTTTCAAAATTTGGCTTTGCGCATGCGCAGTGCCAACTTTTTTATTTATGGAAGACTTTAAATGAAATGTGATACATAGGCACTTGGAATAAAAGAAATCTAGCGCCAGTTTCAAAATTTTATTTTGCGCATGCGGAGTGCCAACTTTTTTATCTATGGAACCATTTAAGTGAAATTTGATACTTAGGCGCTTGGAACAAAGGAAAATCTAACATTAGTTTTAAAATTTAGGTTTGCGCGTGCGCAGTTCCAACTTTCTTATTTAAAAAAGCATTGAAATGAAATTCTTCTCATAAACTGAAATTGAAGTAACACGTCAAAAATGGATTGCCCATGTGCAACGCTATCTTTCATATTTGTGGCCGGATTTTTACGATTTTAACAGAAGTTGCATCTTACAAATGGGAAATGAATGCAAGTGGAAATGCGCTTTATGTAAATCGTTTACGATTACTTTTTAACTTGTTATCGTTGCTGGATTAAGTCCAAACGGGTGTACCAAGATGGATATGACTACTACTAAGTACTAGTGAGAATAGATGGGTCAACTGTATGAAACGTATTTTATGGATGTAATTGGAGTTTTTAAATTAAATACTATGGGACGAGCAACCTAATTATATAATATTTTCTTGAAAGTATCATAAACATTAATTTTCTTTTGAATATTCGAGTGTCCCGTCGGCTGCTCCCCTGCAATCATATTGTCTATTGCACTACTTTGGAATTACCAACCTCCAAAAACCCTTTCATTACTTACGAAGCGATTTGAAGCGATAGCATCAGAATTTAGGCAAAAAAAGAATGAGAGTTTTTCAATAAGCGCCAAACTATAAATATTAAACAAAGCGCTTTATCAATTTCAATTCATTAACGTTATGCCCAACTTGAGCAATTTAATATTAATTTATCTAAAGTGAGTTTATCCGAATTTTCATTAAATTTTAAGTTGCTGCAAAAGCAATGATCATAATTTAAATTTATTACAACCGCCACTTGCGCCTAACTTATGAAAGAAACAAACTTGCCAGTTCCCGTTTAGTTCTTTTGGAGTTATATTAAATAATTTGATATTTTTGGAAGATTGGATTTTGCTCGAATGTAAACGAAAATTTAAATCAAAGTAGAGGAGCTGTATCACGTCATTATCCATTACCATTTTTTTTTGCGATTTTAGTTACAAGAGACGACGTATTGTTTGGATTGGCATTCCCTTGAGATCTACCAGAAAGTGCTCTTAGAATCTGATTGATCGCCATAAAACTAGTTTTATTACTTTTCTTTTTAGGAGCTTTACGGATACTCCCCGTCTGTTTTTGTGAGTTACCATGAATTATTAAGCAGGCGGGAGTAATTAGAGTGCAGTTTCATTCAATCAACTAGAAAACGGAAAAAATAACGGCCATTCAACACAGAAACAATCAAACACTGGTGTATTTATTATCTTGTTAGTTTGATAGACTCGAATAGGCCCATTTTGAAGATTGAGCGATTCAAAAGTTGCAAGGGATAGAGTTTAGTAAAGTGCTTGAACAATCTCCATATTTTATACGTGATATATTTTTTTCCCAATATGCGAAACGTCAACAAACATAAATTGGGTACATGTATTCAAATGAGACAAGAAAATAAATGGCGTGCGCCTGTTTAGTCCAAACTGAAAGGAACTTGAAATAGATTCCCAAAAGAAATAAGAATTTTATTTAATCTTAATATTTCTGTAATACAATTTTACAGTTTGATTTACGAATACATTTCGGTTGACAAGTGAACTAATAAAAGTTTATGGAACTCAAATCCTTTGACCGTATATATGTATATTGGTAGATGATGTATGTGTACTACGTGATACAAGTAGAGATCGAATGTATAGTGTAATATCAAATAATGAGTTTTTGAGGAGGGTGATCAGAACTATACATACCCCGAAAACTAACTATTTCAATAATAACTGGATTATTTGTCATTGATGTTTCATTGTAATCAGTTTTTCTTTGCAATCAGTTCATATAGAAAAGCGGTTTTCGACATAGTGTTAAGAAAAATACCAAGAAGAATGTTTAAATTGCATATAATTGTCAATTGAAAAATAGTAGTTATGGTCCGTTTACACGAGGCCAAATATCAAAACATTTCAGCAAGCCAATCCAATGAAAAAATTTAAGACATTTCAATACGTAGATAAAGTGCCGGGCTAAGTGCCAAGGGTTTGCACGTAATCTAGTCCAGTACATATTGTTGTAAAAAATGGATTGACCAAACACCTTAGTGGATTGGAGCAAGACATTCACACGATGCCAATATTGCATTGGCTTGTTGGAATGTCTTGATAATTGGCCTCGTGTAAATAACCCTTTACCATCACATCATATGCTAGTTACAAACATAATAGTCTATCATTGTATCTCCCGGCGCCCCTGCGCATACCCGGGCAATTCAAAGGGGAGATATGGACTCGACGACTGCGAAAGCCCCCTTGTAACGATATCCAAGCAATTTCTCGGCGCTGTAAAATTTTCACTCCAGTGCACCCCTGTATCGCCACCCCTGTGCATCTTCGGTCAATTTCGAGAGTAAATTTGGGCTCGGCGACCGCCCCTGAGCATCCTCCGTCAATTTCGAGGGCAGATATGAACTCCGTGGCCCCGAAAACCCTCGAGTAACAATTTCTAAGCAATTTTCCCGACTTAAATAAATTCATTTTTGCACCCCTTATGCAATTTTCAAATAATATTTCTTGGTATTTTTCTAGACACTATGCCGAAAACCGCACTTTGATACGAAGTGATTGCCAAAATTGCTTTGCTTTCGGGCCATTTTCCTTGGTCTAAAATGTAATGTCCTAGCGAATAATTGTTTCTTATAGTGCTTGTGTCCTTTTGAGACACACTTGCGATTTTAAGTACGGTTGTGAAGTACGTATGCACGTTTTCCTATATTAATTTATTGCATAACGATCAAGGAAGCTCAATTTTATAATTGACAGTTATTTCTTCAGAACTATCATTTTCTTGTATGGTTGATGATATTCGCAAACTTTTAATTGGGTAATCTCTCTCTCTCTCCTCTTATCGAATCTTTAAAGTCGAAATCTTAGATTACATGAATTTTTAATGTTTACTGTAAACACGGAGTTGATTTATTTTATTTGAGTTAGTATTTCCGTTTTTGTGTTTCCTTTTAGAACTGATTGAAATTGTAAAATGTAAAATTATGGGTTAAAAACACCTGGACAAGTTCGCGTAGGTTATAAAAGGTTTTATCTGGTTATTTGAGGTAAGGAGTGTTATCTGAAGTAATTTAATTAACGCACGTGTTCTAGCGCTGATAACAAGAGATGAAGTGTTAGTCAACGACGAATGTGCGTATTAATTTCAGCGTAAGAGGGGACGTGTTGCTTCGCAGCCGGCGTTATCTAATGATGATCGGCACCTTATTTCTAAATAACCGAGGAAGAAGTTTATTCTATAATGGAAATGGTGTTCCCTTAAATTGGAGCTGTAGCTTTTATTTCGCGACTAGAGCGTGTGAATTTGTTTGCGCTAAGTTGCGGGCGTGTGGCCCTTTTAATTTCGTTCAAGATGCAGTTCGTCAGTTTAGAAATAGAGATGTGTAAAAGAACTTGAGCAGATTAAGTTATCGTCCAGTGAAGTGATAAAAGTTTATGGAAAGTTTTCCGTATTCAGAAAAAGTTGATACGAGTGGGAGACAACAAAGGGTTGTCTGCATGCTTAGTGAAAATTAAAGGTTTTTACCGTCAGAGCAGCAGCAGATAATATTTTTGATCTTGTTTATCAATCTGGTTCAAGTGAGTCCAGTTTTTTTAAGACAAAGGGAAGTGTGTAGTCTCTCTGGGTGAAATAATGTAGAACCACGGATAGTTGTTTATTTATCGATCACCAGGTAACTAAGTAACCCGGTAACCAGGTAACATTCCATGACACAACAACATCAGGCATAGCAAGCTATAATTATTAACTGCATCGGCACAGGCCGCCACAGGAAGTTTCCTGAAACTGTCAGCGAGTGTTCTTGTGTGATTTTGATAAGGGCGTCTGAATGTTACTAACCTCTGACGATCAGATGATTACCTAGAATTATTAATTGAGAAAAAAAGACTATAAGTAATTTTAAGCTTTTTATTATTTTTAATCATTGAACGGCTGCGCGGGGTAATTAGTTCCAATAAGCTATGTAAGCTTCCGTTTATTTCAGGAAATTTATTTTAATTTTTATTTAACGTGTTTCGGAATAAATTTTTGTCATTGTTAATCAATTGTGTGTTTATTCGAACCCATTGTGCGATCCGGATAGAGTGTATACTGACGTAGGGAAAAAAACGAGACACGAATTGCTCGTTGAGTTTTGGTTTTAATCGTGTGAATCGCGTTCCACGAAAAAAGGGCGGTAAGTATATTTGAAATACATGTCATTCATGACAGTTGATAATTATCTATCATTTATTAACTATTATGAATGACATGAATTTGAAATTATTATTGCCAATTTTTCGTGGAACCCGATTTACACGATTAAAACCAAAACTCAACGAGCAAGTCGTGTCTCGTTTTTTCCCTACGTCAGTGTACATGTCAAATTTTTCTGTTCGTCTCCAAGATTTTTTCAGTAGTTTTTGCGTAGTTGATCGAGGTAACTGAGTCTCCTACATCATTACTTTAGGTCAATATTGGGATTTTTCTTTGTAGCAGATACCGGAAGTGCACAAGGAAAAATTATATAAATTCTAAGTTTCAATTTGGATTTGTTTGAGCTAGCTGGACATGTGCTATATGGGTGGTGTACTTAACCGTACGCTATTTCACACAGCAATATACATATACACTGTGTCCAAGATAAGTATGTCTATCATGGGGGATCTCCGAAACCATAGAAGATAAGATACGACGATGGTCGAAAATGCCGCAATTAAAGAGTTATTAAAATGCTTAAAAGAAAGCCAGATAATTCCTATTACTTACAAAGATATGCCAGAAAAATGGAAATTTGTCTTATTATACCTGATGTTCTTTGAACAGATACCAAAAATTAAAAAAACCTTTCTCATTGCCTTTATTTTGAGCTCTACAGGACACCGTTGAGAGATTTTCAATGCAACTTTTCGTTTCAGGGAAATCGTCAACTTTATTCTTTTATATAACCCGTAAAAAAAGTACATCCGAAACCCAATAAGAAAACAATGCGCTATAGCAATGGAAAAATTTTTTTGATCTCCAGAACAGAAGTCTTTTTTCTTTTCACCAATCCAAAAATCAAGCTAAAAAAATCAATTGATATGCTAAACATCCCAACGTTAGAACAGCTCAGAAAAATCACAGATAGAGCATAAAGTAGAAAATGGTTGACGATAATATTGACTTTCTGGTCAAATGTTAACAAACGCATGACTTTCAAAAGCAGGCAGAGTCGTAGCACCATCAATTAAACAAATCATCATTGGAAATCAGTCTCAGGGAGAGTATTCCTTGGAGCCCTCTACCACACACTACAGACGCTGGCTTATTCTAAAATTACACTTGCACCGAGACACTTGTATGATTATAAGCGTTTAAAAGCTGTGGTACAGTTAGTAATTTTCTACGTTGATTTAGTTTTGGAAGAAAAACGAGCTAGTGGCAACTGGCAGCTAGGAAAACTACTTAATACCCCCTACAGAAATGTATTTTCTACATGAAAGGACCAATAGCGTGATATTTTGGGCATCATGGTTCGTGAATTATAAACGAACGGGTAAGAAAGAGATAAATATGGTGGTAGTAGTGCCGTATCCAGGATAGCATTCACATTAACAAACACAAGGATCAACCGCAAGTCAAAACAATTTAAAAGTTCAGTTTATAATTCGAGAAATTTAGGAATTAATCATCGGCATCAGACGGTCGCAGTTGATGGATAGCAAATAAATGGCATGGTTCAGACACGCAGATTAATTATCATGTGTACGTTTCCCCACAGAGACGCGCCGGATTTATTCTACCCAGATTTAACGAATTCTTTCCTTCCATCGAAAGACCGTATTAATCTTATATATTGGTTTCAAAACTTCGAATAAGTGAGTTAGATTCGAATTTAAAGACAAACTCCGTTAATCTGTTTTGTTCTGTTGCGTAATAAATTAATGGAGTTTTCATTCGAAATTGAATGTCCATAATGTGATTGATAGAAAAGTCGAAACAAGAATTATTTAGGACAAACATTTGGACGAAGTGTAGTTAGCAGTTTTATTACATTAAGCTTGGGAGACAAACCCTAATGGGTATAAAAGTAATATACGCCGTACAAAGCAGCAGATGTTAAAAGTCCATTCCAGTTATAAAAGAAAAAGTAATAAAGTCAATATAGCCTCGCATTATGGAGTATCTTATTAAAAAATCCTCATTTAGTAAATTCAGGTTAATATAACGTGAACGGGTTCTTTAAGTGCTATTGCTCTATATCAAAGAATGAGTGTAGAAAGCAATATACAAATGTCAAATGTAAATTTGAAGAAATAAAAGGTAGCAGTGATTTTTATATCAATAATATCAGAAGTTAAGCTGTTTTCTCATAACGGAAAGTCTTAAGCCACGAAATTCGGGTTGGGGATTATCATAGCGACCCTTGCTGAATTGAAAATCATATTCTATTTATGAAATGTATATCTTTGTAGGTTGATCGTCCGGAAAGAAGTCTATTAACTTTTTCCGTTATTCTTTCATTTATTATTCATGCTCTTTTCAATCAATCCATATTCGACAATATGCGAACGGGAAGAAACGTTCCTTTAATTGCGTAAGCGCATTTATTGCTAGCAATAAATAAAAGAGGATAACGTATGCGTATCTGCGTATCGAAATATATCGCACGGACTTGGATATTGGACAGTATATGCTTGCCTGATGGTTATTTATTCGTCTTATACTCTGAGATATTTTAGCATTGGGAATGGTTATGTTTTGTATATGGGTATGAAGTTACCAGATTCGTCAAGAGAATTCGTCAAAAGAAGACAGTGGGGTCGCTTTGTCAATTCTAATCTAAAATTCTCGCACATCTCCTTTAGTAGGATTACGAGCATGTCATGATGAGGCTGATTATTCAGAAAATTTACGTTTACGACACGAGCGAGCGAGTGAAGAGTGATCCCGTGTGAATAAGGCTTATTTGTATTTTACATATGGCGTTATACGGTTATCATTTCCAATGTTTCCTGGTTGCGTGGATTGCGAAATCTGTAAATTTTTCATTAATATAGTCACTTTACTTACCTACATTAATTAATTTTAACGTTACCAGTTGTTAGAAAAGTTGTGGTAAATGTGTGTTACTTCAGCTGCTAGTATTTAATAGTTAAAAAATATATCTTACGCATAGTAATCCATTGGCTGACCAGAAGACCCTGTATGCAATGTGGTGTATGTGTAGGGCATCGCCCAATTTTTTTTCTGGAAGAGAACCATTACGACTTCAAAAATTGGGTGGCCAATCCAACTCGTGGTAGGTTTTGAGTTATGACGTCATATGCATTAAATTTAAATTAAACGTTTAATAATTCTTTAGTGATAACTGATTACAGTGATTATAATTTATATTATTACAAATATGCGGGATACACGTTCGAACAAGGACCTTGTCAAGGAAGCCGTTAACAACACCTTCAACGAGGAGTGGAAGAAAAATTTAATTATGGCAATTACCAACACCGTCGTACAGCAGATATCAACTCGATTGGATGAACAAGCCCAAAAAATTCAGCAATTAGAAGACCAACTCAATGATAATGCTATCATCATTTCTAATCTACGGAAAGAAAACTGTGTGTTGCAAGAGAGTTGATAATTTAGAACAATATTCGCGACGAAATAATATCCGAGCATTTGGCCTTCCTGAGAGCGAGAAAGAAGTTGCACAGGATGTTGTTTTGAACTTTTTGCGAGATAAAGTTGGAGTGGTGTTGAAGGCAGAAGATATTGATAGA
The DNA here is from genome assembly GCF_008802855.1 of Photinus pyralis. NCBI lineage: Eukaryota > Metazoa > Arthropoda > Insecta > Coleoptera > Lampyridae > Photinus > Photinus pyralis. The sequence continues at coordinate 14,152,519 of NW_022170596.1, forward strand.
ACTCATCGAGTGGGTGAGAAGAGGATGGGTTAACAGGCCGATAATTATTAAATTCCTAAGTTATAAATCTAAACAAATAGTTTTCAATAACAAACGCCAATTAAAGGGAACCAATATTCGAATTAAAGAAGACCTGACCAAACAGCGCCAAGAACTTCTAAAACTTGCCATATCAAAGGTCACCTACAAAAATGCATGGACGTATGATGGGAATGTATTTATTAAACACAACGATAAAATTATCAAACTTAACAATAACTTCGATTTCAAGAACCTCAAATAATATTCCCGAATTCTGATCATCGGTTCAACATATATCAGTTTCCAGTTTTTTGCATCAAACTTTTGTTTTAATTATGTGCGGTTGCAGTTGCGAACAATGCTTTTTTTTTCTTGTCTGTGTGCATACCTACTTAAATAAAGTTTACTTTACCTTTTCATACACAAATCTGTATCTTTGTGTTTGAACTCAAATTATTAATTATTGTCTTTTATTGATTATTATTGTTTTAGGCTACTTATGCAAAATGATGACTTCAAAGTTGCTCATCTAAATGTGCGCTCATTAATGCCGAAACTTCTTAATTTTAAAGCTCATGTTCTTTCTATGGATTACGATATAATTGCAGTAACCGAAACATGGCTTAGCACTACTGTTCCAAATGAAGCAGTGAGTATTGAGGGTTATAATTTCGTTCGTAGTGATCGTGAGACAAGAGGAGGCGGGGTGGGTTTATACATTAAACATAACATCAGGTTTAAAACTATTCCACGAACAACTGATCTTGAATATATTTTGATCAACATTTATGTGCATAAAAAAATCCTGACAGTAGGTGTATTTTACAGGTCCCCACAGGGAGGTGTTCTGGAGTTTCTCGATTCTTTTGAAAGCGTTATATCTACCGCCTTACCTTGTTCTGATGAGGTTTTATGCCTAGGCGATTTTAATATCGACCAGTTAACTGAATCGGCAGAGTTAGCACACTTTAAGTCAACTATTAAGGGTTTAGGTTTGCTGCAGATTGTTAATAAACCTACCCGAATAGCACTACATAAAACTTCGCTTATTGATTTCATTCTGACAACTAATAACTCAGTTTCCTTCTCATATAGTGGTACAATTGATATGTCAGAGATATCAGATCACGAATTAGTTTATTGCTCCTGTCATAATCTTGGCCGGATTCAGAAACAATCTGCGGTGAAAACTTACGGAGATTTTAGTCGGTTTGATCACAGCGAGTTTACTCGGTCACTGAAGTCGATTCCATGGCGCAATATCTATAATAATTCAGATGTCGACGAAATTGTGGAATTTATTAACTCTAATCTATCCGCTGTCTTAGATCTACATGCTCCTTTTAAAATAGCCCGATTTACTAAATCCCCAGCACCCTGGCTGACAGATAATGTTAAGTTGCTAATTTCTTTAAAAGCAAAATCATTGAGTAAATGTAAATCAACAAAATTAGAGAAAGATTGGCTGTACTACAAACAAATACGTAACTACACCTCTATAGCTATAAGAAGAGAGAAGAAAGCTTATCTTCAAACTACCATTAATCGTAACCCTAAATCTTTGTGGTCGTCTTTAAAACTACTTAACATATATAGTAAAAAGACGTTAGGTGTTATACCTGAACAGCTGAGCAATGTGGAACTGTTGAATGCTGAGTTTAACCCTAATTTTCCTTTACTCATTCCACAAGCCGAATACGATAGAATGATCACTTATTTTCGGCATCACTGTAAGTTTCAGAATAACAAATTTCAATTTTATGCGACCTCTGGAAGCTTTGTTTTTTCGGTGATTAACAAAATTACTAGCAAAGCTAGTGGGCATGATGGATTGAATATATTTCTTATTAAATCATGCATGCCTTATTTACTGCCCTTTGTTACGTTTGCCATCAACATGTGTTTAACTAGATCTCTGTTTCCAGCCAGTTGGAAACAAGCTAATGTTATTCCTTTACCTAAAGTCTCCTCCCCTTCCTCATTGAATGATCTGCGCCCAATTAGTCTGTTACCAATACTGTCAAAAGTTTTGGAGAAGTGCATGGTGTTTCAAATGAATGAATATTTGAATAAGTATAACGTACTCCCACTACATCAGTCTGGCTTTAGACAACGGCATAGTTGCGCTACGGCACTTGCGAGTGTAACAGATGACATCATATTAGCAACGGATAAGAAATATTTAACTCTTCTTGTAACTCTAGACTATTCCAAAGCTTTTAACAGAGTCAACCACAATATGTTGCTGGCAATGTTACACTATATTGGATTTAACTGTTACGCGATCAGTTTGATCCGCAGCTACCTAACTAACAGGCTTCAAAGAGTCGTTTGTAATGGCTCAATCTCAGCTTGGAGTTTGGTAAATTGTGGCGTTCCGCAAGGATCTGTTTTGGGACCGTTACTTTTTACAATCTACACGTCGGTAATTCCAGAAAACTTGGTCCACTGTCAATATCATCTATACGCCGATGACACTCAAATATACCATTCGTTTGAACCCAACGATGTAGTGATGGCGTGTGATAGAGTAAATAGAGATTTATCTCATCTTGTACATATTTCTTCTGTACTATCCCTAACTCTGAACCCGTCTAAATCCTATCTAATGCTCTTTGGAAGACAAAATGACAGAGTAAACGTAATGGATGATATTTCAATTTATATTCAAAATTCAAAATTGCAACTGGTAGACTGTGTCAAAACCCTTGGTTTACATCTGGACTATTCCTTAAAATTCGACACACATATAAATAAGTGTCTTCAGCGTGCTTTTGCTAACTTAAAGCAAATCTTTGTAAATCGTGCATGCCTTACTCGTGACTTGAAGAAATTATTATGCGACTCTTTAGTGCTATCTGTTTTTAATCATTGTGACGTAGTTTACCATCCATGTTTAACAAACCATAACAAAAAGAGAATCCAAAAGCTACAGAACTCTTGTTTAAGGTTAATTTACGATATTCGTAAGTATGATCGTGGAATATCACAAGCACTTGTGGCGACCGAGTGGTTGAACGTGAATAATCGCAGATACGTACATTCTGCTTCATTATACTATACGATTTTAAGATCCAAATCGCCTCAATACCTATTCACGAGGTTAAGATTTAGAACTGACGTGCATAATTTAAATCTACGACATAGGGGATTGCTAGATGTCCCTCTCCACAATTCTCACTTTTTCGAACGGTCATTTATTTATCAGTTTACTACCTGCTACAATAGATATTTTAATATATTCAAAAATTCTCCTTCGTTATCGTCTTTTAAAAAAAACATGAAGTGTAAGTTATTAAGTGAGCAATCATATTAGATTTGTAAAAAAAAAAATTTATTTTATATGTATGTGTATAACGTGTGAATGATACACTAGGTTGAGTGGTAGAGCAACAGTTGTACGTCCAAGTCAACGTGTTGAACTCCGCCTAGATTATTTTCGTTTTAATTTTATTTACATTATATAATTTCGTAATAAAGGCATTATTATTATTATTATTATTATTTTAGAGAACTTGTGTAAGCGTTTATTGAGCGAAATTTTGGTTGTGTTTTCTAAAAGTGACCGCGTGACAGTTCTCATTATTGACTACTAGTCCACATTATTAACCACTTTGAACAAATGCCGAGAAAACCTACTTTACAAGTGGAAAAAAGGTCAATAATCATGTCATCAGACGCTAGTAGTGAAAAAAATTATACACGTATTGGTTTGTCTCATTTATAGCAGAATAAGCGATGAAAAATAGGGCGATCCGATAACTCAGTTGGCAAGGCCGCCGCTTCCCGATTGCAGCGATCGATGAAGCGGGTTCGAATCCAAGCGCGCGCGTTTTTTTACTTTTTGTATTAATTCTTTCTTAGTTTTGTAGTGCAGGTACTACTTATACCCCCACTTCACACTACAATCACACGGAAGTAAAGTCAATCCGGTAACGTTTAAAAATGGCCACTCCAATGTCTATTCCATCTAAAAAGCCAATATAATCCTACTTAAATTTGAAATCAAAATTAAACATCTAAGGCGTTAATTATTTATAGACAACGGTACCTGCAACGGTATGACCTGAAATACAGTGGGGAAGGAACACAAAATAAAACAGTTGTTTCAATAGTCAATAATCTCGAATGAGAAATAGTGAGACTGTTGTCAAGATAATTTGCTGAAACAGATTGATAATAAAGCATGATAAATATAAATCACATACACAAAACATAATATAAAAACAGGTTAAAGTAAGTTGCAAAACAAGGTATGTAGCTGTACTACAGGTGATCCATTTTTGGTGCAATAAAACCCTTCTGTTGATGGAAAATTGCATGGCCTTGTAGGTCAAATCAAACTAACTACAGGATATGTGAAAATCAGTGAATCGCAACTCATATATTGCGCTTAGATTCTCGCCCCCAAGATAGGTAACTTACTCGTCGTCCAAGGAATTCAAGCCTACAGTGGAAAGTAACTTTACAGTTATTTGCCACCCCCATGATTGCGTCATTCACGGCGAAAATGTTAGTTTATAAACAACGAGTCAGTACACACACAAAACAATTCGATTTCCACATATTTAAAAGAATGATCAAAATTTATCTGGATATTACTTTTGGTCAATACAAAACATTAACATAAATTGAATAACATTTACATAAATTCTAATTCTAATTTCTAATAGGAATGTATTGTTACATTTCTTAGCATGACCAAACCTCGTTCGGAATTGGCAGTACTAAAGACACTAACCAATAAAAAATTTCGACATCGCTATTTTGAAGATAATTCACCATTTTTGGGTGTGAGAAAGTCATTAAAGAAGGGACTCTTTAGGCGTTGGAAAAACAGACAGATTGAATCTCTCAACGAGTGAGGATAGAACGCAAGATTTCAGTTAAAAAGAGAATTTAGATTTTCGGTGTAATACTCGTAGTTGGTTAGTTTCTGAACGATAGTTTTGAACAGCACCGGCAGTTCGGAAAAAGAATTAATTATGTAATAAACTAAAGAGGAAGTTTAAAATTCCTTAAGCGTAGAATTGCAAATATAAATATAGACTTTCTTTGAATACGGAGGTGTTGATCGAACGAATTCATCATTACGTGTTAAAGAACAACTACATCGGATTCATGGCGTATTAACTACCTCCATCTTGTAGAACACCTGAAGATGACGTCAACTCAAAACATGTAGTGTCTGGGTCTTCCTTTTTTATACTTAATTAACTTATATGGGAACGGTTTTGAGTCCGTTTGTTCTAACTTTTAGCGTCGCAGAAGATGGTTAATTAAAAAGTACATAAGAGTGGCGAAATTATAACTAAAACTGTCGATATTTTCCACAATAAACTTGGTTTAATTGGTCTCATTGTGGGAGACGTCATTATAATCGTATTTTTTGTAGCTAACCCACCAGAGTGGGGGTGAATTTAGCTCTTTTAAAAGACTTAGTGATTGGAAGTGAACAGGCGGCCGCATATTCAATGCCTTCCACAAGCTAGTTATATTTTTCGTTTATATTTTGCTTTTAAAATAGATAGATACTGCAAGTACGTTCGTATTTCTGCCAATCAGTATTTCTAGTACTCCAGTTTGTGTTAGAATGAAACAGTCACTAATTTGTCTCACCCAACACCATTAGTATCTGGAATCACGTTCTTAGATGAAAAGTTTAATAGTTATTATAGCACACGAGAAAACCATTCAGTCATAAAGTAAATGAAAACAGAAGTTTTTTTGACTACGAAGGGCAATTTTCATAAAAATTTGGTTAAGTGGATACAGGCGATTAAATTGTTCGAATACCTACATTTCGAAAACACCACTACATGAAGCAATTTATGGCATACCTTAAAACAACATGTACTAGGTGCTTTAATACTGTAACGAAATAACTATATTTCATTGCAGAATAAAGCTTCTACAATTTTTTTTAGTCTACCTCATATTTATTTTATATGTCACCTTCTGCTACTGTTCTGGTATAACTTACGACCGACCCGTTTTAAAAGTTAAAACCAGTAGCCGCCATTTATCAGGTAGAAAAGACATCGGGAATTGCTGGACATTTTCCGAAAGCATTCTTATAAATCGGTATTCTTTATGTTGGAATATTTTATTCAATAGCAAATTTTTATGGTAAAAAGTAGGTGGTTGTCTTTTCAAGTATGCGATACTGATAGATTTATGGGCAAGAACGTTTTTACTTTTAAATTATTGCATTATTCTCATTTTAAAATGCCTAAGTGAATTATTTATTGAAACTTGAATTTCTTACAATAAAACATTCACGATAAAATGAGTAGTTTATTATAGCGGGGGAACATTTACAAACCAGGTTCTTAAAACGTGAAAACATTGCACAGTATAGTCAAGTTAAAGAAAATATGAATAGAAGATAAACGGTATCAAATTTCATCGTATGTGGTTTTCTTTGGAGCACAAAAGTAGTGTTCAGTAGCAGGAGGTCGACAGTTTGAAAAATGTACAAAATTGATAAATGGTGTTCCGTACTAGACAGTTACACTGCCGTTGCCGTATCTACGTTGGTCTCGTCTCGGTTTAGACAAGCTGTTGAATGACAAAGAGAAGTAATTAGGAAACTCTACAGGATATTATATTTATCAATTTGAAACTCGTTAACATATGGCAACTTACATAAGTTATACAGACAAGTGTACTTACATTCTATTCAATCAATTCTATAAATACGCGTTTGTTTTTTTTGTGATGAAAGAATGTACGAACAATAAACAAAAATGTATTCTTCAAACAACGTCCATTAATTATATCTCGAACAAAAAGCCAAAAGCCAAAACCATTTGTTAAAGTGAAATATTTATTTATACGAGGTTTGTATTGTTGACTGCCATCCATAAATTGCTTAATTTGCTTACTGACACTGGTTTCAATACTTTGATCAATGATGCAATATTTAATAAAGAGGGTATTATAATGCCCCACAGAAAAATTCAATTATAGGACAAACTATTTCTGAAGCGATATATGCACAACCAAAAAATGTATATGTTGAATTAGTGCGAATGAATCAAAACTGGAAAGTCTAGTCTTCCTAAAGTAGTGCGCTAGGAGTACTCTTTTCAATGATGTTCAATAACTAACAACTAAATAGAGAACATCTACAAGGATGGTTAATATATACTATCCGATCAAAAATGAGTTACTGTCGTGTCACCCAATTTTTGTTTACATGGGAAATCGTACTTGAACTTCCAAAGGTAACTCAACAGCAACTCATTTTTTATCGCCCGTTACGTATTTCAATGAAGTAAGCTTAATTAAATAAAATTACCACCAATTTAAAAATTAATGTTGATACTTATAAAGCTAATAATATTATATTAAGAGACAAGTATGTAATCAAGACTTTAAAGCACGCGCAACGAATTTAATAGCACCACGCCTAGTGCAGTGCCTTTAAACATATTGACATATTGACGTTATACTCAAATACATTATACATGTATAATTTACTGGAATGTTTATTCGCAATTCCATGAATGCCGTGCAAATGTCACTTGACGTTTCCTTATAAAAATCACCGTCTTTGTAAATAAAATGGCTTCAGTTGAAAAACGAGAATACTCCCGTCCATTCAGTGGCTTGTTGCAAAAGTAGAAAAGTTGGTAGGTGCAAAATCAAAATCCTGTAAAGCCTGTTATAAAGAATATGAAAACTTGTTTTCGTGGATGAACAGGAAGCATCTTACGAGCAAAGTAAGTCTTAAATGCATCGATCATGCTACCATATATGAAGGCAATGTCAAAAATATTTAAATCTTCTATCCTTTGGTGCATTCATTTAAAACATTTAAATTAGGAATTGGTAGGAATTTTGAAAATTTTTATGCAAAATGGGAAAGGGCATATCACAGAACCAATTCAAAGACGCGCCACCAGTCTTTCTAACTTTTATGGTTGCTGAGAAAAAAATTAAAGAAGAAATTTAAATTTCACACTTCTTTGGAGTGACTCCCAAACGAAACACGTTGTACCTTCGGTTTATTTGGGAAAATGCTTGTTTTGAGCCCCTCTGCCACATATTTTTTTTACGTACTTGTATGTAACACCCTGTATAATCTACGTTGATATTACGCTTAACGTAAAGCTATATAGTATGCTGCGGATCAGATCACAGCTGCTCTGGATAATAGTACAGAATGCCAATACGCTCCCCGGTGTGGGCGCGGCCAAAACTTCCAAGAGGGGCGATTATCTACTTTAGTCGTCAGCCCCGCACAACCTGGGCATAGCAAATAGGGGGAGACAACTACATTTTCACGCAAGAAACAACGCTCCCACCTACTCTGCCCTCGATGGAACTCCGTGACCAAGTGAAATGATGAGCGGTACTCGAGCAGGAGAGCTTGAGCCACCATCGTTATGTGTATTCTCAGCTCACTAACGAAGGTGAAGGGAAGAAAACACACACAAACAAAAAACTGGGTTGGAATACCAACAAGCGAGACAGGGGAAGACTAGAAAGGGAGATAGAAAACCTGCAGACCAACACTGTATAACGGATTCTGCGACTTGAAAAGGACGTTGTAGTATGTGGTATAGGATAGTGATAGTGATAGTACGAGTAAATTCAACAAGGGTACTCATTAGGGTGGAATGATGAGACAGCGATGTATTATTGACCAGCTGTTCCCCATACGTGAGCTCCTGGAAAAATCTTTGAAAAAATAATTAAAATCAGGCTGGAGGCGGCAATTGGCAACCGGTATCCGCCAAAAGGAGGTCAATGGTAGACACGATAAAGATCCTGCACTATATAAGGAATAAAGCGAACGGTGGAACGCGCGGGACCAGGATAGTGTGTCTGATGACATCGCTCGATGACAGAAATGCCTTTAATACCATGGCGCACCTACATATCTCCTAAACATCACAAAGACTTACGTCACTGGACGGATATGGTGGAGGCACCCAAACCGGAGAGAGGAACCCATAAAGTCATCCTCGGTCCAACCTTATGGACAATCCCATACAATGGGTACCACCGGGGTTAACGGTTATAAATTTCGCCGATGATAACCATCGTAGTGGAGGATAAGAAACCTGAAAACACAGTGAGAAACCTCCAATGAGCAATAGAAACTATCAACAAGTGAATGAATAACAAAAAACTACAACTAGTCCCCAAAAAAGCGAATATGGCCCTCCTAACTGGACGGAGTAGCTATTTATTTCATTTTGTGATACCTAAATGGTTATAAAGCGACATTTGGAATGAAAATAGCTTTTTTGTTGAATCGTTACAAATGTCAGGTCAAAATTACAAATGACATTACGGCCTAATAGTACAATTTAAAATTGACGCAAACGGAATTAGAAAAATTCTTTTTGCTACAGGTTTTCCTTACTTGTGGATATTAAATTGTTTCAATACTTTATCAGCTCCCACAACTTCACTACAAAACTGGATTGAATATTTTCCTGAAGACAAACGTTAACAGGGGGTTGAAAAATTACCATGTAAAATCCTATGGCCTGTCTTAAAAACACTAACTGTCCGGTGACGGGCTCTCAAAAATTACTCAACTCTGACGAGAATTATGCCCAAGAACGGGGGGACAACACCATTAAAAAGAAAACTCCTGTGTAGTGCAATTAAATCGTTGCTATTATACGCATGCGAAGTGTGGGATATGCGGGGGCGTTAATCATTAAGGTACTAAGGCTCCTTGCCATTACCCATTAGAACAGTAAGGGCTTACAGAACGGTGGCATTAGATAACGTACTGGTGGTGGTCCGCCGGCCCAGATCTTGGCTATGACAGCGGAAATATTAGGAGAGGTGATACCAATTCAGAAAGAACCTTCTATTCCCACTTTCAAGAGAAAGAGGTGTGCTATATACCCCTCAAGCAAACCCAGAAAAACAGCTGTAGGATGCGAATCTTGCAATTTGCAATCAATGTTGTAAAAATATGTGCCCAAAGTGTTTGAAAAATAATTTTAATTTTTATATAGTTGTTTGTTTGTCAGAAAGTATGAATTAAGTTTATGAGTAAAATACTATTTCAAATTTTGGTTATTTCAAATTAATTAAACAATTGGGTCCTGAGAACCCAGCGGTAGTATTTATGGAACTGCTTTGGGTCGGTAGTAGTAGACAATTTATCACAGATAAAAAATGCAAGTTTGATACGCCACTGGAATATAGCTGGGCCCTGGTGTTGAAAAAAAAAATTTTAGAAACATGCCGGCCGGAAAGTGGTTCAAGGACCTCCTCCTTAAGGAGGAGGAGCACTTGTGATTACTACAAGTTTGCAGTTACTGCTTAATAAAATTTCTCTTTTGTGTAGTGCTTTTGCCAATATGGACATTAGGATATTGTCTTTGTCTACTTGCTCTCAGGTTCTGAAATACACCCAAATTACTTATTTGTTTACAGCGTAAAAAAATTCTAGCTAGCGGTGTATCGTAATTAGAAACATCCGTGTGTTCTTCAATAATTTACAAACATCTTGAATATACATAGCCAAAGTATGTCTATTACTTATGATATTAAATGCAGTAGGTAAAATTGTGAGCGATGCCACCCTAACGTCTAATAAATCCAACTAGCCATCAAAATCTGCAAGTGCTGCCTACCAACGGACGTTATATCGAAGAATAGAAGAACATTTTCCGAGGCCCATGAAATTAACCACTAAAGTAATTTAATGGATATAACACCGCTATATTTTACGGGGAGATTGTAAACAAGACATCAGAGGTCAAAGAGCCTTTTATTTTAATTGATTGAACATCTGTTCAAGACTGTGCCTAAATTACCTCATAATATATTACCAAAAGTTAAATCCTTAATAATTCCTATTTTCAAGCTGTCAAAGGTAATTAAACGTTTAAAGACCACCGATATGAAATTTTAATTTACTGTTATTTGCTTCTTGCCTTTTTTTAATCAATTTTAATATTTAATAGATTGGAAAGTTTAGCCGTCATAATAAATTATAGTTTAGGTTAGATTTAGATGAAATCATTAATATTTAAATCATTTTTCCTTTTCCTTATTGCCGCGGTCAACATAAATAATCTTAATTAAATTAGAAAAGGTACTAATTGGGTTTTTTCTTTTAATTTCCGAAGGTATTAGAGGAATTTGGGTAAATAATGACTGTCGTCACCACGGCAAGGCGCAAAAACATCTCATTATCTTCCTTGAAAAGTGCCTGTCATACATGGCTCATAAAATATTACCGGCAATAGAATTCTCTACAAAATTAATTGCCTGTCATTACTTTCGAATTTTTCAAGTTCTGCCTCGTGGTTTGAATCTAACAGAGAAACGGATATACGTAATTGACATTCTACATCCTTGTTTGTATACCGCTTCCTATATATAATATAAATCATACTGTCATGTGGTGAAGTTTTGTAAAGATTAATTAAAATTTATTCAATTGGAAGTCGTGTTTTAAAATTCATTCAGAGTGCTATCAAGATACCGATATTATACATATTTATGTTAGAATGAATTTATTGGAATATTGAAAAAATACCTAAGATGCCGATGTGGCTTTACATAAATTTTCACAAATGAAAGAATTTCAATTAGGAGCATAACATAAATTGAGATAACGTCATTGGTCGGATTGTCCGTCTTCCTATGACTGAATACTGAAACTTCATTTTAATACGTAACCGTCAGTGCGATCAGATGAGTGATTTCTGATCGATAATACTTTTGAAACGGGAACCTCGAGTAATAGCATATCGGGTACCTTCATCTGCAGAAAGTCTTTCATTACTTGTCGGTCGGTTATGCCTTTGTAGTTGTTTTTGTTTGCCTCAACCTTATATATTGAAGAGCGCTCTGTTATAGTCCCCGCTATTCTTTATGCTTTGATAGATGTGTCAAATCTAGGACAGGTATTGTTGAGGTTAGATAAATGACGACCGCGCAAGGAAGCAAAACAATCCTCTTTGTTGGACCTGACACATCTCATCGGTGTTAATTTACTCTTTGCTGTAGTCCCTTCATGCAACCGGTCTATCAAGATCTCTGCCCATCTGCTCTTTATGACGTTCCCCACGAACCGTGCTTGAAATTAGCTTTTATTTATGTGAAAATAATGCGTCACGTCAAGGAGCAATTGTTAAACCGCATTAAAATTGATGTTGCGAAATATTACGTTTGTGATCATGGCCATGTTAATTCGCATACTTTTTATTCTATAAAATGTCACAATTAGCCCTCTTGTACCAAAGTAATCTAATTTTTTGGACCTACTCGAGTAGACCGATTTCTGCTTGCTTTAGGTGAGGAAGTTTCGCGTTACATTTGCACCCCGTCACGCTAATCTTTCAACCCTGATGTAATGTTTTTTTTCTGAAGAAGCTGTCCTATTTAGAATAGAATATAGAATAAATTATTTGCCATGAATCACAAATGAATTACAATAGAGTACTAATTAATTATGTTGTAGTGAAACATGGCATGTACCTCAGAGCCATATAGCTGTGATGAGTGTACGTTTTCAATATAATTAATAACTAAAAGAGGACAGCTGCTCCTTCTTAAAACTAAAAATTTCACAAATGTAAAGAATATGTTTTTGGAGTTATCATAACAAAACAAAAATCATAACAAAATGAATATAAATAAAACATAAAAAGAAACAAAGTGGCGCGTTCCAACTCAGAAAAACTCTTTCTCCACAATATTCGTTCGGGTGGAATGTGAACAACCAATCTTTTAACTTGGAAAAAACTTATTTTTCCTTTTTTCACTGCTAATTTCCAATGGAAGTTTATTGAAGAAGGTTACGGAGGTATAGGAATAAAATCGTTTAAACGATTCAGATGTAGGTTTTGGAATTACTACACGATTTAAATAGCTTAACCCATTTGCTAGATGCTTAACTTGTTCAATTACAAGTAATGGTGTAACGAAAACCGTTGTAACTAGAAAATAGAATTTGGAATGTTTATTTTAAGATTTATGAAAATATGTGTTGCACCGACTAGCTCAATCGAATTGGTTTTCTTTAAACTTACCTTATATACGTATTGCTGGTATCGAAACTAAAATTTATGCACTACTTGACATAGGAACACTGATCGGATCTAATCCAATTTTATGAGTTCGGTTACGTAATAAAATAAGTTTGCAAAAACCTCGGTGATCACCGCTACAGCTAAATTGCCTTCTTTTAATATTATAATTTTCGCATTAACTCCTTTAGAAACTTGATAACCTTAACTCTAAACACCCTAGTCCCTAATACATTTGGACTCTTAAGTGAAAGAGTTTCGCAGCTATCAACAATAAATTTAATATATTATTGTGTAAACTACTACAACTACGTCATGCGATCCTTTTATTTGGTATCAGCACCTATAATAATGTTACGTCTTATTTAAATTCTTACTCCATCTAGGTATTTCCTTTCTAAATCCGTTTAATAAGATGTAAGTTACTTTTGTGGTAGATTTCTTATTACCTTAGTTCTTTATTTTCGCAACTAGAAACCATTCGAGTGGTTTAGCTTTCTTATTACAACAGTTCTTTGTTTTGCCGACGGAGGTCATGCAGATGTTTTCCATGGTATTTCTAATCCCATAATAATAATAATAATGCATTTATTGAAAACAACTTAATATAATGTTCAATGTTCAAGATAAAAATAAAGAAAAATAAAATCATACATGATGTTCGAAGAGAACAGAGTACTTAAGAACTGCCTCACTTGTTGTTCACAAATGGAGTGAGTTCAAGCAACTACTAAGTAGCAGCTTGGTCTTCCACTCAACCCAGTTTGATTACTAAATAACATTAATTATGGCATTACGAGTGAAAAATAATATTTTTAACGGGACAAATAAATTATAATAAAAACAGAATCTTATCAAGATTAATTTTTATTTAAGAGGTGTATTGATTAAGTAGTTATAGTTTATGTAGTTGAATTTTGAAATGTTGTATAGGAAGTTCTTTAATTTCAGGAGGTATTGAATTATAAACTTTAGACGCGTTATAACTAAATGATCTTTCATACAAGGAGGTTTTATAACTAAATTTTTATGTCTCAAGAAAAAATCACGTATGTTATGCCGAAATCGAAGCTTATTGAAAAGATACTGTGGTGTTTGGCGAGTAATGACTTTATGATATAAGCAAGCCGAATGCAGCATTCTTCTATTTGTCATATTCAGCCATCCTATTTCATTCAGTTTGCCACCACCACCAATAGAATTAAATTTTCGAATACCAAATATTAACCTTAGACACGAGTTTTGGATGCGTTGTATTCGTCTGCAGTCGACGGAAGTTAAACAAGGACCGTACACACAATCACAATAATTAAAATGAGATAGGACAAGCGACTCGCAGAGTATTATTTTTACTTTTTTAGTTAAGCAAGACCGATTTTGATTAATTTGTTTTAGATTAATAAATGCCTTTTGCACATTTTTAGATATATGCTGTCGAAACCTAAGTTCATCATCTATAATAAGCCCTAGGTTCTTAACACTGCTCTTAACACCCAATGGAGTATCCCTTATCATAATATTTATTTGAGATATATACTTTTCTCTTGTCTTCCGTTTGCCTAATAGCATGAGGTAGCATTTAGATATGTTAATTTGTAACCCATGAACCTCTGAATAATCCACTAGACTGTTAAGATCAGTGTTAATATGAACCAAGGCAACGGGCAAATCTATAGGCTTGAAACTGTAATGCAACTGAGTGCCATCAGCATATAAATGATATTTACAAAATTTTAGAGAAGATTTTAAATTAAAGGTATATATAACGTAAAGCAGGGGACCAAGAATTGAACCTTGAGGTACTCCATTGATAATTGGTAAAGAGATAGATTGAGAGTCTTTTATTTTCACTATCTGGCTGCGATTAGTGAGGTAATTTTCAATTAAAGAAGTAGCAGACTCGTCGAAACCAATACATCTCAGGATTGACACCATAACATCATGTCTTATGGTGTCAAACGCCTTCGAGTAGTCAAGCATAATCAACACGGACAGTTCATCACTATCAGCACTGCTCAATATATCATCAGTTATATTTAAAAGAGAAGTTTCACAACTAAAACCCGATCAAAATCCCGATTGTGTCTCGGGGATAATATCAATGGATTGCATATAGCTTTGCATTTGAGTCATCATAATTTTTTCGAAAACTTTTGATAAACATGGAAGGATACTAATTGGTCTTAAGTCCTTATAGTCAGTTGGTGCATTTGATTTAGGTACAGGAATAACCTTTGCGGTTTTCCAGGAGTCTGGAAAGATCGAATCGATTATGCAGGAATTGATAATATGTGTCACGTAAGGAACAATAAAGAGACAGCAAAGTCGTAACATTTTTATACTCAGTTTATCAGTTCCAACCGCATTACTTTTGATATTTGATAAGATTTTTCATATTGCTTGGCCATCAGTTAATGAAAATTGAAAATTTGTCCCAAACTTTTGTGGAAAATCTTCGCAATAGAATCGAATAAGGTTGTTGAAATTAACGGTAGACAAAGATTTACTTGAATTTACAAATGCCTCATTAATTTTGTTAGGATCACTAAGATGAATAGGTACTTCATGAGACTCTGATTTTGTATATATGTTAGTCGTATTTAAATCTTGCCATAACGTTTTATGTTTATTTTGATTCAGTCTAAATTCAATATATGCTTTTTTCTCCTGTTTAACTGCAAAGGTAGTGTAATTCCGTAACTGTTTGTAATAATTCCAATCAGTATCCTTCCCCGTTCGTTTAAACTTGACAAGGGACTTATTTCGTAGTTTAATCATAAATTTAATATTATCAGTCATCCAGGGAGGATTTTTTTTAACAATTTTAATAGTTCTAATGGGAGCATGAATATTGAACAACTCTGTAAGATTAGCATTTAAAAAGTGAATTTTATCGTTTACATCACGTAAATGAATCATTAGATGCCATGGAATAGCTTGCAAGTCAGCATCAAAGGTTTCTTGGTTGAAGCGATTAAAGTCCCGGTAAGTATGTAAATGGCTTTTCATTTCCACGTTACTGTGAAGTGGGTACTGACAATATATTAAACAATGATCAGACAAACCATGCGAACCAATTACACCACACTCAATGATTACCTTACCAAATTTTGGTCTATTAAAGTAGACGTTGTACAAGTGACGCGTGTAGGTTCTTGGATGATTTGTTTTAAACTGAAGAAGTCTATCATAGTTGTATACTTTAATGTATCACGATTATTTAAATTGAGCATATTTATATTAAAATCACCCAAGCACACTATTTCATCAGTAATAGGTAATACAGATACAACCGAATTTTCCAATTCACTGAGAAACACATCACATCCAAATTCCTGTCGCCTATATAGAATTCCAAGAGCTAATTGGATTCTATTTATTTTTAATAAGATCCATAACTGTTCACTGGCTGAGTGCGATTCGGATTGCTCTAAAATTGAAAAAACAAATTCACTTTTAACATATATACCTACGCCTCCACCTCTCGCTACGCGATCCTTTCGAATAAACCATTGAATAAAAACACTATATTCAATGAATAAACTTATACCCATTTATGTGAACTGCATCACTAGGTACTTCGGGCGATAACCACGTTTCTGTTATTCCTATTATGTCAAAGTTGCACTCAAATGCGAGATCCTTGAATTCTGAAAAATTATTACGAAGAGATTGGGCATTTAAGTGTGCAATTCCTAAAATATTCCTACTCATCTAACATCTGTAAACAAAAAAGGAATTAATAAATGACCATATAAAAATACAGTTTTTTTTTTAAATTTTGGTAATATCCAAACCGAATTTTGTAAAGCATAATTACAAGTAAAATTAATTTTCAAGACACAGAAAAATATGTAACACAAGTTATTTCCCAGAAAAGCAGTCATTTTTGGTTTAAAGAAGCAAACCTTATTGATAAACACATCATGCTAAAACTAACAGCGGGGCTATTGTTTATGTAGGAATGTTCGGCGATAACTTTGAAGAAAGCAGCTGCAGATAAATTCACAAATTTCCAACGAACGCACGTAACTAAACTACTATTGGCTTTGTGATGTATAAAAGTCAAACAAAAATTTAAAGACAATAAAATAAGAGCATTTTCTCCGTAATGTTTTGAAAAACAACAAAAAAAACACTATAGTGTGATAAACCATCACCGAAACTCGATCAGTGGACATCCCGAAGATCATTACTTGATTTTATTTCATAAACGCGGCTCTGCTCATTGACACGCATAAATATTTTGCCATTCCGTATCCACAAATATTTTACGTTGTTTTGTTTTTTAAACTCACGCGCCTTATTTAACAATATCTTGTTGGTAACCGTGAGCGAATCGTTCACATAGATGTAATTGTCTTGCTTTATTAAATTACGAAAATCGGAACCTAAATCACTTACTTTAAGTTCACGTTTAACTCGCTTTAACCTCATGAACTCTTCTTTATCTAATCTGCGTACGAACTTAATAATGATTCCCCTGGCTTGATCCGGACGATTTGCGTTTTTTCGCAACCGATGAGTAGTATCGATCATCCATCTTTCCAAGGCAGAATACCAGTGGCGAAGCTGTGGCCGTACCCGTTCGGGTCGGATAACACCCAGTTAGCCGCCCCCCCCCACAACCCCCCCAATCCACAAAATCCACCACATTGTTTGGCATATGTCGCGGCCCAGCGCGATGGCAACAAAGTAGTGGAGAAACGTCCCTGATAGGGTCTACCAGGGACGCATCCTCACGACAGTTGACTAAATCCTGGGAGAGGCGGCGACGCCAGGCATATGTCAAAGTTTCAAGTTTCAAGTTTCAATCTCACTGTTTTCCCTTTGAAGAATTACGTTCTTAGTTTCTAAAGCATCAATATTTTTTTCACAGGCTGTCACCGCATCGCTTAGTTTTTTGAAGTTGTTGTTCAACTCATCAATTTTTTCGTGACATAAATTGATCGACGTAGTTGTTTCTGATTGTACTTCTAAAACAGTTTTCAGTTGACCTATGATGTGTGCAAGTGCAGTTGACGTATTTAGTTGACCGTCATTAGGATCCACATCCACAGATGCTGGGATCTCATCTGGAACATAATATGATGAGCTGCCAGTGTTTCGTAATTTCGTATTAGATTCGATGCATGTAAGACATTGCCATTTGTCTTTGTTATCTTTCAAATATTGCAATTCCCCGATTGTTGGGTTCATGCAATTGATATGATATCTCTTCGAACACCTTACACATTTAATTTTTTGCTGAGTGGACGTAATATTAAATGTACACTTTTGACACACTTCAGACATGATCGTTGGTTTTTTTTAGATTTTATAATTAAACTAAACACAGAGCGCTGAAAACACGTCCGCACTCGATGCCGTTACAAACGTAATCATATCATCCGTCATATTGGTTACATGCAAATTATTTCTACGGTACGCCATTACTTTTCTACTGACTTCATGTCGACCTGAATAAGTGCTTTTAGTTTTGACTGTCACCGTATCCCTTTGGATAGGTTTCTCTTACCCTTTTTTGTGGCTAGGGCTGTGCTCCATTGTAGCATTTTACGGATTTTCATTTGCAATTAATCAGTACGAGGTACGTAGATTCATGACTCAGCATTTTTCTTAATATCCTCAAGTTTCCTCAACCTTTTCTCATCGTTTTCTCTTTTGGATTAAATATTACGTGTATTACTCATTACCTACGCAGTACGTGAATGACTTCGCATTTTTACCTGGACCCGCCATTTTAGCAAGATTGACATTGGCGAGCGCCATGCGACATTTCTACATTACCCACTTGGCAGATACCACCGCCATCTTGTCAATTCAAGCTCGCGATTCTGCCTGCATTCATCTGGTGAATCTACTTCATTCTACCAACATTACTAGTTACTTCGAAGTTGTCCATACCTGGAGATTACCTAACTGCAAGTATTAGCTAAATCTTTGGAGATTATCATCTTGTAAATTGCTCCGATATATCTGATTTTACTCACGCTGCTTCTGTCGTTGCCGAAGAGTATACTTTTCGTGGCCCGATTTGGTGTATCTTACCTACGATTACTCCAAAAATTCATTTGTACTAGCTTCACGTTTCATATCCTTTATATTAGTTTGTTTTCCAATATTAGCTACCGTTAACTTGTAAATTAGTTTTTGAAGTTGCCGAGACTAGGTCCGAGACCAACATCTACCGTTTTTTTACTACGAAGAATTTGCTCATACTACCTGATTTTATATTGAACTAATTAGATTGCATTGCTGTTGTATAGAAATTTAGTTATTTGTGCATCGTAAAGTTGTTTTCTTGAAGTTAACATCATGTTCATGCTTTATACCCGAAGTTTACGAGCAATCCGTGGTCGAGTCAAAATTTTGCTTTTGTTTAGTTAACGTAAATTGAATTATTGATTCTTATTTGGTATTAATTAGGGTTTATCGCAATATTATTGTGCTGTTCACTACTTCTTTGGTTTGTTTGTGTTGTTATATGTTACAGATTAGGCAGAACGCCCCCTTTTCAGCTCACAAGGTTGAGACCTGAAGTTTAAAGGTAATTTTTATTTTATTTTCGACTCCTTGATTTGATTACTTACTGGTTTCGATACAATGGAATTGTAATTACTACATTTGATTGATATTCACTTACCAATTATAGCTCTGTTTTTTTCTGCGGAAACGTGTTTTGGTATCAATATTTACTCTCGTACTTACTATGACCATGTATTGATCCCCTTTTTATTAAAAATTAATTTAAATTTAAATGTTAACATTGCAGATCTATAGTGTCCTATTTGTAATATTTTTTGATCATTTATTAAATTACCCTTAATTGTAACCTCAATTATTGTTGATGTTCTATCCCCATTTTAATTCTTTAGCTTGTCATGACCAGAACGAGGATCTCTTAGTCTGCCTTGTTTTTCCCCTTTTGGTAGGTATTCTTTCCTCTCTTTCGAAGTTTCAGGTAGGTACGTACCTACATAATGTAGCTGTCAATTCTAAAGAGACATACAGGGTGTTTCGAAATTCGCACACACGGACTTTGGGATGGTGGAAAACTGAATAAAAAGTTCCTCTACCAGTTTTTGATCAGACCGGCACTTTTTTTTTCGACGTGCTGAAGCTTGTTTACTAGCAGACGGCGGACATTTTGAACAACTGTTATAATTACGTACTCGCCATAATTATAGTTTATTTTGAATCTTCTTTTGTTTTTAAAAATGTGTTATTATTAAGTTTAACTAGTGGCACAGCGTAGGGGGGGCGGAGATTTTTAAAACCGCGGTAGCTCGAAAAATAGCGTTCTGATGGAAAACTGGTAGAGGAACTTTTTGTTCAGTTTTTGTCGTATAACACCATCCCATAGTCCGTGTGCGCGAATTTCCAAACACCCTGTAGATATGGTAATCATGTTTTGGCATCTCTTAATGTTTTTATATGTGTTTTCTTTTTAATTTATGTATTGACAGTTAAGTCAGTTGTAATTCCCATGGCAATGGCATTTATTTTGTCCAGGGCAATCATGATTTGTAAAAAATGTAAATATCTTGAAAATCGCCAATTTTAGGTAGTATAACGCGCAAGCTTAGAATCCAGGGCAATATAAAATACCATATTGTGCAATTTGAAATCAACACATGCCGCTGATCGGCCAGCTAGCTCCGTTAGCTAAATAGTAGAGAGCGTAGGGTAGTAGGTAAGTGAATTAAAAACTTTGACCACAAATTATTATAAAAGGTTCCAAGTAAATCGCCACTAATACTTACTGGTGCTTCGATTCAGTCTTTCGCGCGCCACCTAATTCCGCTAACAATGTTATCTGCAGCCACCGGAATTAGGAAAGGTAGCTTCAGTATAAAAAGAGTCAACAATTGACCCACAAGAAAAATTATTGTTTATTAACCAAAGAATATGCACAATACAAAAAAAATGAAAACTTCCCATGAACTATTAACACAAAATTAACCCACCAACAACCCCTGAAGTTATGTAACACCTCGTACCACTAATCGGTAGCTTGAGGTGTTGAAGTTAATCGTAGTAACGAGCTCTTTACCTTACAAGTGATTACTTCTTTAGAGTAATTCGTACTTGATAGTCCTAAAAATCAAGCATACTAATTACACGTAAAAATTTCCACTTACATATGTGGGTCAAATAAACTGTTCATAGATATAGATAAAAAAAGGTTGAAGGTACGTCATCGCTAACGATGAATTGGGTCGACAATTCCACAGGCTCCTGGTGTAACCAAAAATAACTCCTACGGAGGTAACATAGCTTGTGCTCCAGGTATATTTCTCTCACGATCTACGTTCGGCTGCCCTTAAGATCCTAATGATTCTACGGGATGTTTTACAGCACACTCATCTGCAGTAGGCCGATTATTTCCCCGGATTCAGCTGAATATTAACCCCCTTGCAAAGACTCTAAAGAGTAACCTAATTACGACTACGTTGTAACCCACAATGATGCTAACCTCTTATTCAGAGAGTACACAACAGAAAAGAACTGGATTCGTCCCAAATGACTCCAAAATTTACTATAATTATGGTCGGCATTTGTTCCCCTACAATAGAAAAAAGAACATCGGTAACCTTAATTCGTGCACAAGAAAACACTTACGATTTGGAATGCTTGAGTTTTCCGTATTAAAAGTCCATTTAGGAAAAAATTGTAACCGAACGTCCAAAAACAAGTTGTCGGCACAACGGGTAATCGATTGATTAAAGATGCTTTCGCTAAGTATTAAATCAATGGTAAATATATCAAACACCCAAATTCGGGGATTTAGCACGACCGATTCTATTGTAGGTTGCTGGAAAACCCACAAGTTTCGAAATTATGCGCAAGCCAACGCTACGGATAGTTCTCTCTGACGAATAATAGAGCAGTATTTGATACATGACCATATAAGGTAATTTAATGGTTAACATAAAAAAAAACAAAACAAACTAAATGTCCTCTAACGACAAGAAGACAAGTTAAATCGGAGAGGAAAACATAGAAATGCAAAAGTAACCAGAAATTGGTCGCATTCAATGAGGAGAAAAATTAAAAAATATACAGGTGGAAATTGAAATATGGACAGAAATGTTAATATTATTTTAAAACTGTTAGAGTAGGTAGGTATAGAGGGCAACGTCATATCAATCGAATGAAAATGTTATCTAGATTTAATATCGAAATAAAAGACCTTCCATTTGAACGAGGCCGAAAAAAATATTCTTATAATTTGTGAAGAACCAGCACTTTTTATAGTTAGAGTTACCCTCAAAATTTTATTGCTCTACGTCTAATAGTCACTGAGGTACAAAGTGTTAGGTACCTACCCCTCTTATCTGTCAATTTTTTTCTTAAAATGCAAATATCTCCAGAAACGGTCAAAGATGGCCATAGATATTGTTTAATAAACTGACCGTTATTTTTCAAAATGAATCTAAATGTGGAATAAAAAAATAATGGGAGTTGCCATTTAAAATAACGAAGTTGGTACCTACTTCCGGTATAGACGGAAGTTTGAGAAAACTGCCGCTATTTTATAAAAGTAATTCATAGTCGAGAACCTTTGTTTGTAAATTTTTATAAGCGTATCTTTTCTACTTTCTCATATATTGTCCCTTTAAAAGAACCTACCTACGCATAACACAATTGTGACGTAGGTATTGTCTGAAGGCTAATTACGTTACATATCAAACACTAAACGTTACTAATCAGAAATTGTTACTAGTGTTCATCTGTTCATCTATGGACGTTAAGAAAATTTGTTTTTACTTTTTTGTGCATTGGAAGGTTCAGTACAAAAGATAATTTGAAATTATGTAGTTACCTATACACTTAAGTTACAAGTATCTACCTATTTCAAATCGAACTGAAGCCTGAATAGAAAAAGCAAACCTGGTAGACACGTTGCTTGCAAGTTCATAACCAAAAGATTTACGATCGTTTTACGAGCGGCAGAACCATCAATCTGGGCCGCGAAATGAGATCTTGTAACCTTATTTACGAGCCGTTCCTTTTAGTTTTAGTTTCAGCACTCTAAACGTGTAAATGGCAACGGTAATGGCTTTGCAGGGCAGGATACATTTACACACAGCTAGAGGACGATTGAATCGGATCAGGCAGGTATACCAATTATGCTGCCAACTTTAAGTGTGAGTGAGTGCAAGTTGTATGCACTTTCTACTATGCATGCACGCTATCGCCATCTTAGTTCATCGCGTCACAAATAGCGTCCGTCCCACTGACCCAAGTCTCCGCCTATGTTTATATTCAGACCCATCTTTATTACTTCCCGACAAAGATAGAGTTTTAAAAGTGCTAAGGAATGACTAGTGTAGCGTAACAGCTCGACGATAAGACCGGCAATCTTCAAAGTAAATACGTGAATGGTGGTGGCTAAAAGTACATTCGGTAATAAATCGACGGAATCAGCGCTGCTATTCATAAAAGTTACCGCTGTGGCATTAATTACGATCCTGCTCTCCGCTAGACTGCGTTCAAACAGTTTGCATATGGGTATCATAAATCTCTGTCAGATATATCTCGGCAGCTTCTCTGGCATTCTACAACATTCCCAGCAAATTCAAATGCTCTGTTAATTCATCGCTTTCGAGTAATGACAAGTTAATAACACTTACGTCCTTGTTTAATTAACTTGTCGACAATTATATGAAAGTTGCATAACTATATCGGTCGGTGTCATCACGTTGCATTCGTGCTCTTATTGATTTCGATTTCCAACAGGTCTTTTGTCAGTGTGGTCGAGTGTAGAGGGTCGGGGGTCAGTGGGGTCAAACCCTAGTCTCTAAATCACGCCGCTTCCGGTGACCGTCAGACTGAGCTTGTTAAGTTATCCACCGGTGTTGGCTGGAAATTGAACTTAGAATTGTTTGATATCAACCAAGTGGAATATGATTGATGTCGACTATTCATCATCGTTATTTCCTTCCTTTGACACTAATCGAACTTTTACTCGGTATATAATTACTTAAGTTTCCTTTTTTTGTTGTTTCCTTTACTTCAATATACCAAGTTCTCTGTTTTACTCCACATTACTGATTACATTATTAGCTCATGCTGCAAGCAACTCCAACAATTCCCGATAATTTATCACTGTCGAACGGAGAGTTTGCGCTATAAACCATGTAACAAGTTGTGTATGCACTAAATTGCACAGATCGCAGCCAAGCTATCCTGTGATCGATCATATGACACCCAGTTTACCCTAGCTAATTTATCAATTCCCAGTGAAATGTAAACCCCCCATTGTATTGTTTAGCGTAGTAAGTTAATGCATGGGTCTAATAAACAAATTTCAAATCCACTTCACTTTGTAACATCATCACCGAATGACAACTATTCATCATTTTCCAGACAAGGGACAGACGTAATAATTACATTTAACTCGACCCAACCACAACTGCGCCAGAAATTGCGTCATTGTAATTATTAATTTTAAAGTGATCATTTTGGAAAGTAGGTACGTACCTACCTACCTACATGACAGTGACAAAATTTTAATGAAGTAACTAGTTACTTTTAAGTAGTAGATATAAAAATACTGATTGGATTGCATTAATTTGGTATTAGTAGTAGGTATCTACGTAGTGTAAGTTGGAACCTATTTTTCCTGTCTCATATGTTATGGAGTAATTTTAGAATCGATTTTAGGTTTTTGCAGATTATACAAAGTTATAGTTTGTATATGGTTGCTGCGCTGTGATAACACGCATAATTTTAGTTTGCGTAAGTTTTTTTATTCGAAATGATTACTTATAACTTTCCAGATGGGTTATTTTAAATTGATGTGCGCCATTGTTAATCATTCGAACTTATTGCTTTTATTTAAATTGTTAAGACATTTTAAGTTGATAAAATTTGAATAGTATAGGTAGAGTTTCTTTGTCTTATCTAATATAATAATATAAATGGACAGGTGTGGTTAAAGTAAGTAGGAAACAATATAGTCTCTATAACTAAAGTGGAAAAAAGTTGAAGTAATTCCTGAACCCAAACTATACGGTATACGGTTAGGCAACACACCTTGGAGTTGAAAGAATAGCACTATGGGAAAAAATACCAAACTCTCTGTATACAATAATCGTGATAAGACCTTTTAATGGAAAATTTAAAATGTTTATGTGATTATTTCAAAATGTGGACTAGCTCAATCAAATTGGTACACGGACTTGCCTTGTGGGTTTCGTAGGTATCAGGTTGATTTTCTTTAACCTAGGAAATTTGGTTACAATCAATCTCTCTTTTCATAGGGAGTAACCACTCAATTTAGTCGATACCTAAAACTCAAGATCTTACTAAACGGTTAGAAACATAATTATAGGTATCGAAATTTAAGTGAACTTGTACAATGTAGAAACACCCACTGTAACCTCATTATCATAATTCGGTTTAAAATATTTGAACAAATAAAGTTTTCAAGGAATCCTATAGATTCAACAACGTTCATAAAAAATAAGACATAGGCCTGAGCGTTCACCTGTTTCATCTGTTTATGATTTTATCCCATACACGTAATATTGAACTGAGTACAAAACCTCTCTTTGCCTGCATATTTACCACAGGTAAGATTTTTCTTTTTCTTATGATTGCAGTTGTGTTGTCATATTTTATTGGGAGACTTTTGTACCGGGTGATTCATTAGAACTGATGACAGTTTGAATTTCCCACAAAACAAAAATTTTTAAAGGTTGGTAATAATAGATTATCATTTGCCTAATTCCAGTGGTGTATGTAGAATCACTCTCCAAGGAGTAATAATTTATTTTTAATTTACAAATAAGTCGTTATTATTTAAATCGTTATTAAATCAATCAGAATAATTACGTCGATTCTCATAATCAAGAGCGTGCAGTTGCTGTAGAACAGAAACCCGGTACGGGTGTATGTATACGTAGATCTTTATGCAAAATTCGTTGGCATGTTGCATAAGACACTCCTGTAATTCGAAAATAAAGTTAGTAGATATTTATTCTACGTGCACCACTTACCAGCCTGGGCACTTAACTGACGGATTGATTTTCTGGAACTCGCTTCCATTCTTTGTCTTCGACCACTTCATCGTTTCTTAGTCATGGATGACCTGTTTTTTTCTTCTTTGCAAATGCAATTCTTGTTTTCAAATCGATCAACGATTCGTTTCTTATGATTGGCAAATGCTTTATAAGAAATAATAAGATCGGGACACTCTTCCTTCCATAAACTGCTCTCGACAGGACTGGAGGATCCTCAAGAAGGGGATTTTTAACCTACAAATGCACATTAGTCTAATTTAACCGTTATTTAATTACTTACTTCAACAAATTCTTGAATTTACAGCGTAGTTTTGGAAAGAACTGTTTGATAATACAGATTGGAAAAGTAAATTAAAAACAACAACAAATTAACGAAATAACGACGGCACTGGTGACTAATAAGAATTAGTAAAATAACTAAAAATTTATCATCGCCAATTCAATCACGTAAAAAACACTAGAATTGTACGCGCGAAATTCAAACTGTCCTCAGTTCTAATGATTCACCCGGTATATTCCCGCCTGTAGTTTTATGTGATTATTGTTGAATTGGGGGATTTTTAATTGGACGTTTAATTTGCAAAGGTTTTGAGTATTATCAATAATTTTGAATATTTTTGTATTTATGGGGATACGCTATCCCTAGCGCTATCCAATTTTGGAGACCATTTTATTTTGATATTGATTTTGATTTTGATATATTTTCAGTTACAGACGGGGAGAGTTAAGTTAGAAATTGAGTGGCGCTAAATCTTATTGGTAAGTTGTGACGAAGTACAAAGGAATCATATTTTATACTAGGATTTATGGATGAAAGCTGAAGGACCTTAAGAACTTGAAGAACAAAAGACGCAAGGAACGTAAAAAAGTGAATAATTTTAAATAGCATAGTACGTGAAAACTTTGATGATTCTTAAGGATTTGACCCACCTGAAGGACCTGAGGTACCTATCTGAATCGACTGAAGAGCTGCAGTTGTATGATGTAAAGGTTAAAAGCGAAAGGATTGTAAGGACCTCTGAAGAACTTGAATTGCCTAAAGGAAGTGACGAACGTAAAAAAAGTGAAGAAGGCGAGGAGCATGGTACTGTGGAGGACGTGATGAATTTGACAAATTTAAAAAATATGGCTGACGCGATGGATCTGTAGAAATTAAAGCGCCTGAAGGATAAAAATGTTAAAAAGCCTGAACGTAGAGGTTAAAGGTGCTAAAGGGTCTAAAAGATGGAGGGGCGTGAAGGTCTGAAGAACGTAGAAAACGTAAAGGAAACAAAGAAAATCGCAAATTTTGGCATCTGAACAATAACGTCTCACGTGACCTTTAGTACGGTGCAATTAGTCGAAAAAACGGCTTAACCTCAACATCCAAAGTAAAAGTGTCCCATTAACTGCAAATTGTTCTATACAGTGCACATATTGTTTGGTAAAAAGTTACACCATTTTAAGCGTCAGGTTTGAATGGGAGAGGGGAGGAAAGTTGGTAAATTAGTAGTTTTTGGAGTTTTTCTTAAATATTTAGAAAACTATGGGGTTTAGTGAGAAAAGTGTGATATCGAAAGATAATCTACATTAAATTGTGAACAAAAATGGTCTTATCACACTTAGCACTCATATTATAAATCGCCCAACAGTTCCCAAGATAACGTCACCTAAAACTAACTGGTGCGCATTCAAAAACCTACATAGATGAGAGCCTAAGCCTAAATTTCCGACTCAAACAACCAGACGACATGACAGTGCAGTAGACTATCTCACTCAAAACTATACATACAGCAGCACGCGTAGCCACCCCCCAAACAAACACAGGAAAAGAACCAGTAGTTAACATTCCCGTACATATAAAACATTTAGTTGCACAAAAAAGAAGAGCAAGGCGTATATGGCAAAGAAGTCGTAATCCGTTAGATAAAAACGAATATAATAGATTAACCCGACACCTAAAAACAGTCCTGCAGGATACCCGAAATGCCACATTCGAAGTATATCTCAGCAGTCTGTCAAAAGAGGACCATACCATCTGGAAGGCCACCAAAACATTCAAACGACCGATACAATACACTCCACCCCTAAGGAAGGAAGATGGAAGTTGGGCAAAAACTGACCAGGAAAAAGCAACAACCTTCGCAAAACACCTATCGAAAGTTTTTAGTGCACCTGAACTTAACAATAACAACGACGACGACCAGATTAAGGACTTCTTGGACATCTCCTGCCCTATGATGCTTCCAATCAAACCCTTCTCTCCAAAAGAAGTAAAACAAGAGATCTCGAAGTGTAATAACCATAAAGCTCCTGGCTTTGATTTAATCATCGGATACACTTTAAAGCAACTACCCAGAAAAGCACTAGTTTTGCTAACCACAATTTATAATAGCGTTTTAAGATTAACATACTACCCGATCGCATGGAAGTTCGCACAAATAATAATGATTAATAAACCAAATAAACCTCCAAATGCAGTTTCTTCGTACCGCCCAATAAGCCTACTGCCGATCATGTCCAAAACCTTAGAAAGGTTACTGCTGAAAAGAATCTCTGAAGACACTGAACTAAACATAGTAATTCCAACGCACCAATTTGGCTTTACTCAACGGTACAACAATGCCACAGAATCGTCAAAAACATACACACAAGCCTAGAAGAGAAAAAATTATGTACAACTGCCTTCCTGGACGTTCAGCAAGCCTTCGACCGAGAGTGGCATGAGGGTCTCCTATATAAACTTAAAACGCTCCTTCCCACACCTCACTACCTGATTCTGAAATCATATCTCATTGACCGATTCTTTCAAGTAAGATTCAACACCGATACCTCAAACTATTACGCTATAAAATCTGGCGTTCCTCAAGGAAGCGTCCTAGGCCCCCTTCTCTATTTAATTTTCACGGCCGACATCCCAACCACTAACTCCACTACAATTGCCACATTCGCCGACGATACCGCCATAATATCAATAAGTGATAACCCGCAAATAGCATCTGACAATCTGCAAGCACACCTCAACCTCATTCAAGATTGGATGAACAGATGGAAAGTCACAGTTAATCACACAAAATCAACTCAAGTCACGTTCACTAATCGAAATATCGTATGTCCCACTGTCACACTAAATAACATACAATTACCAGTGAACACCCAAGTGAAATACTTAGGGCTAACACTCGATCAAAAGCTTACATGGAAAGCCCACATCACAGTAAAGAAAACACAAATAAACCTAAAAATTCGTCAAATGGGCTGGCTAATAGGACGCAAATCAAAACTCTCCACAGAAAATAAAATACTACTATATAAGTGTATAATAAAGCCAATATGGACGTATGGAGTTCAACTCTGGGGCTGTGCTAAACCATCCAATACACAAATAATACAAAGAATCCAATCGAAGATACTTAGAATGATATTCAATGCACCATGGTACATTAGTAATAAGACCCTGCATGACGACTCTGGTATTCCGCCTATTGGAGAAGAAATCACCAGACTAACAAGAAAATACCTAAATCAGCTCCCAGAACATCCCAATGAGGAAGCAAGACAACTTTACACTCAGCCCGACATCAGAAGAAGACTAAAAAAACAGTGGCCTACGGATATGCTAAATCAGTGATCGGTTATTATACACGGTTAAGTCCAATCAGAGACCTATTATCTTATAGGAGAGCTCTCACTGGAGAACTTCTCCCTCAAATGTAGCTCGACGATCACATTTACTTATAGCTGTAACTAGCAGGTTGTAAATTAGCTATTAAAAAAAAAAGTGTATAATCTTGCTCAAGTGAACGATTCCAGAGTTACGGAGCGTGTAAAAGTAGACATTTTTCGTATTTTTTCGATTTTCTGGAAAAATGAAATTATGTTTGAAGTAAAGAACACTGAAGATCTGGCTTGTTTTCGTTACCAGTGTTACTTGCAAGCCATTTCAAAGCATCCTATACATTCACTGTTGGCTGCGCTTCTCCCCACTTCAGCAGCTACCAGGTACAACATTCATTTAGTACTTACTATCAGGTGTAGCAGTGGCTGCACGAGAAGAAGAACCCGCTGAAGTGGGGATGGAAGATTGTTGAACACCTGAGAGCAATAACAACACATCCTGCAACTCCCCAGGAATTACTGTCCCTCATAGTGGAAGTCTCTTTAAAAAATGCCCCCCCTTAAGAAGGTGGTAAGGTTATCGTTCCTTCAAGGACTTATCAGTAACGTACCACCGGTCACTAAAGCGCAATTTGTTTTAACCGGTTTTAACAAAAAAAAATAATTTCCTTAGTGATAATCTCATATTTTTTCCAAAAGAATCTAAAAAAAAAAGATGAAAAGTTTCTACTGTTACACCCTCCGTAACTCTGGAACGGTTCAATTTAGCAAGATTATATACCAGGCCATTTTTGTTCGCAATTTACTTTAGATTATTTTTGTATACGGCACTTTTCGCGCTAAATCGTATAGTGTTCTAAATATTTAAGAAAAATTTATCACAACTACTAATTTTCCCACTTTCCTCCTCCCTCCCAACCAAACCCGACGCTTAAAATGGTGTAACTTTTTATCAAAGAATCTGTGGACTGTATAGAACAATTTGCAGTTGGAGAGAAACTTTTACTTTGGATGTTGAGGTTTGGGTCTAATTGCACTGTACTACTTGCAAACATCGTCGGAAACATCCCAAGAACTGAAAACATTGGAAAAAAATTAAGAATCTAATGGAAGATTATATTAATAACCGTGCTTTTCTCTCGTCAATATTTGCGTTTAGGTAATCACTTCCGAGAAAAAAATTATGGGTAATCAATTCCACTCTCAGTGTTTCTTTTTTATCCTAAAGACTTACAAATCTAGATTAGAGAGAATTAAATCGGTGTTCATTCTCTTGAATGAAAGGTTGTTAAACTATACCCACCAAATGATGTGCCATAAAAATTTCCGTTCAATTTCCTAAAAGTGAATAGGTACCTATTTTATTTACCTTCGACTCTTCCAAAATGATGTTGAAACATTATTTCAAATAGCACTTATGAAATGAACTCTCAAATTTTATTGGATACTTCCGCAAGCAATTTGGCATTTTATTTATCGTATTTAAGCCATCTTCCTTAGGTATTAGAAGTTGGATGTAACTGTTTATATTAAACATTTCTCACCTCGTACTCAAATTGACCCTAAAGCTGGCATCCAATTGGCGCCAGCAAATTGTAAAATTTACAACGGATAATAACACCGAGGGTGCTAACAGGTTGAAATACCTTAAAGAGTGGGCACTTAAATATCGACTGAGATATATACCTAATGTCTGACTTAATTTGTAGCATGCCTGTGGATATCTTCAAAGAAATGCCGAACACATTTTATTGCAGATGTGGTAAATGGTGGATTACAAAAAGCACCGCTCTATGGAAACGTGCTTGTTCGTCAATCAATGCTTGTGCTATGGCTATACTAGATGTTTGTTTAAGGTTTGAAGTATTCTGTATTTACTGTAAACTGAAATAATGAATTCTTTGAATACATTTTTAGCGTAACGCAACGAAAACGCATGTATGCTCGATTTTCCGTCGTCTGTCTGTATGTCTGTATACCCCCCCCCCCCCCCCCAAATCATTTTCAACCGAGCTTTCAACACATTACAAAGAAAGTACTTATATGAAACAATCAATGTACAGGTTTAAAATTAAAATTGTTCTGTTTTCACGTTTATCCTCCCCGCGCGATGTTTTTCACTATTACAAGATGTACGACACTATATCTTGACCTCGATGAATTTTCGGGATACTACCTAACGGCCAACATAAAGGTGAAGAATTCATGTCTTTGATTAAGACCAACTGTTCCATTTAAAGATTGAGAATAGTGCCAAGAAACCATTTCTGTCGTTCACCCATATAATTCTTGGACCCATGGATGCCATATGCTGCATCATTTTAATGTGTTGGTAATAGGACAATCGATTTGTAAGGTACCTAACATCATCTTCGGAAAATTGATGCGAATTGGTCTCACAATGGAAAAATTGGATGGAAAGTTTGGATTGAAGTCATTTGGACTGGAGCTAAGACTCTAAGAGGTGACAGCGAATTTAATATTGACTCGACTTGAACAAACAGAGCGAATAAATTGTGTTTCATCGTTCTGTGTAAATGAACTTAATAGATTTTACGCTGGCAGACCGCCGAAATGTGGAGAATCTGCATCAAGAATGAACATCCAATTTATTCCAGCATCGACTCAGAATGAAGTAAGCTCATTCCAGGGCTCATTATGATTATCAAATAAGAATTTGAGATTTCATGTATATTTCGCTCTTTGTTCCTGTAAAATTATAGTACCATTCTCTGCAAATAAGAGCAAAGGCCACCCTCGTACAGGCATACAATGAATCCTTCGGATGTAAGACGTTGGGACCGGTTCGTTAACCAGATCTCGCATTGTAGGAGGTTGAAAGGAAGGTTTTGCTCTAAAACCTGGTAGGTATGCAATTATATACTGTTTTTCGAGGAATGCTGCGACCTGAAATTGTGTCCCTTATAATGATATTAAATTGTTGAGGCCAGAATGTAGAATCTTCTTGTGTTCACTGATTGACAGAAATTTGGTGAAAGGAAGCAAGATTGGGTGCAGTTTTTCGAATGACCATGAAGCATGTTTGAGTCTACCACCAACGCCCCTATGATCTAAAAAAGGCAAAAGAAAATGACTACTGCCCTTTCTTACTTGGCTGGGTTTATTCAAGGAGATTATTTCTTAGCTGAAGTGCTCTTATTGCACCATTTTTGCAAGATCATTCAGTGCATTTGAAAGTTTTTCAATACCTAATGGCCCATGTAGCTTATCATTACCTGATTTGAGATTATGCATAAAACGTAAGCAAAATGCCATAGAGCGTTAAAGGTTTGAGAACCATTCTATATATATTCTATATATTATTGGAAGATTTTTTCCTATCGTATGCACTTGAGATTTTTTACTTTAGG
Organism: Photinus pyralis; assembly: GCF_008802855.1. Lineage (NCBI taxonomy): Eukaryota > Metazoa > Arthropoda > Insecta > Coleoptera > Lampyridae > Photinus > Photinus pyralis. The sequence continues at coordinate 14,185,561 of NW_022170596.1, forward strand.
AAATTCTGTTTTTTAATATGAAGAATTCACATGGTACCAATTTTTTGGTAGGATTTTTCTCTGAATTTCAGAGATTTTGTTAGCAACAAATGGTAGTAATGAAGATGATGACATATGTTTGTTTATACAATCCAGCACGATTGTAGAATCTGTCCAATGAAAAATGCCACTGAAGAATTCTATTAAGCTCTTTAAATTTTTTCTGACATTTTTGCGGATTTGAGAACACTGCATAATTCTAAGTGAGCAAATAGCTCTAGCTCATAAAGTAGGAAGAGAGACAGACATCTCTGTAAATGTGACTTTCACATAATTGGTCTTATTGGAAAGAGCACTCTTCGTGTAGTTAGATTTTATATGACTAGAGTCTTTTTAGTAAATGTGATGAGCGATAGAGGGCGCAGTGTGACATTAAGATCATAGATATATTAAATATCTATGATCAAGATACACTTTTATTTGAAAATTTCAAATGGAATGGTATCATTATTATAGGATATTATCTTATGAAGAAGTAGAAATACCTGTCAGTGAAAATCGCACTTTGATATCTGTCTCGTAAGCAGAGTGTGTGTTAATGTCAAACCACGCCCTCTACCACTCATCACATTTACTAAAACCACTCTGTTCCTGTAAAATCTGATTACACATAATACCAATTATGTGAAAATCGGTTCGGTGTAGCTTACACCGAAGTTAGATTCAACTCTCTAAAGAGATGTTCCCCTTCCCCTCCCCTCATATTTTATAAGCTATAGAAATATGTGCTGCATAAAAACATTGCAAAATTTATACAAGATTGCGATGCATCTATTTTTTATGCATGTTGTTGCGTATATTTTAGGAAAAAAGTAATTTTTCTACTTAACCATGAATCGTATTACCCTCTAGTGGTAAACCTAGAAACTTTAAAATAATTTCTAGCGATTTCTGTTGGCCGCTTTTGTGTAAGAAAACCTTCTCCATCAAACTGTACAATTGACGGTTCCATAGACATGGAGTATGACTTTTATTAATAGGACACTCTGTACATATATTCTAAAAATTGACGTCCAAGGCAAAATACATGCTCATTTGCTTTGCGATAAATCAAAAGTTTGTCCAATCAATGCACTTACAATTCCTCCCTTAGAATTATGCGGTGTTCTCGTATCCGCAAAAATAATTTCCAGCGATTTTTCCTGGCCGCTTTTGTTAACAAAATATTTTTCCCCAAGCTGTGCAATTAACGTTTCCATATAGATACGAATTTTGACCTTTATTAATAGGGCACTCAGCTGTACAGGCACCATAATATTATCTGACATGTCTACGATGTAAAATGGTTGATATGTTTGATACGTTGGAAACAACCATGTTTAACAATTATTGATGATACTTCATTCCAAATATTGATTCATTCTGCTCCTGTAAGTAGATCCTCAACTTAAAAGTCAGTTTGGATGACCTTAGAAGTGGTTAGATATGTACTGATATTTTCTAAGTTGTTCAAGATTGCAAAAACGCTGGTTTGGGGTTATGAAAGTGAGGATCTGCCGATTTATGGCATGTAGATCTTAAAAGAGACAGGAGGTTCAGGAACAGGAACATAGATGGTGAGATTTTTGAAAATGATTAATATATACGCTGATATACAGGGTGTTTTTTTGGGAGGTTTAGTTAAACGTTTCTGGGAAAGTAAAATAGGTAGGTTTTTGAAAATGTGTACTTAGGAGTTACGCTGAAGGCCGAATCGATGTAAAATATTTTCAAAATTGCCGCACTTCCGGAAACACCGGAAGTAGATAGTAGCTTCGTTATTTTAAATAGCAACCCCAATTTTTTATTGGGTTTTTGGATTCTACGTGAAATTTCAGTTCTTTGGATACCCATATGTCGATATCTGCCATTTATGGTTTTTAAGTTATTTTGACTTTAAGAAAAAAAATGGCGGATGCAGATGGTACCTTGATAATTGATTACTTGAAAGCGGTTGTAGTCATGGCAACCTATTGTTATCAGTGCATATAGAATGAATACAGCTTTCTTTTAGTGTACTTCAAAAAAAGTTAAGTTGCGTAAGACCGCCCCTATGGAGATCCAAATTTATGAAACTTCAAAGACTAAAAACTCAGTTTTTTTAAATGGAATCACCATTTTCTTAATATTGCATGAGATAAAGAATCGAAATGGGCATATTTTGACAATACATGTTCCTATAGCTATCTTTAACAGTTTCTGACTTATTCCCATTTTATTGAATTGACACTATTTTTTTCGAATTTTCTTTTTAGTAGTCGGCTATGATTTTATAACAATTGAATTTTAAACAATTCTAGTGACACTAATCCGTCACCTACTGTTATAGGTTAACATAAGTTTTTCAAAAATCGAAAAATGACTCGCAGTGGTTTCACCTATTTTTGAATTTAATTGTTATTTATGGTGAAATGGACAGAATCGCGGCACATGCTTGCCGTACATTCATTCGAAGGCTGGAACGAAATTGTATGAATTTTGGAAATGTTGTATCCCCAAATGCACTACAAACCGTTGAAGCACAAGTGATAAAAAGCTCTACAAGAGAATATTTAAGAAAATGAATTGAATTGCAAATGCAAGATTAACAAAATAAATTCAATGTAAAATATAAAAAACTTCGTTGAAACATTTTTTGTATGGAATTGTTGCTAGAACAGATATCTCATTACCTCTCTGAATTTTTAGAAATTCAGTTGAACGACTCTGTCTAGATTTCTCAAAAATTTTCCGTCCTATATCCTTAATAAATGACTTATTTATTAATGAATTATTTAGACTAGAATCAATGATATTAAAGAATCGTTTTCTTGATTTGTTTAAAATTCGATTGTAATAAAATCATGGTGAACTACTAAAATGAAAATGCAAAAAAAATGGCATCAATTCAATGAAATAGGAATAAATCAGAAAATGTTAAAGATAGCTATAGGAACATGTAGTATCAAAATATTCCAATTTCGATTCTCTATCTCATGCAATAGGAAGAACATGGTCATTCCATTAAAAAAACCTGAGTTTTTGGACTTTGAAGTTTCTTAAATTTGGATCTCCATAGGTGCGGTTGTACGCAACTTAATTTTTTTTTAAGTACACTAAAAGAAAGCCCTATTCATTCTCTATGCACTGATAAAAATGGATTGCCATGACTATAACCGTTTTCAAGTAATCAATTATCAAGGTACCATCTGCATCCGCCATTTTTTTTCATAAAGTCAAAATAACTTAAAAACCATAAATGGTAGATATCGACATATGGGTATCAAAAGAACTGAAATTTCACGTAGAATCCAAAAATGCAATAAAAAATAGGGGTTGCCATTTAAAATAACGAAGTTACTATCTACTTCCGGTGTTTCCGGAAGTGCGGCCATTTTGAAAATATTTTACATAAATTCGGCCTTCAGAGTAACTCCTAAGTACAAATTTTCAAAAACCTACCTATTTTACTTTCCCAGAAACTTTTAACCTAAACTCCCAAAAAAACACCCTGTATAATATGCTTAGTGAATTAAAGGGGATATGACCTTAGTAGTTGAACCCTACAAAAAAAACAAAAAAAAAAAACAGGAACATATTATATTTCAGTAACACTTAAACAGTCACGAGTAGGTGTAAATTGAGTACTTTTTGGGCAAATGTGAATTTTACAAATGGACTAAATTTTGGATTCCACCTTGAAATCCCCTGAAACTGTAATATTTGTCGGGTCAAGTGCAAGTCTCTTCGCCATCATTAATCAAACTGCAAATTCATGACAATAAGTATCACATTCAAAACTATAGTTGTACAAATATTAGGTACTATTAAAGCACAGTAATCCCTAGGGATTAAAATTACCTATTAATGCACAAAAATTAGGGAATAAATTCAATAAAAACGTGTCGGCATTGGAAAAACGTTTTTAATTGCGAGGTTAACGTGATACAGCTTATATTGTTCCTGACGAAACGTTAAGACCCTAAGGTCGCAAATATGATTTTGGTAACATTAATAGATTTAAAAATAAAATAACGAGGATTATACGTATCTAAAAATGTTGTTACATCACACCTCCACGAGTACGTTTGCATTTCAAAATCGCAACTAAAGATTGCAGTTGTATCATTAGCAGGGGGGTATACTCATTTCCAAAATGCCTAGTGCTTCTGCATTGTAGTTTTATGATTTAGTAGCCTGGCTATTCACAATTATTCCTATTAGATCACAGGTGTAAATAAGTACCAGTATGTTTAGATCTGTAATACAACCGTAATGCGACGCGAAATTAATTAATAAAATGTAGTGAAATGGAAATAATTCAAATTGTTAACTGCGAGATATTGTTTAAAATAATATTATCGACGTATGTTATCTTCCCATTCAATTTTGTACGCATAACAGACACTTTAGATATTCGAGGTCAATTCATGATTCATTCTACCCCAAGCGTTTCACATCGTCAAACAAAAACATCATTGCCTAATGGAATCCGGCACATTAATCACACCGGAGAAACTATAGCACGGTTATAAAACGGAAATTATGTCGCCCACGGGGACAAGGATACATAAAGGGCGAAAAAAGGGTCAGCATTTACCACGGTACGTCCCTACTTTCATTATGTTATTCTCAGTGGGAACATGAACATCCCATGTTGGACAGTTTAACAAAGAGATATTTAAAGCGTGTCATATGTGAATTTTTTTTAATTAAGCGAGAACGATGTCCTACACGAACGGCATTGAACCATCTCATTATAATTTGGAATTGTTAATAATAAAACATAAGCTAGAAAAAGTAACTCCCTAATTCAGCTCTTGTCGCTTTTTCCCTCTTCCAAACGCATCAACATCCATTTTCGTAAAGCTCGTCTCAAATTAGCAATTTTAAATTCTTATTGGCGTAATTAATTACCTTACCTAATAGTAATCAGCTTAATTGGAAAGTTAGGAGACTCGGTGATAACCTAATTATGCATGCGCGTGTTGTATATACAGCGTTCCATTAAATCTGTTATCAGGAGCTTAATCTGTAATGCGGGCTGTCATGTACAACATTAGTGTCACAGCTGATTTGCCCAGCTGTCAACGACCGCAGATGAGTTTCTACTATCCTGGTGACGTTACCGAGGAAAGATGATTCAATTACAATAAATTATGTAACCTGTACCTACATTTCAACCCCTTCGGCAGAGTTACTGAACGTAATGTACTTTTAAATGAATTTGCTGAAGTTTGTTGCACATATTGGTATCAGTGAGAATAACAGAGTGATAGTTTCGGTTAAATGATTTTTAAGGAACAGCTTTAGTGTATGTTTATGACATACTTTCCACTTATAGATAAACTAAAAGTACCAGAAAAACGGTTGAAATGGAGAATTCGTCAATGCTTGGTGTACGAGGCACATTCAAGTTATAAGAGGTCTCCGATTCTTTTACTCAGAACTGACAAACAGACAGAAGCATGCGATTTGTTTAAAATGAGCGATCACTGCATGACAGAGGTGGCAGTTCTGTACGACAGACCGAACATCTAGCGGCAGCGGCGAAAATGGGAACTGTTATCGATACTTTTAAACCGCCAGTGCTGAAAAATGAGTGGTCATGTTCTAGAACCGAGATGACATACTGCTAACCCATTTCGTTGTAAAGAGCACTATGGTATTTTGAGGAACAGGCTCCTTCCTGCACTGCAACAAAAAAACGGCTAGAAAGGCTACACGAATCAGACTGTACTGTTGCCCAGCATTTTCTTCTGATTTGGTTTCTAGCGACTTTTGACTGTTTCCAATTACCACTACCATACCTTCAACAGCTTTATCGATTTTCCAGTGGTCAAAACAGACTTCTAAAAAAGCCTTCACAGTGGGCGTGATCCTGAGATCAAAGTGTATGTTAAAATCGATAGGATCCCCCTTCAAACAATTCCGATCTCGACTGGAAAGTCTTGGGGTTCGCTCGTTATGGGCATTTTGATGTCAGTTAGAAACTCAAAATGTGTATCTTCCACTACTTGTTGTAATGGGGGCCCTTTTAAAGTGTTATTTTTATTATCGTTTTCGTGTTGTTTCAAGTTAAATCCGTTGCTGGAAACAGGCCAATCGCCAATTACTCGCAGTATTTGACATGAGAAATGCAATAAGGGTTTGAGAAAGTAGGTAAGTCATTGCATTGACTTCCTACAAATGAAGCTTAGTGCAAGTAAGCAATTTAGTGTCGTATAAAATCGTAGATGGCATAGGTGCATGTAGGGACGTTTTTTTAAATATAAGCGGTAACTAAAAGTTTCTAAATTGAGACACCGTAACTTATAACAAAATAAAATCGCAAAAAATTTAATGAGCCAGGCTGTATTTCTCTAAATTGTGTAGTTCGTCGTGACACATTATGATTGGTAGGTGCTTAAAGGCGTTAGTTGGCTTTATTCTATTTCTTGCGGTGCGTTTGAACAGCAGATTTTTGGAATCGAGATACTTCCATATTTTGGAGGCTATAAATTGAATTTATTAACGGATTCACACGTCTTACGTCCATCTTATGTCTAGATCACTACCATTTGAAGATTGAATCAATTTAATTTCTTCATGTTACATGTTAATATTCTTGTTAGGGTGCAAGTGTCGTATTTCAAGTTTGTCACGTTTTAAATCTACGTTCTAATTTTTTTTCAATTTCCGTTTCTCATCAAACTCATCTGATCTGACAAACGGCTGAAATTATGACTCTTGGGTGTGTAACAAGTTTTCGAGCAAAATGTATCCAACATTATTCTTTTTAGACGTGAATTTGGAGCTGTAAAAGCTTTCAAACGCATTATCGTGATGCCGTAAAGCCGGCCATACACGGTCCAACGCCGTCGTACGATCTTGTCGAATTCGACTAAGTTGTACGATTTTTGATTGTGTATGGGCACATCCGACTAAGTTGGTTGGATGAGAATGAATATCAAACTTGTCTGAGTGCTGCAGTACAATCGAGTTGTATGCGACGCAGTTGGACGAAATTGGATCGTGTATGCGCGCTTACAATCAAGTCGGTCCGACAGAATCCGTGTACACAGCGAAATTAAAAACCTTTATTATTATCATATTGTGTTAATCTGTTGAGTACAGTGTGAACGATCTTTTAAAAAAAATCACATCCAACTCTATCGTACGACGTTGTTGGATCGTGTATGGTTGTATTCAATTTTCACGATTTTCGTACGACAATTCCATCCGACATTGTTGTACAACGGCGTTGGACCGTGTATGGCCGGCTTAAGAGTACATGCACATTTGATAATCGCGTGTGGTTTTGGTGCAGTTTTGGCGACCACATGTATTTTGATCGAAACATGTCAAAATCGTTATTCTTGCACCAAGATCGTTGGGAAAAAGACCAAGAGCATTGGTCTCAATGCCCCAAATTTATGTTAAATAATGCATTTTAAAGACCACATGTATTCTGATAGAATCATATCAAAATCATTATTAATGCGCCGAGATCGTTGGCAAAAAGACTATGTAGATGTATTTTTCGATGTTAAAATGACTTAGTTACTGGTTACTGATTACACAGAAAGTAATTAAATACTGTAATCAATTACAATTGTAATCGATTACTTCCCAGCTCTGGATACAAGCCGCTGTAGTAAGCTCGTCAAGCGTTAATTTTTTAATTACGGAGTCTCGGGTTGCGCTTTTCTTTTCGTTTTGTTTTAGGGTACAGGGTTGAAGCATTAGGATAGAGCTCTCTTCCTACGCCAGCATTTACGTACACCAGTAAAGGTAAGATTTTTATTGTTTTACATATTGGTTATTTGTAAAATTATCGATGCGATTTTTGTTAGTAATCATTTTACATGTTGAGAATTATAAGTTGGGGATTCATTGGGGGTTTATATTCCATTTTTAACTTAATTTATGGAAATATTTGTATGGTGGTTAAGTAAGTGATATTTATTTTTGTTGAGGATAAATATATCAGTATTCCATTGATTAATACGCTTCATTCATATTCGACCAATTAGCTTGGTGATTGTTTCAAATTCTAACCAATCAGATGATTTTTTATTTTTTTAAGTGATTAAAATCCTAATAGCTTAGCTTTGATCAGCGATAAAAATGCGTTAATTAATTAATTAATACTTTTGATCTCTAGTTATTTCCGTTGCAACAAAACTTTCGTGTAAAAATAAAATTATCCGATTGAACATCTCTTGTGTGATTAATTTACATGTTACTTCCGATGCTGTTGCTCTCGTCACATCTTACCGACAGGATCAATTTTTCAAGTAACAGGAGATTTGAAAGGTGTACTTAAAAGTACATCCAGTAGAACCGAAAGAAATGAAAAAACTTCGAAATAACAATAGACAGAATAGTTGTTGACTTTGTTAGGTTTTAATTAATTTGTTGTATCCTAATTACGAGTATCTATCTGACTGAGATTAATAAAAGATGTGACCTCTAAGTGAATTTAATGAGCCACAGTATAATGCTTACTGTTATTATTCCATTATTGTTGTAGTGTACTCACCGGGTCTGATCGCCCGCAAGCGTATGAGTGACATAAAATTTTAAAATACTTTGACACAGATTACGTTTATACGACTGCACTAAACAAATAAAATCGTTTGCGGACATGATCGGTTTCAGTGTGAATATAATTATAGGTAATATAATCAGGAGGATCTTTTTTATTTATTTTTATTTATTTTTTTTTCGAAATCAAAATATTCTTCAAAATGCACGAATAAAAATGCTCCTGATAAATTTTCTTATTAAATATGAAACATAATGTTTCTTTTCATTTACGTTCAACTTAATTTTTGGGATCGTAATTTGGTTATAATTGCGACTATAAAATTATCCAATTGGGATTGGTTGGAGTGAGAAAATTCACACGCCACGAGAATTTGAATTTCTATTCCAACCCAAAGTATATATTAATTTTAAGTTAAGAATTAATTTTTATTGTAAACAATTCTAAGAAACCTACATAAATGTTTAACAATTATCTTACGTTTTGTTTCGGTATGTGCAAGCCTAGGTCCCCATGCAATGGTTGCTCGAACAGCAGGTGTTACTTGTTCGCTTGAAATCCATAAACAATGACATACTTTGATTATGCCATGCTACATAATAAACAAAAAGTCCCAGAACGTTCAATTATCTGCGTGATTGGTTAATAAATATTTTTCAAGTTTGTATGTGTACACTATAATTATGTAAGTATCGACAGTATCCGTAACTTTTCGGTTATCTGAATCTGCAATTTGAGAAATGTCTGTATACGGTGATGGTTGTCCAAAGAGATTTTCGTCTGTAGTTGGGTTATTTTCCACATACGTCTCTGAATTAGCGTATTCATAATCTACATCTATAGCATATTCATTATCTATATTTAAATCATTTTCTAATTTTGTTGGTTCGTTTTGTACAACATTATGTAATTCTTCAGCAAAAAATTTAGGATTACCTCGAGTTGGTCCCTTAACATTTTGTGAATGTGGTTGAAAATTTCCTTCAGGGGGTCTTGATGTTTTAGTAACCACTGACATTGGAGTTTGTCTGTCCAGGGGTACCTTTCCCGTAGGTTTCCAAACATTACCCTTAGGGGGTGGGTTTTTGAAAACTTGTTGATTTGTAAAAAATTTATGTTAAACTGGTCTGGGGTTAATAGGGATCGGTTGACTTGGGAAATTTTTCGAGTTAGGTTGACCAGAATGGTTTGCAGAGGAGTAATTTCCAAAAGAATTGGGTGTTTGATTTTGAACAAACTTTTGTGAATTGAACTGAGGCGTTTGCATAAATGGCGTCTTAAAAGAAGGTGACGGTAAAGTTTGCTGAACATTTCTTCTTCCTTCATTACAAATAGAAATAAAATTTTCCTCTTGTATAACGAGTTGCATAGCTTTTTCTAAACTATCTGGGGTTTGAAGTCGTACATTAGTTTGTATATTAGGTGCTAAATATTTAAGAAAAGTAATTAGTACTATTTGTTCTATGTTACTTATTTAAGGTACTTTGGCTTCTAAGGTCATATTTGGGTCATTATTGATGGCTGAAAAAATTAAACTTCTAGTGTATTGGAATCGTACACCAAAATTATAACAATTTTCTCTAATATTTGGTTAAAGACTGTGTAATTCATTGAATAGGCAATTGAAAGATCTTTGATCAGAAAACGAAAGCTTTAAAACGGCTTTTACCTTTTCCCATAAATCTAACTCTAATCTACTTGAAATTAACGTAAGGGCTTTCCCTTTAAGTTTTCCTACAATACCTCTGAATATTAGTTTTAATATAGGTTCATCATATTCTTGAAAATTTTCAAAAGTTTCATCACATGCGGCAATGAAATTGTTAATTTCACAAGGATCTCCATCAAAATGTGGGATAACGTCTAAGAAAAGTTTAATCCATTGGTAGTTAACATTTGCCATATTTATATTGATATTAGCAAAGTTTTTAGTTAAAGCGTCTATATCAGGTAGGGATGGTGAGTTATACTCGGAATTATCCTCGGAATTATCTAAATTAAAATTTCTTAAGAATTGGGTTTCTAAATTTGATTCTAATGTTTCAGACTCCGAGTTTGAATCTGATTCGATATCAGGTAACACTCTAAATTTTTTTCATTATACCTCTCCGAAAGTACTGTCTTTTCATGTATCCCAAGCGCACCGCAAGTAGGGTTTTCCCGTGCGAGCGCACTGGAAAACTTTTTCCCGTGCGCTACGAATAATCAAGTTTGCCATAGCTATCCCTATCCCATGCGTTGCCATGCATACCGCGGATTGACTTTGACATATATGTCAACCGATTTTTTACCATTGTGTTAAAAATGGATTTTGGTGAAGGCGAAATTCCGCTAATATATTAAGGGAAGCTGCAGAAACCAGTTCCCAACTATTACCAGCGAAATCAAAAGAGAGATGCGAAAAGGAATATGAAAAATTTCATAACTGGTGCATTGAAGAAATCGTGAAAAGAGTACGTTATGGAGTAGGTTTTCAATGATTAAGAACATTCTTACGGTAAAAGAAAATGAAAACGCTAGCAAATTGTGCAAAACCGATTTTTTGAAGCGTCAGACCGTCCGCTACATCCCAAAAAAATCAAAAGTTCTGTATAACAAGGGAGCAATTTTTGAATGAAGCTGCAGAGATAAAATGGTGATTACTTACTAAGGTTATTTTAGTATTCGGAAATTTGGAGCAAGATGCAGGGGAGACGATACAATTCGCTCGACTATTGATGATGTGTTGAAGATAATGGGGGTTTAAGGGTCATAAGACAAGCAACAGAATTTGTTGTCAAATTGGATTTGGACTTCAATGTAAATAATTATTCTCCGTTATTTTCGGAGAGGTATAATGAAAAATATCGTTCATTACACGTCCAGAAAGGCTTTTCCCGGTTTGCATGACTTCCCGTGTTCGTCATGCGCCCACGGGAAAATCTTCCTTTCTGGACTGGTAATGAAATATACTATTTTCGTACTTCCGAGACTAAAGTGACAACTTCACTCCATTATGACAAGTACTGAAGTGTCACTTTTTGTCCCGCCGGGATTAAATTTTACGAAAATCCCGGAAGGATGAAATTACTAACAAAGCAATTTCAGTAGGTTTTCCACATTTTGTATGCGGCACTATTTCTTAAACGCATCGTACTGCTGTTCATATAGTTTTTGGATTTCGGTGGTATCAATTCTTTACCTACTTTGGTTGCTTTTTATCAATATCAAATACACCTTTGTCACCCACCACCAAAATTATGACACTAGCAATGACAGTTCCTATGGTAACTTGTTGAGCAGCGATTTTTTGAAAGAACGCGTTCTCTAACTCCATACATATTAAGTGTTTCTGTTTCGGAAGTACGAAAAATATCGTATATACCTTGCGACTGAAGTAGTGGTCTTAATCCCTCAGGTAAATTATGGCCCTCCCTTCGGTCGGGTCATAAACTTTACCTTCGGGATTAAAAGTACTACTTCAGTCCCGCGGTATATAATATATAGCTAATTCCCCAATTTTTTTGTTAATTTAAGGGATGAAAAAGAAGTATATCTATGTACAATCATCAATTGTGTTAGCTGTTGTAAATCGCCCAAAAAACCCATGGTCTGTATGTTTTATAGAGGGCCGCCGTTATCTTAAAGACGAAAGTGCTTATCCATTGATATAGTGATTTCCCAAAATTAGGCAAACTCAAAAATTCGGTTTAACGCACAATCATTCTGTTGGCTTAATACTCTACCAATATTTGATGTCGGCCCTTGTTTTAAATGCGATTATATCAAAATCATAAAGAAATGATTCGCTGTTTTGTGGATAGTTCAACATTCACTGCAGAGCCGCCTTAATTCAACTAGAGCACAGCGATTGCTGTCACACCTTATACATACTAAATTATCATTCATTTCTCATCTCCATAATCCTGAGGAACACTTTTAATGCTGAAGGGTGATCAATTAAAATGTGAACAATGATGAAATGCATTCCTAAGATACATAACAAAATAATAATTTAGGATAGATGGTGTTGATGTATATCTACTAATTTCAAATAGGCAAAAAACAATACTTACTGCATAAGATTGAAGATAATTTACTGGTAAACGGTGACGCAATACTGGCATCGCCCAACTTGACGACTTGATTTTGATCCTGCTCCTCAATCTCTTTCATGATCCTTTGCAAATTGGATTGAATATTCGCTAAATTATTTTCCGCGTTTCTAAGGGCATGATTCGATCGATTCCTCGGACCGGGATGTTCCCTCAACCTCTTCTCCTTCTCTTTTTCTTTCTCAAGCCTTTCTCGGGCGTCCTTCCTTTCCGGCATGCGTTCGGGCGCGTTTGCGAGTATCGCGACGCCGACGTCCGCGTGTTTTAAAGCGCCCACGTCGTTAGTGCCGTCCCCGCACATTAAAGTAGTATGTCCTAACGATTTAAGTTGAACTATAACAAATTCTTTTTGTTTCGGTGCGAATCGTGCGAATACTGCTATACGAGGTAAAATTTTATTTAGGAATGTATTGTAATGTTCACGTAAATAATTTAAACTATCACCGGTTATGCACAGGTCGTACTTTGCAATTACACTATCTTCTATCTTGTATCTTTCCTCTTGATTTATACTTTCCCACAGCCATTTATCATCCACTTCCGTTAATACTAAAATTGGATTTACACAAAATTTGAGCTCTTTTGCTACATGACATGCGGTTAAAGGATTATCACCAGTAATCATAACTACACGATGAGAAGCGTTAATAACTTCCTTAATCACATTCTTCGAGTCCAATTTTAATGGGCATGAAATAATAACGAATCCTGCAAACTTTAAGTCGGTCTCTACTGCTTCTCGATTTAACTCCCGAAGTTCTTGCGGACTCAATTTGCCTATTTCTCGCCAACCCAAAGCTAAAACCCTGGCTCCTCTGCGAGATAACTCCAAGTACACATTGTCGTAGTTGCTTGGAGCGTCGCAAAACATGCTCTTCAAAGTTTCCGGCGCCCCCTTTACAGTGACAACATAAATAGTTTCGGTCGATCCTACTGTGCTGTAACCGCATATCACCGACATTCTTTTGAGGGCGGACGAAAAGTGATTGCGTTGGAAAATTTTAAATGCGGGCGACTTCCCTTTTCTGGGAATTACCGCGTCGGATTTTGTTAGGTTCCAGTCTACCGCGAGCAAGGTCGCTTTTTCGAGGGGATCGCCCACTAAACCGTCATCAACATGCGCCAGAGAGTGACAGGTGGCTAGTACTTGCGCTGACTCGATCGGTATGTCCGATATGGGCGTCACCTGACAACCGTTTTTAGCCAAGGCCACACCCTCCACCACCAAATTGTCGCTTGTCAACGTGCCAGTTTTGTCAAAGCAACATATTTCGATTTTGCCAGCGAATGGGATTCTGAACGGTTCCGTGCAGTAAACTCCCAGTTTTGAGAGCGATAGTAAAGATGTGTTAACAGCCAAAGATAATTCAATTGGTAACTCTGGGGGTATCACGGATGTAATAATAAGGGTGCACTCCAGGAATAATTTATATCGGTTACGGTCGGGGTCTTCGGAACCTTTCTGCCACACATAAACGGCGGCGGCAACGGCGAAAATCAATAGAAACGAAATAAATCCGAATGTCTCCCGATTGTTAGCCGTTACTCTTTTCACGCCAAAAAGTATAGTCCTCAAAAGTTTGCCTTGCGATGTATTAAACCCGGTACGCAGTACATATGCCAAGCAACCGTTATCTTGAGCTCTCAATCCGCTGACCGTTTTAGAAGGTGGAGTATGTTGAACCACTTTAGTACCCCCAAACAAAATATGTAGCTTCCCGTCAGCTTCGAGGTCAAGTATTTTCTGCTGTTCAGCAGATTCTATCGGCTCCTTCATCTGTGGCACGGACTCGCCAGTTAGCATACTTTCGTCAACAATACACGGACCACGCAACAAAAGCACGTCACATGGAATTAAGTTATCGTGCTGAGATCTCGTAATTGACACTATATCGCCTGGAATTAACTGATCTGTTAACATCGAACGCCATCGACGATTTCGGTAAACAAGTATATTATAAGGTTTTGTGCCCATTTTAAGAATTTCCGACATATTCCTCAATTGCTGTTGAACTAACGTGCACTCGAACAATATCAACATTACTAGGGTAAATATCGAGTAATACCAATATTTATCTAAGCACCACAGCGCTACGCAAAAGACTTGAAATACAAAAAACGGCGCGGTCGCCCTTTCCTTAAATAATTCCAGAAACTCGGGTATCACCATATCGAGCTGATTTTTGCCATACAAATCCTCTGCTTGTTGGATGTCCTCGTCCTCTTGGTAACCCTTCCAGTTCACGTATTCTCCAAGAAATTTGTCGGTCGGAAATTCAAGTCCTTGGAAGATTTTTTTATCGTACGAGTAAATGTATTTGGTTTTTTGAAATATGAACCAGGTCCGAATCCCGTCGCCATCTTTAATCTACAAGAAACAATCGTGATCAAAAAATTGTACAGTAACGACTACATTTTTGTACAAAAACATATTAAAAAATTAGATTTCACCAGAGGACAAACAAGTTAAATGAATCTAAGACATTCGTGCAATTTGAGCAGTTGTTCAACCGCGAAATCAACAACAACATAGCCGTGAGTAGGTAACTTGCAGCAGCAACACATAGATTATAGGTATTTCTTTTAAATAGACACAAAACTCGAAAATTTGTTAAATTGTCATTTTGATGTTATTTGTTGTACTTAGTAGTATTATAAATTTTATAACGCATAAATAAAGGAACATTTAATCGTAATTTCGACGTAAGGTAAAAGTTATATGGTCCGAAATCTGTTCTGTTTACTAAAAACGCCAAGTGCAAGATAACAAATGCAGGTGTTTGGAGTTCGGGCGATGGCGGTGGGAATAGCGAGCGACGGCAGGGAACAACGATATGGAATTTATAAATGGACGGGGTTTCCTTCACCTTTAAATAGAAAAATAAAATGGAAATACCCGGGTTGTTTTCGGGTCAATTGTAAAAGCGTATGTCATTGTTGTGTTAAATTTTACGGGTTGTTTTCGCCAGATAAAGATGTTTGAGGTTTTTCAGCTGTTGTCCAGTGTTGTTAAAGTGTTCTCCGTCCGTCCGTACCTACGGCTGTGTCGCTCGCACATCTTTAGTTTAAGAGATACTTTTGTGCTATTTGGATCGTTATGGTATCGAGGTTTGCACTCAAAAAGGAATTTTTTCAGTGTGTTTTACACTTTTGACGGTCATTGTACTTATAAATTTTATGCGTTTGTTGCATTTTGATTTTTGATTAGCCAAAACTTAAACATGAAACTTGCTCCATTTCCTTAACTTTGAATCAAATAAATCCAAACTGTGATTGAGGAAACGGTTAAATGCATTGATAGAGAAATATTGGCTCTGTTGGAAACCACGGTTAAACCTTTCAGCGGAAGATACTATTATAAAATCAAATTGAAATCACGTGTCAAAAAGTAACTTATTTTTTCTACCCGCTTTCACTATTAGCGTTGCGGCGTTACTTATAAGTTGAAAGTGAAGGAAATGTATGGGCTACATTTTTGGCGTATTTTTCATAAAAATCGCAAGTAAATTCCGTCCGTCCGTCCAACAGTTTTAAAACTCAGCACTCGATCAACGTAATTTTAACAACTGACACTTCTCATAAAAGGAAGCATATACTGCGTTCGCACCTCCAGATGCAATATGGGGTCTTATGGACTCTCATACTAATTTCAGTCATGCTTCGATAACGGTATCTTTATTCCTCAACCACAATGATGTCAAACTAGTCCCCCCCCCCGACCCCACTTTGATAAGAGGACAGAAAGAAGGGGAGTAGTTGGTAGAAAACGGTTCCTTATAGTCTGGGTGCCTGCCGACATAAAGTCCTATTTATTAATGCGCTCCTGAAACTTCTTGTATCGCTTCATTATGGCGAGTGTACCACTTTTTCTATCTATGAAATTTTTCCTACTCGCGGCGTTTCTCCTCCATTCCTTTTCGAAAATACTAAATTTGGTATCGTAAAAAATTTATAGATACTGTGTTTCTAAAAAGTTTAATGCAAAGGGAACATTGTAAAACTCCTGAAAAAACAATTGTCGGACAAAAATGTTGGAGCGTTAGGGGTGTCTACCGAGTGAAACGTGCAAAAATAATTACTCGAAAAAATTTATAAATATCCAGCTGATATTAGCAACATTTCTTGAGAATTATGTCTATAATGATATTTTAACATTGTTCAGTCAAATCAGAAATTATTTTTGTTATTAAGTGGTGTAAACTGAGATTTATACAAAATATATTTAATTTAAAATTTCCCTGGCTCGATGTTATCGCGTTTAGCAAGACAGCCTTGTTATACCCGCCGAGAAGAGTCGCCCGCATTCGCCAAGAGGAAGTTTTTGGCACTTGATCTACCAGACTCAACAAAACGCGTGCGCTGATAAAAGGTACATTTTCTCTCTCGTGTGTGACACCCCCCAAAATACTTGACAAGAAAAACGTGCACCACAATCGCCCATCATCCACTTACTGCGCGGACAGCAAGGTAGGCAATTTTTGTTTTAATAAGGTTGTCTTTATGCGTGTTTTTTGATCAATTACCAAGTAATACAGTCCACTCCTCTACAAACATTGTCCGACAAAATACTTATACTGATTTTGCGATCCAACGCGCGAAAATTAACATTTCTACGAGGACCAAAAATTTATTTAAAAAAAATGTGGTAGACTCGCCATAATGAAGCGATACAAGAAGTTACAGGAGCAAAATAAAATAAAAATAGGACTTTATGTCGGCAGGCACTCAGACTATTACTATGACCTTTAATTAGAAAACAATGAGAGATAAAAATAATTCCCCCCCCCCCCCTTCAGGCCCCGTCGCTCACTGATCTCGAAAAATAGTCGCACGGGAAAGTTATACTTTGTACAAACCAATTTATTTCGATGAGACTTTTCATTAGAATACCATATGAAGGGCAGAACATGTGCCCCCCCCTCCATTTTCTAAAGTTTAACTTGGCACCACTAAGGCATGCGTATGCAAAATCTGAGACCAATTGGTTGTCGTATGTAAAAGTCACGTTTTCTTTCAAAAATAGCATCTCTGATAATAATTCGTGGGGGGCCCCCCCCTTTTAGACAGCGAAATTTGATGGCCGTCTGGCACACCTTCAAGGTATAGGCCACCTACTGCAAAAAATGTCAGGACTCCAGGACCATTCCCTTAGAAGTAGTTCAAAACGGTAGAAGTGGGTCCAGACGGACGGACAAAACGCAAACAATAGCCTTTTTTTTAATTCTTAAAAAATGCGCTAAAAATGTCTATACACTGCCCCACCTTGACTTTACAGTACAGGGATCATAGGGTAATGCCATCCTTACAGGAGTTTTTAGAGTGGTGATACCGATTTTATGTAAAAATAAATACGCCAATTTCTTTCAAATCGTATTCTGATGACATTTGGCATCGTTGTTGACCATAAGAGCCTGTACTGTAAAGTCAAGGTGAAATGGACTACAGAAATATTGGGCCGTATGAATAAAAGTAAGCAAATGCTTATACTTGCAAAATTCAAAGTAAATACTCGTAACTGCCCCTTCATACTGGTCTGTTTAGCATGGTTTAGCAGCGCTGCACTGCGTCCTGTTCTTCTGCTTAGAAGCGCTGCTAAGTCGCCCAGTGCGAAGGAGCACTTACGAGTATTTACTTTGAATTTTGCAAGTATAAGCATTTGCTTACTTTTATTCATACGGCCCATTGATTATAGATAGATCTAACATCATTTCTACAGATACAGATACATTAATTGAAATAATAAAAATTATATAATTTGGTGCCACAATGCCGAGCTGTTTATAGCTGATTGAACATGTCTTTATTAAGGTACCTACAGCAAAATCAAGGCTATTACTATTAAGTGTCCTGCACTAAAGCGCCCTGTTTCAATTTTTTTTTATTTTGGTACAGTCTTTATCTTGCCCCTCTAAAAGCAAATTCCAAGTCATCGAGGACCTTGTACATTTCTTAGGCAACATTTGGAATTATCATTACTATGCTTGGTGGTTAAATGCACTCTTTATCTTTGCTACGTTATCTGCCCACCTTTAACACAAAAATGTGTAATTGCAAACAGACAATTTACAAAAGAGACTGAACAGTTTAAAAGACCACAGCGTTAAAATTGCACTTCATATGTAGAAACGGATTCCAAATTCAGATCTTAGAAGACGTAAGTTAATTCAACATTGCATCCTCTTTGATAATGCATTAGGATGACTGGTTTTCCTCATTTAGACAAGAATATGAACTGGAGGATGTGATTAATAACAGACTTATGTAACCATCACATGATGTTCACTTGGGCAACTTCTCTTATTAATCATGTAATGTAACCAAATTTGAAAGGAAACTAAAAGTATTTCCCACGCACCATAGTAATGAATTGATGATATAGGTTAAGGATACGAAACGAGCATATGGTATCCATGTGCCCATATGGATACCTAACATTTTAAGGTGTACCTACTTTTGAATGATGCAATCGTAATAATTCAGCCGACCCATTATTTGCAGTTGGAACCACTTTGACAACGGTAGCTTTTGAAATATCCTTCTCCTAAAACAACAAAGTGCAACAACGATTAATCAACGTCAAGCAACTTACATACCCATTTACATGTAAAGAAACATTTCACATGAATTGACCAGTGACAACACAAACAGCATAAGATTTGTACACATCCAATGCCGGCGACCCCGACGAAACCCCCTTCATAGAACTCTGCGAAACCGTAAACACCGCACCAAGTATATATCCATACAGAATAAATTAGAATGAATGGGAGATTATATCCGTGAAATAATGTTCTTATTGTAGTATACAGCGTTACGCTTTCTACGAGATCGTCTAATTTAGTCATCTTTTGTTACAAAAATCGTCGGTTCATATAAATGCAATTGTTGGTTATGCCAACAAAACATCGAACACGGTTTCGGTTTCGGCGTACGGGTTTAGTTAAATTTTGACAGCCAACAGCTGACGTTTTGTTTCTCTGGAACAGCGTTGCCAGGATTACAGCCAATTTCAGACTAAAAAAAGTAAAGAAATCCCTTTGATAGAAATCCCCATTTTACTTTTAAGGGCAAAGGGTTTTCGGAAGGGGCACCTTCTTCTATGCTATTTTTTGATTTTACATATCTGATTTAGAAATAAACTAAACAATTACGAAAACTCCTGAAATATTATTTTCGTGATGTTGGGTGTTCTATACAGGGTGTCCGACGACGATAGCTTTGTCTTATATGGGAGTGGGAAAACTGAAACAGATGCATAGATTTTTTATCATTTGTACGCAATTTTCGTGCAATGAACTCGTTTTAGATTTATGCCACTACGAGTTTTAGTAAAAGATGACTATCACTTCGTATTTTAAAAGTGAAGTGTTATTCATTTATTTTAAAAATCTACTGCCTTATATTAAAGTCACCATGCACCGAAACCAAATTATTTATGCACAATAATATATTAAAACCTCGAACGCATTTTGACAGCAAAGTGATAGGGTACGTGAAATAGGTGCAATGCAATTGAGAAGTACCCAGTTTAAAATGTAGTAATTCGTATCCCAAAAGATTTCTAAATATAGACCGGTTCTTCTAAGAAAACAGTATTGGTGTTATACGTTTTTTTTTGCCCATAAATCCTCATAATGTTTATAGGACGTGTCATTTGCGGAATTCGGACTAAAGCAATAAAGGCGAGACAATTCTATTTTTCGAGCGTGTCTAATAGCTTAATATGGTTCTAAAGGAATTGATACTTTTAAAGTGTAAAGGAAGCGAACGGACCGTATAGTCGGTCAATGAAAGTCGTTCGTAAAGTACACGGTTAAGTTCGTTGTGATTCCGACTAACATGAATTATTATCAATTTTCAGAGAAATTTGTGCTGGTTGACGGTAGTATATTGTTTATTAAGTATTTATTTTGGTATCCACGAGGAAGCTTATTATCAGTGTAATGTTGTTCTGCATTTTGCTTTCTTACTCGTGGCCCGCAGCCTGACGGGTCGTAGGCTATACGAGAAGGGGGTTCTCTAATTTTATGTATGAGTCGTTTAACTATATTCCGCGAAGGGGGTACTTAATACAGTCCGATGATTCGCTGTATATGTTGCTCTCTTACTCGTGGCCTAGCTGCCGGACGGCGCGTGAACTACACGAGGAGGGGTCCTCTAATTAAATTTTCTTCTGCTTACGTGTTTTGCTTGGTCATTAGTCAAACCTTAACATGGATATTCATTACTGGCATTCTCACATGTACCTTCCATCCCAATGCGCCAAGACCTCTTCAGAAACAGCGAAGAAGAAGCTTGAAATAAAAGTGGTAAATTTACAAATTATTTATTTAAAATTACTACCACTTACTACAATCTAGATACTACCCGTTTGAGTTGGAAATGTTTCGAAATAATGTTCTCAAATCGACTGACATCCGTTTAGTTTGCAACAAATCCGACACAAAAGTAAATTTAGTTCCCTAGCAAATTATCACCCTGTATATGTAGAACAGATGACGTTTACGATTTCCGATTTTGACATTTCGTATTATGTGTCCCCAAAGGTAAATAAATAGAAGGTGAGGTAATTTAATGGATTATAATGAAGAAAAGGAAACTATCCAAAACGAAAATGACACTGGAAGCTTATGGCCCTATTTACCACATCCTGCACTGTACCACATCTGTCAGTACTTAAACTACAAAGAATTACTTAAAGTTGGTGAAGTATGTCGGTCATGGCTAGCTGTCAGCAGAGATGATTTACTTTGGAAAAATCTATTTTACAGTAATTTTAAAGTAGATCGTTCTGTTCCTATTATCGCTGGTGAGTTCTGCTCTTCAGAATCACATTTTTTAAATTGTTTCTGGTTAGGTAAAACATGGTTCGACGAATTTAAACGAGTATGTTATCATATTCCTATAGTACAAACGGAGACATTGACTGATCACATTCATCAAGTTTTACACGTGAGCTTTTCACACAATGGCAAGTACTTTGCAACCTGCTCAAAGGATGGATATGTTTTGGTGAGTAAATTGTTCATTGTATCTCCAATACATTGACTGTTTTTGAATTAGGTGTGGGATGCCGCATTTCCTGCTACAATTAAATATCATCGTGACATGAGAACGTTCTGTTGGAAATATACTCAGTACTCGCAATTTAATCAGTCTGATACTTTATTGTTAGTTTCCGGTGTACACTTTGGAACACCTAATAGTACTTCGGGTGAAATAGCAGTTTTTAGCTTGCAAGGTAGAGTTGTAAACAAATTAGGGGGTAATACGAGTTATCTGTTTAGATGGATTTGAACTGCAGTGCCGTGTGGTTAATAAGCCATACGACATATTCGGCACTTGGTACAGTGATCAGCACCTCCTTTCCGGAGACTTGCATTGGTTGGCACATTTAGTTAGTTCATCAGTTCTGTGGTTAAACAAAGCATCTCAAGAGACCGGGTCTGAACACGTACCTATAACTCAAAACTTGTATAAATTTTATAATCGCAATGCTAGTTCGATTAGAGCCATAATGGTAGCTAACTGTCTTCCAAATTCAGAAAATGTTAGTGATAATGTAGAAGCGTGTAAAGATGATGACCAGCCCAAAGACCATGAGTTTGTGATCGAGCATGGAAATCCGGTTAGTTATCACGATATTAATGGCAGCAGCAGTAGCAGAAATCAAGGTGAGTTGATTTCAGTTGTGAGTTCTTCCTACACATTAGGGTTCAAAAAGGGCAAGCAGGAGTAATCACGTGTTTCCTTAGCCTCTGTTAAACCATCCAATACATGACAATGTTCACAGGAAAAGCTTAGCACTTTTGGGCTTGGAATTTGTCTAGGCATTTGCCCAATGAGCCAATGTAAATGTTAACGTATGCGCCACTTAGGTTTGCATTTGCTACAAAGGGATAAATTTACTCGAAATTTTTGCAAAATATTAGCGGCCTAGAGATGACATTCTTATTCTTTGCAGTATTCATTTAATGATGTGAAACTATCACTCAAATAGCGAAAGGATAACTCCTCCCCTTTTTTCATGCAGTGTTGCTGCTGTTTTCAGTCATGCTTATAAAAATTAAATTGAATCCTTTTAGTACCTACTTACATTTATCTGACAGTGTTACAACCACATCATCGCATGACTTAGCGGTAAAAAAAATTATTGGGTAAATCGGTTATGAAGAATCGCTGGAAAATATTCTAAAAATTCTAAAGTTCTAAGTAAGTTCTAAAAATGACCACCAGAGGGCGTACCTGCCATCTTAAATTTTAAAATTGCATTTTCTTTAAATTTCGCATGATAAACAAAAAAAATTTTTTCCACATTTTTAAAGAGAACCAGTTTATCTATCATTTTCGTAAAAACAAAAACTCGGTTATTTCAAAAACAAAGATGGTGTGGGGCGTTCAATTATTTCTGCAATAACCTGCTTTAACTTCTTAACCGTTTGACCGAGTTTAACAAATTTGGTATGGTTGAAAAGAGCATTCCTTGGGCAATGAGAATCAAAATATAGTTAATTTAGTTGAATCCTTCTCCGCCAGGGGTCTAGTTTTGACACTATGACCCAAAAACCTAAAAAAATCAAATGGAATGATATGACTTTTTCTTTATGAAAAAGTAGCCAAATAACACCCAAAGAGGCCTGTGAAAACCGTTTTTCAAAATATGGTTCCTAACCTCAAATATTAGGAAAATGAGATTAAGACCATGACACCATTTGTAACGTTTTTATTCTTTTAGATACAAAAAATAATAATAAAAAAAAACTAGCAGCGCAAAAATGTTTATTAAATTATTTGAAAGACTTTATTTTTCTGTGTACAACCGACAAAAATGATGGTAGATTTTATTTCAAAAAAACATCCAAGTTAAAAAACCAAAGTATTTTTTTCGTCAAACGATTATGTTGAATTCGTTAAAATTTTGGCAATGTACATTAGGCATAAAGGGTCTAAGACTGTCAAAGATGTCTTCTTTAAATATCTAGTTTGAGCTAGGAGGCTGTTCTATCAAGAATTGGGCACCCGGTTTTTTCCTTTTGGCTAGTCAGCTAGTGACGTACGCAAATTAATGCTTCTTTGAATGTGAATCGTTGTTAACTACACCCTCTGTCCTTCACCACCAAACATTGGGTAACGATTCGTGCATAGTAGAGATGTCAAAAACAGATATCCACGGCACATCACATTAACGCGAGTTATAGTCTGAATTTTATTTTTTAAGAAAAAGCAGATATTTTATTTTGGTCAAATTGCGTATATTGTTCCATTTTCCTATTTTATACATATTTTTTGCCTTAACGAGCAAACCAGCTCGTTCATGATTTTGGACTTTCTGTCCGTCCGTCCGTCTGTGTACATGATATCTCGCGAACGGTTTGGCATTTTCCAATTCCAAGGGGCTATCTGATTCAATGTTGGTCATTTAGACTTTCTGTATGTCTGTCTGTGTTTGTTGATCGTTGTCTATATTAGTTTGAAACAGTTCATTTTTAATTCAATTGACTAACTCAATCGACTAGGTACAAAAAGTCATGCCCAAACCCAAATGCAAACCAGCGACCAGTGGTTGTAGTCAAGCATACCCCCAACTACAAAGCGGCACACATTTACTAAAATAATTTTCTTTTCTAGTGTTCACAAATCCACGTTGGTGTACTCGGAATAAAAATGTGGATAGCTTTGAA
Organism: Photinus pyralis; assembly: GCF_008802855.1. Lineage (NCBI taxonomy): Eukaryota > Metazoa > Arthropoda > Insecta > Coleoptera > Lampyridae > Photinus > Photinus pyralis. The sequence goes on from NW_022170596.1 coordinate 14,209,863, forward strand.
TATGCCACGTCAATTTTGTATAACACAGATTATAGAAAGGTAGAATTAGAGGCGTATGATATCTCACAAGGATGCGGAAGTCACGGCTGTAGTGACGATGAAAATGATAGTAATGATGACACTGCATCTGATCTGTCATTTGATACAAGCGATGAGTGTGATGAAGTGCAAGAGGATAAGTACTTAATTTTTACGACTGGATTTAAAACATATACTCCTCATCAAATAGGTGAGTTGTCTATTTTAATTATTTTTCTAAATTGTGATAAATCACACCACATACACTAATTTTAGTTAAGAATTCAAAGAGGGCGCCATCAATTTAATATTTTCAAAGTCTAGATATAGAAGGTACCTACCGTATACAATGAAGCACATTTTGATATAGCGTCGTTTTGGTGATTTGTGGGAGAATTAGCACCATTAGGATCAGTATTTCATGTTTCAATTAAATTTATGTGATAAACCTGAAGAATACATTTGTTTTCATGGAATTTACCTCTCAGATTTAACAGGAACGCGAAAGAGCAGCCCTTAACCTGCACATATAGCTTTGTTTTTCAATTTACTGGTTAAATTGCCCAAATATAGCGTAGGTATATTTAGGGATTTTATATATTTTTAGATTAAATTACAACCCAGGCATCGTTAACAATATAGTTAAACACTACAATTTAACAAGTTTCTTATTCAGGTTGTATAAATAATGAGTGATAATAATTTTGTAAGGTTTTAAGAGGATAAAGCCATTCATGTTTCCAAAACGTATGGATCCCGGTCCTACACTTAAAGAGAGAATCATTTTACAAGAACGTAAAAAGGAGCAACAAAGATCAAGTTCCCCGCCGCCCGAACCGAATTGGTTAGATTTCGACGCCGTGTCGGACAAATTCGATAAAATCGATCACCTTATTGACGTGCACGGCCATATTATCGGAATGGGTTTAAGTCCAGATCATCGGTATGGTCCAGGATTGACATAAGGCGTAAGCTTGATCAGCTTTCTTTTAGGTACCTGTACGTTAATAGTAGACCATGGCCTCAAGGTTACACAATTACAAACCCTTTAGATCCGCCACCTATAGCTCAAGAAATCGATATACATGTGATTGACTTAGTTACATTAAAACAAGTTGGCACTATGCTGCGCTCACACAAAGCGTATACTCCTAATAATGAGTGCTTTTTTATTTTTTTGGATGTGTGCAATGAATATGTGGCAAGGTGAGTAACCTGAGCATTTTGTAAAATTTAGGTGTCTCAGAGTTTCAGTGGTGTTGTCTTCACAAATTATTTTTGAGGAAAATATAACTAAAGAGTGTAACGTAAATTTAATTACGTGATCTATTTATTTACAATTAATTAATAATAAATTTATAAGTCTTAAAATGGAGTAATTTAGAACAGTTAAGTAGTATTTATCACACACAATTTATAACATAACATGAGCGCATCAATGTTGTAACTTCCTCCACACACAATTCCATTTGCTTATACAGGGTGGTGACTTGCGTAACGCATCATAGGGATTTTAATGTATAATTCATAACATGCGATTATTGGCTCCCCAAATTATTTTAGAGCAAAAATGTATTAAAGTTTTTTGTAGAAAAAAATTTTTTACGCCAAACGCCGTATTAGTTTTCAATTTTTTTCATATAAAGACGGAAAATTGGGAAAATAAAACCCGCATCTTTTTCAATAATCTGCGATGCCATGGACTTTTCTAAAACAAAAAGATATCCAGTTATCAATTATACAGAGTGAGCAACAAAGATTGAAGCGTGCCGCTTCAGCTAAATTGGCAATGTGCCGCTCATAGCATATGCTGATTTGATACAAGATACGAAATACGAATAGACGCACGTCACTGTGACAGCGCAGAACGTCATTTTCGTATACAACTCCATACAAAGAAGGTAGTTTTGATATTAATAGGAACAAGCGGTGATGACGCACGCTTCAATCATTGTTGCTCACTCTGTAGTAGCAGTTCGAAATGGATTTTATGATCGACTTGGTTACTGTCTTGTAGTTAATGGTGACTTATTCGAACGTTTATTGTAAATTGTTATATTAGAAAACCGTTTTTAGTAATTTGGCCTTTCTTTATGTTGAATTCGCTGTTTTAAATATAATACTTTTTGATAGAATTTGATTTGTTTTATAGCAGACATTCCATGGCATGACGGATATTGGCGTAGTTTTTGTATTATGAAATTCCATGGCATCACAGATTATTGAAAAAGGTAGGGGTTTTATTTTTCCAATTTTCCGTCTTTATTATGCAAAAAATTGAAAACTAATACGGTTGATTGACGTAAAAAATTGTTTTCTACAAAAAACCTTAATACATTTTTGCTCTAAAATAATTTGGGGAGCCAATAATTGCATGTTATGAATTTTACATTGAAATCCCTATGATGCGCTAGCCAAGTCACCACCCTGTATAGCAAACACCGGCCTTTCTCGAACGCGTCATATTTCTCAGAAAGAATGCGCCACATCCGCCTTATAACTCATCTTTTATGGCGCTTCGATGTCTTATCGGGTTTTCTAGAATATTTGCTACAAGACTAAGTTTTAAAAGTTGTATGCAGTACAAGTATGAGCTTAAAATTTTTCAATGTTTTGAGTATTTAACATCCATTTAGTCGCCATGTGCGCGACTACATTATTTTTTTCGCGATTACGATTTTCCGATCGCTGAATGCGACAGAAAAAGTGCGCACCTAGCTTTCAAGTTTTTAATGACCTTCACTTACAAAGTATATAGCTTAGAAACTATTACGTTAAATACGAACTGTAGTGGAACTTTTAACTCATAAAGATTATAACTGCGCCATAAAGGTGAATTGCGAGACAGAGAAATATTATTGCGAATACGGACAACCGTAATAATGGACGCGCGAAAATAATTCAAGGTCTGAAGCGGTTGATTGTGCGCAAATATTTTTTTATACGACATTGACACTGTTGGATCATCTACAATTGATTTTGGGTGATCGTATTTATGCTTCAAAATCAAAGGAGCCATTTATTATTATTATACGAGACCTAGGAGTTTGTATCGAGAATCCAATAAAGCTCTGGTTCTCAGCTGCAGGTTTTGCATTGTCATGGAAGAGCAAAATTTCGTCTATCATCATGCCGCGTCCGTTGTTTTGAATCGCTACGAACGATCATTAATAATTTTGTATTGTTTTAGTGGCGCAGAAGATAAGCACGGGTACTTATGGGACAGACACTACGGCATATGCCTGGCAAAATTTCCTCACACCGACGTCGTGAATTCGGTCGCGTTCAATCCAAAAGATCCAGAAATGTTGGTGACAACTTCTGATGACCATACCATAAAAATATGGAGATCTAGAGCGAAGGCGAAACAGTTAGGGTTGAATGTAGCGCAATTCCAAGAAGGCGTCGAAAAACGAAGGTACAGAATGCAAAGAAGTTTCCGAAATTAATAAAATAGAACAGGATGCTGTCAATTTCAAGAAGTGCAACGATTATATAATCACTTTTAAAGCAATAGAACTTTACCGTCCACTTTACTAGAGGTGTTTGTGTAGGGATGCTGTGTATATTGTAAACAATAGATACATAGGACTATTTATTAACAAAAAGTTTATATTTATATTGTGTGGGTATAATATTGCGAATAAATATTATTTATTATTGTTACCTAACTTCGAGTATTTCCATTTAAACATTCTATGTGAGCATTTCTGGGATTGACATTAATGGATAAAGGAAGCTTAAAATCACAATATTTAAGACACTTAAAAAAGTTAAAAAACCTATCACACCATTGATATTTAATTTGACAAAGAAGACTGTCCGTTAAGATTTGCTTCGACGTGATTTTCATTGGAACTACAGTTGGGAATGTGATCGTGCGACGAATCGCCTTTACTTCGCTTATGCTTCTTTTTCTCTATGTGCCCCTTACAATGATCACATTCGTCTTCTGAATCATCAGAACTACTGCTTTCATCTTCAATTGTTTTGGGTTTCGTATATATACAGCAACCTAATTTAAATTGGTTATATGCATATGATATACTAAACTTGCCATAGTACTTACAGCTCGATTTCTTCTTGTTCATGTCTTCATTGTCGACAGTCTCATTGGTCCATTGAACTTTCTTATCATTTTTTGGTTTCTTCAATTTCAAATGGAGGGTAGGTATGTTGCTGTCCTAAAAAATGCAATAAGCATTATTATTTGCATATATTTATATCTTAAAAAGGAAATGAGTAGAGATATGGGATAGTAGCGTAATCCTATCTGTCATCTTGATGATATGGCGAAAATTGTGTATGCATTTATACTTGTAGGTGGATTGTTTAGAGGCGCCACTCTCATACACAACCTAACTATTTTTTACATTCCTTCCATCAGAGAAGAGTTTGAGATATAAACGTTAGAACCAAGAGGCAAACATTTTATTTGAAGCTCTCCAAATTTGTTATAAAGTTGGGTATGTGTGTAAGCCTCCTTCATGCACTTTTGATGTACTTTTACCAATTAGCGTTGTTTACTACAAATGTGTTAAGAAAGAAATACTCGTACATCCAGTTTGGGTTGAAAAAATAAGTAGTTCCCTGGTTATTGTTCATGTAATGTCAATGGGTTACAGCAGATTTTGAGCACAAATTTCCTCGAGCACAAATTTCCTTGAAAATTGTAAACACCCGTTGCTTTGGTCGTTTTAATATTATTTCGTTCTTTTCTAAACCAGTAAAACTGCTTTTTAATTAAGTTGGAGAAAGAAATTATGTATCATTTTATATTGACACCTTAAAATAGACATAGCCTTGGCATTTCAGGCGCAACTTTTGAAACAGTTTTTTTCACCTCCAGTTTGTGTCACCATTTTTAGAACGAAAGTCTTTTTGGGAACTTTTCATGCATTTCTTTTCAGTTTTACTTGAAATGCGTAACGTGACTTACTACAACGTTCTTCTTGACCTTTGCGCCAAAGTGACCTCATGGCGAAATAGTCTCGTGTCGAAACGGCAGTTCTTAAGTGGTTGTGCCTAAATCCCCTGGGCTTTTTCAATTTTGTGAAAATTCAGGCAAAATCAGAATCAGAAATATTTTCGCTGCCCCGTTTAGGGATGTGCCACGATGGTGCAAATCTCAAGGGGTCGATCATTCAGTAAATTTTGGAAGGACAAAAAGCAGTAATCTATTGTTCAGTTCAGATAGTTCAGCACATTTTTAATGAACGTATTAGTATTTTTGCAGTACTTCTGGTGAATGCTTTTTTTACTTAGTGCATTTTATTAAGAATTCCAAATGTTTTATAGTTTGGGTCATTTTCTATAAAACTAAAATACCTTTTTTTTATTACTTCGAAGGGTTCGTCATGAGACATTTTCTGCAACGATATTTTTGAAGCGAAACGTTATCAACTATTATATGCGATTGACAATTTAGCAAAATTAGTTCACTAATTTAGTAATGTATTTTGGCTTAGGATTTTTGTCTGATACTGGAAATCTTTAGGGGGAAAGGACAAATGTCTAATGTACACGTTTTGTACATCATAAAATAAGTAAGACTTGGGAGCCCTTAGGACCTTGCTGTATTACTATAACGTCATTGCGGAAACTGCGCATGCGCACATTAATCGTCAAAATTTTGTTTAGCTCAGGTGTCAGAACTGTCAGCTACCGAGTACAAAAAGAACGAACTAAATATATAAAAAAGTAGTAATTCCGGCCTCGGATGAGCAGACAGAAAAAGTGCGCTAAAAATTGACATGAAGAAAACGCCGTTTTTGTTCACAGAATATTTGGTTTATCATTTTCGTAGTTAATAATAGTACACTTTTGGAGCGTTTTATAAATTATTGGTAAATTCAGTACATTATTAGTAATATGTGTAAACAGTGTACGATATGTGAAGTATATCAAAGACTTAGGTAAAACCGATGCTTCCAACTGTCACGGACACGGCTCCTGAGAAAAAAATTAAAAAATCTCCCCATGTGTAAATCTTCACCCAATTTATTTCTGAAACGATTTTGCTGAATATTTAACTGTAGCTCTTTCCAATATGTGTGCATTTATCTCGTGAACAGATTGTTGGAAGAGGGTCACAAAGGGTAAATGAATTGAATGTTTCAAAATCATCAAAAAATGTTCCCTAAAAATCCTACTCGATTCTTCATGTTGTTTTTTGTGGAAAGCTGCCTGCTGAAATTGCAAGATTGAAGGCCACTGGGGTAATAGCAGCCAATTTCTGTTCAGAAATTTGAAAGTACTCGGCCCCTTTGTATTTCAATAGGTATTTCCTCGCTAGTAATGTGTCATTTCAACAAAATTTAAATAATAAATAAATAAGAAATAAATATTTTGTACGGTCCAATTACATTATTATGAAATTACCCTATGAACAGGGTGGTTCAAATTCGGGGCTAACCAATTGGATCTCCGTAACGGTGACAAATACAGTGTAGGTTAAATAGAGGGAAAGTTGTCCCTTTTTGTGACTAAAAAAACCCATTTGAAATTTTTCAAAAATCTTTAAAAATAATTTATATATCACCAAAAAACTAAAATGTAACATGCCGTTTTCATTTTAGTGTAGAGTGTGACCTTTCATTATTTTTCCTTTTTTGTCCTCTATCTCATTCCGTAAAAATCCAATATGGCGCCCATAATAAATAAGATTCAGATTCTCCCGAAAAAAGTGCCTATAGAAGGTGTTAACGGGAACCGTTTATTTTCGACTGTTAGTTATTTTCAAAAATTTCAAAAGCAGTCTTGCCCTTTTGCGGAGATTCCAATAATGCGCTACGAATTTAAACCACCCTCTACGTTGGGCGAGATAATGGCTCGACGAATTTTGTTCAATTTTTGATATGTATACAGAGTTAAACATGTGGCAAAAATTCAAGAGGTAACTGGGCTATTTTAAAGATATTTTATCCTGTGATGGTTTTTGAAAAAGTGCTTTGTTGTGAAGACACAAGGCGAAAAAATAGGAGTTGTTATCTTAGCAACATTGCGCGAATGCTTTAATTGAAGATTTTGTTTGCTGTTTTGTAGTTTCTTGTTGGCTTGAATCATTCGCTTACACTAGGCCAGTGGAAGATTTAAGAGATTGGAAAAATTTGAATTTTGAAGCTTTGGAATAAGAAACGACCCTGGTGTTTTTGAAAGAGTCCGGGAGTCGATGAGGAGAAGATTGGATTGGTTGCATGCCAGTTGGAGGTAGCCATTATGCTAGGTTTTATTACAAAAAAACGAAAAAAAATGTCAAACTTAAAAAACAAAAATTTTTTTTCGCCAAAACGATTGTTGATTTCGTTAAAATTTTAGCAGTCTCCATTAGGCACCTTTTATAAGATAGCTTGAACTAAGGAGCTGTTCTGTCAAGAATTGGGCATCTGGCTTTAAGTGGAACACTTAGTGTACTTATTTGAATCCTCGTAATAAAAAAAGATAGCATATTAAATTGTTTTGCAAATTATAACATTAAAAAAACTGAATGTTGTTTCAAAAATTAGAAAGATTTAACATTTAAAAATATTTTTAAATCGTGTTTTTTTTTTAATTTGTGTTATTTTTGATAAGAACATTTAATAAGCGATTTTATTAAATTAAAATAGACTATTTAAAAAAATGATGTTAGGTCCAATCACTTTTTTACCTCGACGTATTTTGAAAACCGCAGATTATTCGACAATCATTATAATTAAACTTTTTTAATACACTTTTTTGTATCTTTTTTTAACAAAGGCCGGTCTGGAGTTAAAAATCTGTACTTAAGTGAAAAAAGGACACCCTGTACTAGTGATGCAACGGAAGTGGTATAACAGAATCAGAAGCGGAAAAAGAAAACAACTTTTTTTGCGGAAGCGTAAGTATTATTATAAATTTGATAAAAACTAGAAAAATTACTCATGGCAAACGCCGCCCGCGGCCACGTCACGCACCGTCCCAATCATGCAATATGAGCGCACACTGCTAAATTTGAAAAATTCCGGTATGCTTCCAATATAAAATGGCGGTAAAGGAAAAAATATGTATCACTTCCGCACTTACGGAAGCGGAAGTCTCCTGCATCAGTACCCTGTACTTTTCTTCTTATGAATCAATAGAACGAAAATTTTTTACAAACATATCCAACTCACCTTCAATGTAACTCACATACAAAGTGTGATTAGTGATTACATTACATGTAGTTTTTTTTCTCATTGGAATTGTTTTGTTGCATCAGATTCGGTAACTTCTTACTGAAGTGCATTGATGTGTTAGTGAAGACTTATCAGAATTCCTTCTGAAGATACACAGAAATTCGGAAGTCTCTTTGAAATTCCATAAAAGTTTTGCAGTTTTAGTGAAGCCCTCCAAATTTGTGAAATTGATTTGAAGTTTTTCAGAAATGGTGTGTACGTTATCGTAACGTGAATACCCCCAGTGAAATAGTTTTGGCAGATAATGTAGAAGAACCTCAAGTTGAGATTAAAAGGGGGGCAGGAACTGTCCAAAATGTGAGAGAACAAACAAACTCTCCCATATGATGAACCATTTACAGAAGAAGATTTATCTTTTGTTAGCCTACTGCCAATTTCTTATTCATCCAAACCTGTTGACACTTTAAAAAGCAACATTCCGAAATAGTTCAAATGCTAACAAATCATATATAGGGAAGATAAAGGAAATTGAAAAGAAAAAAAAGATTGAGAATGAAACTGGATATAAGCAAATTTAAGATGTGACAGGATTACAGCCTACAGGAAGCAACAATGCTCAATGACCACAAATGCACAATGGGTTTGGGTAAGAAGAAACATACTACAGACAGTGAAGAAGATATTGACAAAGTATTAAAAGAGTGGGAAGTGGGTGCACATACTTTTGGCTATGGTTAACTAGTTGGTATTTTTCAGTGCGCTTTCTCAGAATTGTTTATCCATTTACCTCAGTTAAGAGGAAGAGCAAAGAATATTGTTGGCCTTGTTTTGGATAAGCACTAAGCAGTTATCTCCAACATCACTTTCTGGTCTAGTTTTTCCTACCGAATGCAGTGATACAAGGTACCATGATACTGATCAGTACGTAGTACTGCAGGTGTGAGGTATGTAGTGGTAGTGGGGTCAGCTTTACATGGGAGTAGGTTTCAATATAACAAAATTAAAAATATGTTCGTAAAACGTGCAAGATAGGTTCTAGATAGACAACAACGAAAAAATACAGGTTTATTTGCATGCACAAACTAAAAAAGATAACATCTATGTACAAGGCACAATTATAAATACTTATTTAATTCTACTTTTCAAGGTTAAAATAAAAATGTTCGAAATCTACCTACTGTATCACCTTCTCAGATACCAACGTATCAATATAGTCATCATTGAATTGTAAAACACCTTTTAACACTTCTCGAGTGTGCTCACCTAAAGCAGGAGGCGGGGAGCGGACATAGTTTCCACCGGTGCTATAAACAACGGGTGGCCCCACAACCTTAACATGGCCCGCAGTTGCATGCTGCAGTTCCTTAACTATACCTATTGCTTTAACATGCGGATCATCGAAAGCCTCCCTAAGAGAATTGACGGGTCCACATGGACTTGACGATCCCTCAAAAATTTGCATCCACTCCGCATTTGTTTTACTAAGAAATACAGGATAGAGCAAGTTTAACAATTCCTTACGATTCTCTATGCGCTTTTTATTTGTCACAAACTTCGGATTTGTTGCTAAATTGGGTTGACCGATTCGTTTACAGAAATCGACATACTGCTGATCAGACCCGGCTCCTATCGTTAAATAACCATTCTTTGTGGGAAATGTTTCGTATGGAACTATACTCTCGTGGGCGGTACCCCAACGTTTACCTTCCATTTCCGCATTTAGATAATTTGAACCAATATTGATTAATGTCGACAATTGAGTCGACAACAAATTGCAATCAATTTTTTGACCCAGTCCTGTCCGCGAACGCTTAATTAACGATGCCATTATGGCACCGTGCGCATACAAACCGGTGGCAATATCAGTCATTGCTATCCCGACTTTAACAGGTGCACCATCTTCCGGTCCAGTGATATGCAACAAACCGCCCATTGACGCAGCAATAACATCATACCCGGGCTTATTACGATAAGGGCCCACATTTCCGTAACCGCTAATTGAACAATAAATCAAATGAGGTGCGATCCCACGAATATCTTCATAACCAAGTCTCAACTTATCCAAACCGCCCGGTACAAAATTCTCTACTAGCACGTCACTTTTCTTCGCCAACTCGTAGATGATTTCGCGCCCATTCTTCGATTTCATATCGACGCACACACTTTTTTTATTTCGATTAACCGCCACAAAGTAACACGTCTCGGGGGAGTCGTTGATGAATGGAGGGCCCCATCTTCGACATTCGTCCCCGGTGCCGAGCCGTTCGATTTTTATAACTTCGGCTCCTAGATCTCCCAATATCATTGTACAATATGGTCCTGCTACTATTCGTGTTAAATCTAACACTCTAACACCTTCAAGAGGTGAAACATTGTCGGCCACTCCAGTGCTGGTGGTGGTTATTGATTTTATAACGTTATGGTAAGCGGGATTAAATTTAGAGTGATAAAAGACTACACTTCTACGTAATGCATTCATTTTACGTTGTGAAAAGTGGAAATAATTTTTGTAAATACCTGTGCATCGGCAGCAGCGACGATTGTTACTGTTGATGAAGTGCTTTCTTGAACTGGTTGATTCGCTGGGACTGGTTCTGCCATTTTATAGCCTAATTAAAGTGTGACATTCCTCCTGATTCATTAGTGATAAGGTACACATCATGATATTTATTTTATTGTATGACTACGTAAATTGCTATCTACGCCTATTACAAAAACTTTCATTCAAAAAATTTAGAAAAGCTGTCAATGTCAAGCTCGAAAATGTGAAATCTGCATTATCGATAGTTCGAAACTTCGAACCGCCCATCTGCACAAAAGCGGGAATTACACTTATTCAAAAGCTTCCTTAAAAATATTATCCACACACACACACAGTAACAAGGGGCATCGTATCTTTTGATAAATATTATTAGGTCAATATTTGCAGTGGTGAAATACTCCAAATCACTCCAAGATAAAAGGATATGTGTGGCAATTTGTTTTCAATTTACATTGTTATGCAAATATAGAATTTTAATTGCACGGTTATAGGTAATTATGACTTTGCAATGCAATTAGTAAACTTGCTCGTTAACTAAATGTATGGTCTCATCTGGAAGAAAGCCTGAAATTTGGTCTAATTGTAGTTTTCATGTGCGTGCTACAATCATAGTACATATGTCAATGCCTAATTTACATTTGGCAAGTTTACCTACTGGCGAAAAGTACTTTCTGTCAGTAAACTTGCTACCCTATTTCTATTTAACTGGCACTTTCCGTGCATTTACACGTGGCAAGTTTACTGGCCGACAGTACTTTCCGCAAGTAAACTTTTGCCAAATGTAAATTAGGCTTAAGAGCATGCCGCAAATGGTGCAGTCGGCCCTTGACCGCCACGAATGTGTTACTCGTGCTTTTTATGTCGCATGAAAACGGTTAACGTTAGGTTAGAAGAAAACGGTTCAAACAAAAAATGGCGTAGGTACAATAAATTACCTTCAAATCGGTACCAAATTTATTTTGATAGAGAGCTAATATAGGTAGTACCAAAGAAAGTATATAACGTTCGTTATATTGGTAACTCTTTGGTAGTAGGTACCTACTTACCGGGATACCACTTACCGACATTATGTACCTAGGTCATTGAATAATCATTATTCAATGCCTAGCTACAAAATGCATAAGTACTTATAGTTATAATTTATTTCATAAGTACGAAACGGAACGTTCGGAACAAAAGGAAGAGTGGTGTTGGACGACAATCCAGAAAGTCGCCGCATTTCAATAGGATGGTATTTGCAAAAATTAGTGGTATAAATGTTGGGATTGATTTGTATTACCTACAATGTAGGTAACAATTAAAAACTTGTGATGGGTTAACAATAGAAATATAGGTAGGTACAGTCTCTTGTAAAAGTAATGTCCCTCGGATACCTACCACTGTAGCATAGGCAACCAACATCCCAGCCGCCTAGTCCAAGTTGGATTTGCGGGTGTGCGAGGTAGGTATCTAATGCGGTTCATTTTCAGCAGATATTCCCATTTAGCCAAACTAAATACTAGTTAGTAGAATAAAAGTGAATGCCATCGATTTATTAGCTCAAAGGATCTGCGCTGCATATCCTTGGCTTGGTGCAGTAAACATTTTTACATTTCTTACAATTGGTTTGGTGCGTTTTAAATTTGCAAATAGTTTAGCTAGAGACTATTAAGACAAAATAATGGCTTTTCACTTTAATTTTCTGAGTAGGTTTTCTTCTAACGAAATAAAGGTTTCTTGTTCTTTAATGACATTGAAATTCCAGTGTCATTAATAATTACTTGCGAGTAGGTCTCCTCATGGAATGCGATTAATTGCCCTACAAGTGCACTGTGCAACAATACCTTTCTTTTGTAACTAGCATCAGAAATTAAATGATATGCATTTGTGATACTTGGTCGTGGTTGATTTAATATCGAATTTAGTTTAGGAGAGCTTTTCCGTTGCATATTTTTGAGTAGGTAGGCGTATTATAAGGATATTTAGTCCAGGCCATTGAATAATAAATCTGAATAGAAAGACAACGCAATGCTTTTTGAAGGGTCCACTTTAACGGAGTTTCTGCGTAGGTTGCCCTCTGGGACAAACTCCGCTTATTAAAAGTAACTAAATTTTAATCGAGGTTTTATACCACCTACTCAACTGAATCAAAGTGATTAGATTTCTTTAGATGACGCTACTGTCGCGTACTTATCTCGTAGACTGCGTGGGAGTTATAACAGCAGGTGAAGATCGTATTGCAATATTATCTCTGTATTTACAAACTTATGCTTACGTAATACATGTTATTATTTGCACACCTCTTAGGAAATGACGTCAAAGTTATCAACTTACAAGTAAATCTTGATTCCAACGATCTTTGAGATCGAAATTAAACTTTACTATTATTGTACCTATAGACAATGTTTTGGGATATTTCAGAATATGCAATATACTGTCAGTCTCAGTTGTGCGAGCATTTACAGATATTGTTTAATTGCTGTTTCCGTATATAAATGCACAAATAACATGTTTTTGAGACAAAATTTGGAATTAAGTACTTTAAACAACAACATTAAAATTCAAATGAGAGAAGTGCAATATTATATTATGATGTGAAATGAAAGGTTTTTTAAATCGGCTTCATGAAAGAAATTGTATTGCACTTTTACGAAACGAAGACTCGAAAACGCCATGCCGGCACGTTTGCTTCTAAACCTTTTTCTACGTCTCTCTTGTAACATATTTTTGATATTTTTTAAATATTAATAATTACGGCACCTGAAAATACCATAAATATCAAGTACTTCTACAATTATTTATGCAAAATTCGAGTATTAAATCAAAAATCTGTTACAATAGAGGCATAGATGTGTCCTTTATCTTTACATCGGCACCTAACAACACGGTATAGAATCCAATTTACTCAAAATGTTATACTAAGTCCCACACCTAGACACGCTATTCGAGCCATATAATTTCTATTGAAGCGCTTTCCTAGTCGTATGCAGAGAACGGCTTAAGTTCTCGAGTTTACGGATCGAATAAGAAATTTCAAAGCTATTATGAATTTCCATAGCAAGAGAAAAGACGCAGTCGTCAATCGCATTCAATGGAATGTTTTTTACCGTCAAAAAATAAATCAAGAGAACATACATTTATCATAGGGTCCGTTCACTTAGCCCCCCATTAGCCCAAAAATGAACCAATTTTTTTTATGTATTGTGCCTCGATTGTGCATTTATGCGCACCGTTTGTGCTTTTTTGGTTTTGGAGATAATCGAAAAAATCAAATGGGGGCTAAGTGAACGCTTAGCCCTCCAAAAAATTAAACTTTTTGATAGTTCATCGACGGTATTGCGTAGTACTTCGATTGTGTTTAATCGTGCTTTCATACTCATCGTTTGTGCCTTTTTGGTTTCGGAGATAATAGGAAAAATCAAATGAGGGCTAAGCCTGGGGCTAAGTGAACGCTTAGGTCTCATCAAAAGAAACTGATTTGTACAAACTATAGCTTTTCCGGGCGAGTCATTTTCGAGATCAGAGGGTGGGGGGGTGGAACTGGTTTTATCCTTCATCATGATACTCTAATGAAAAGAGTCTCAACGAATGGAATTAATTTCTACCAACCATAGCCCTCCTCCTCAACCTCTTATCGTGATCAGGTATATTCCCTTATACCTCAAGATCGGATTGTCGGAAGAGGGTACTCACACGAACTTATAAATTAAGATGGACCACTGATCAAACAGTTGCATAGAGGTAGAAATGGCCCTAGCATGGGCTCCGCCATGATGTGCACATTCTAGTTATTTTCTAGGGGAATTTTCCTAGTGCTCAAGTTTTGAGCCTATTGCAGCCTTGGAAAATGACATGTGTCACAGTAATTTATTTAGAAAATGTGAGGTTAATGTTGGAATGCTTGTTTATTAGTTGATGAGAATTTCGCGCCATGTGAGTGCACATCATGGCGGCCCCCATGTAGGTGTCATTTGTCAATTCAGCATTAACATTGAATAACTTGCTGTACCTCCATTTTGATATGGAATTCGGGATCCTTATCCATAAAAACATATAAATCGATGTACGACACGTTAATATTGAAAAAATATAAAAACCCACCCCTTAAAAACACCCCCACTCCTCCAAAATGCCCCCAAAAACATTTTTAACTAAAAATTTAAATTCAGAAAACTTCAAAACCCTAAAATCGATGTGCTACATGCCCATATTTTTAAAAAATTTAATTTTTGTATTTTTTGCAGACATTTTTGGGCGGATTCTTAAAATAGACCTACTTAGTGACCTAAAACCGCAAAAAAATTTTCACCGTACCTGAAACAATCACTACACAACAGTTACAAAGATGAGTGACACGTTTTTAATTAGGTTTTCGGGTATGCCCTTTCCGATTTTGAAAAAAATTTTCAAAATTCCTATCACGGAAGGGCGCACCCCTGCTTCGACGAAATTTGGTGCCTGGCGGTTTTTGAACATAAAAATCACTAATCTGGAATTAGTTTTTGAAATTCGAAAAAAAAGTTCCACTGCAATTCTTGGCCGGACAACGAAAATGGAGAGAATTCCAAGAAATTGGTTGTGTACATACTGGATGAGTTAAGGAACAAAATTTTAAAATAACTTTTCAAACAAAAGTTATAGGTACTCGTTTGGAGAATGGGCCTTGGGGCAAAGTGTCTCTCGCCTACTACTATAGTGAATGATCTAATTTCGTATATGTAGTTAGTTGAAAATGTCACAAATAACAAAAAAATAACGATTTAAGTTGCCCCCATTTGATTTGTCCTATTATCTCCAAAACCAAAAAGGCACAAACGGTGCGAATAAATGCACTATTGAGCACAAATGATTATTGAGGCACAATACGTAAAAAAAATTAGTTCATTTTTGGCTAAGTGAACGGACCCTTTATCATATTATCATAGCATATTGTTGTCTAATTATCTTGTATCCAATAATTGACTTTTTACGTTCTACAACAACACTGTTATTATTATTGAATTAAGAACACTTGTTAAAAAATTAAGTCGGATATTCTCCTGAAAACTATATTTAGACGATCGTTGTATCAAAGGTATCCAGTTACCGACGTGCGTAAGTTTATCAATGGCATGATGTCACCGTAGTCAAAACATTCTCTCTCACCTCTCTACTCATGTTGAAGTGAGTATCTCGGCTATATTGTATGAATTAAAAAATGTTGAAGAGTTTCCTTTAATCACGTTTTGTTACTTGCCGTACGATACCAGCACGTTCTAGATAAAGAATACTGGCCACCTTTTCTCCTATCTCACTGACCTTCTATTCAGATTTATTATTCAATGGTCCAGGTTATAGGTATAATATTTTTTGACAAAAAATTAGTTTTCAGTTAAACCGGCTTTTTCATGCAGGTGAAATGATTAGAAATTAGGGAAAAATAAAACAGCTGAATTTTTCCGCGGATGCCATCCCGGGGTTTGAAAGGAGTGGGAGGTGGTAGTTACAAAAGGAACGGCATTGTTGCGCTTCCAGTGCAGATAATCGCATTCCATTAGGAGGCCTGAGTAATTAATAATGAGACTTCAATTTCAATGTCAGTATAAAACGACAAAATCATCACATTTATTTTGTTAGAAGAAAATCTACTCGAAAAAATTAAAAGTAAAAGGTCATTATTTTAGCTAAACTATTTCCAAATTTAAAACGCACCAAACCAATTGAAAGAAATGTAAAAATTTCTATTGTATTAAACCAAGGATAGGTTAAAGCAGCGCAGATCTTTTGAGCTAATAAATCGATGCCATTCATTTTCATTCTACTAGTCGGCTGGGATGTTGGTTGCCTATGCTACAGTGGTAGGAATCCGAGGGACATTACTTTTACAAGAGACTGTACGTGTTTACCGGTTTTCATACAGCGACATCTAAAGGTCATGTTGAATGAGATTTGTAAATTGTAATTTTTGATTGGTTAAGGTTAGGTAACATATTCAAGATAGTCGTTTATATGGTAACGAATAAATAAATAAAAATGTAGTATGTGTTAATCATATATAGGTATATATAGGTATCGCCATTTTCAGCTGGACATTTACCTCGCTAACAATTAGTGTCCCTTCACACCGAGCGACTTAGCAGCGTGACTAGCAGCGGGACAGGATGCAGTGCAGCGCTGCTAAACAGCCATCAGCGCGACTGAGTCGCCTTAACCCGCGACACAGTCGCACATTCAGCGGCTTCGTCTCGCGACTGGATTTGAACGTGCAACTGTGTCGCGGGTTAAGGTGATTCGCTCAGCAGCGCTGCACTGCGTTCCGTTCCGCTGCTCAGCAGCGCGACTAAGCAGCGCTGCTAAGTCGCCCAGTGTGAAGGGGTACTTAGATCGTTCATTGAATAAGGTATTCAATCAATGATTGGATAATTATAATGCAGACTATGTGGATATTTTTGAATATTAATATAGCTACACAAAGGACAATGGTTTTTTAATTACTAACAATTAATGGAATATGTGTAGAAGTAATTATTCGTTTAGTTTTGTGCCAGTCATTAAAAGGTTTGTACGGCTTTTCGTACCTCTTTCTTGACTTTGTGGGAGCGAATATTGCACTACGGCGGCCGCAGCTACGGCTACATTAACAACGTCTCGCGTAGGTACCCTTCTTCTCTGATACCTGCTTTTGTATCTAATTATAAAGACTGTGTAGTTGAAAAGTACAAAGCATAAACTGCAAACTGCATTAAAAATGACACTGATTGTTTAAATTATTTTGAAATCTATGGAAACAATTAAATAAAGTGATGCGTGATTAGGTATCAATATTTCACACATGAATAATTTAATTTGGAAAAGTTATCTACATGTTGCGGTTTCAGGTAAAATTTTATATATAATATCTCATCAGTCTGTAAAAAAAATCAGCTTCATTCGTCCAACCGTAACCTAGTTATATCCGTAGAAAGTTCGTGAAAAACCGACTAAGAATTGTTTTTTTACAGAGTTATCCAATGCGCGCGATTTTTTTAAATATTTTTCAAGAGCTATTATCAACGTTTTCATTTGGTGTATAACTTATTTTCTCGAAAAACAACCTTTCAGAATTGGTACCGCAAGAAGTACCCGCAACGCCTTAAGTCATATGACCTGAGGCGGCAGACGGTCGATTTTAGGCTTAGCATACTCTGATAGGGCAAAATCGAACTCCATCGGTTAAAATTTTGATCATTCTCGTTCAGTAGATTTCGTGCTATAGTCTATTTGCTTTTACTAGTTCGATATACAATATAGTCCATTGCATTAAGGTAAACTGGAATGCGGTACGGTTTATGTAGAAAATAAGCAAGTGTAATTATAAATCTATGGTATGCCAAAGGATTTTAAATCCTCTAATAGGGAGAAAGAATGTCAATTAGAGTCATCTTCGCTTGCCGTTTGGACAAATGTAAACAACTTGCAGTTGACGCCTTAATACCTCTAATGGCTCTAATGCATCTTTCGAAATGTTCATGCACGGATGCACCATCCTGTTGATACCAACAGTTTCCAACTGTTTTTTTGTATGCCTTACATCGTTGCATTGGTAATAAAAAATGCTACTCAATACAGTACTTACTACTTATGTACTCGTATATAAAAAAATAAAGTTGATGACAATTTCTCCGAAACTAAGCGTTGTATTGAAAATCTCTCAACGCTGTTTTGTAGAGCGCAAAAAGTGGCAGTGAGAAAGTGTTTTTTATTTTTTTGAATCTCTTCAAATAAAATCAGAAAAAAATAGTAGGTAACAAAAGTAATCTGAATTTTTTGGTTTTGTTTACATCCTGATAATAACTCTGTAATGGGGTAACTTACCCTAATCCGGCCATCTTCGTATCTTCTATGGTTTCCGAGATCCCATGATATACATCCTTATCTTAGACACAGTGTATTATGCTCTCGTCTCACCAAAAAATTAACTTGGAAGAACAAGACGATCTTGATGCAGCAAAAATCAATGGGAATAACGTATTAGTTTTGAAAATGATACTTCGCCCTCATTAATTAAACTGCAAATTCATGAAAAGAGACACCTTCACTTTTACACGAAATTTATTTGCATCCATAACTCATAATCGCGGATACTTAGTATCATTGTCTTAGACTAGGAAAGAGAAAAAGAAAAACTCTCTTTCCTTGTCTAAGATCATTGATATTCGGGATTTACTCTCACTCAAAAATTGATGCCATTGTTCATAAGACTAAACGCCATGAAACGCATATAATTGTATACCTATGTTGTTAACTTTTCAAAGATTTAATACGGTATCTAACTATATTTTGAAATATAGAAATTAGGTTTCTTTGGCAATCCCAAAAACTTGGTAAGAAAAAAAACTTGTAAGTCATGGATATTCGTGTAATGTTCCCTCGGCCATTTCCGATGCCTCGGAATTAACAAATGACTTAATTACTTTTAATTACTTAATTACTTCGGATTATTTCGGGGTTTCAGTTTCAAATGCTTCAGATTTTTCGGCTGTTTCAGCTCCTTCAAATTCTTCGTATTCGCATAGGATTCTTCAAAACCTTAAGAAGTTCTACTGATTTTTCTAATTCTTCACATTGTCTATAGGTATTTGTGTGGTTCTTCAGTTTCATCTAATTGGATTATGCAGAATCAGATCTTTCCAATTCTTCCATTTATTCGATTTTTTTATGATCCTTCTTCGTCTGTAGGTTCTTTAAATCTGTCAAATTCGTCAAAACGTTAAGGTTTTTTGGTTTTTTTCATTTTTTTATATTTTTTTCTTTCGCCTCTTCACATGCTTTGAATTTCAAATTCGTCAAATTTCTTAAGTTTTTAAGTTTGGATTCTTCAAATTCTTGCAATCCATCAAATGTTTCTTCAAATTCTTTAGTGTCTGTCGATTCGGATAAACCTACAATCTCATTTGTTTAGGCATGTACGAGGTTTTTATCTCTTTAAAAACTTTAAGTACCTACGACATCAAGGTAAAACAGTTTGATAACTTTGATATGGAAAAAAACATCTCCCTGAAGTGAATAACCTAAATCAAAGATAAACACTAAGAAAACTAATATTTAATTTTAACACAAACTTGTTACTTATATGATAATAATACTCACCATATTTGCTGTTTTAAAAATAGCAATTTACAGTACTAATCGTAAACGATTTAGAAAAACTGCATGTCCACATTAACAGTCTTTTTAGCGAAAAGTTAGTTACCCCAGCGAAATTCATTTTCATCCAAAATGATGACAGACCGTTATTTGAAAACCACTTTCTTTTTAATTTGGAAAAATCCACCTTAGGTGAAACAGGGATCGAAATCGTCGAAGATGGCGGTGATTATCCATCCTTCTTAAACTGACATTAACGATTTAGGATAGTTACTAATTATACTTGCCCTTAAAACTGTTATGCCGACGGTTAGCTCTTAATTGTGGAAAGTTGACTTTTTTCCAGAAAACGTATCAACTTGTCGGCTTTTGCTTAACCACTTGATTCAGTTTACACTAAAAATCAAAAAATGTCAAAATAGTGACGTATATTAAATCAAATTACAAAAAACTAAACTCTACTGTCGTTTATCTACCTAAGTGGAAACTCTTTTGTCTTATCTAACCCATTTTTAAACGATTATAACTAGAAAATTCCGCACCCAACTATAAGGTGTTCACCATTTAAAATTAATATTCACTGCAGTTTTTTAAAATCTTTCTAGGGGGTTCCGCCCATAAAATCTAAATACAATTTGATGATATGAAGGTTCCGATTCTTTAGGGGATCCTTCGTACTATTTAAACGGCAAAAGGTTAATTTATTAACACCCTTAAAGGCACTGTAATGCGTTGAATATATAAATACAGGAAAAATGATGATTACCTTATTTTTAGTGTAACTCAAGACAGTGAAATCCCTGGGCATACGACCCAAATAAGGGCTGTTTTTCGAGCATATCTCTAAAAGGTCGTCGAACAAGGAAAAATCAATAGAGGAAAACTCCTGTATTTCTCAAAGGAAGGCAGCCTTTTCTTGGAAAATTGCTCAATTTACGCAATCCGTCGGAAGACGAATTTACCATTAAAAGATAGATTCCCTTTGAATTACTTAACTTCTTTTATCTTTGACGCCCCGCTGTCAATGGCGGAACACATAATAATTAACAGTGAATTATAAGCTCATACTTCTCTGCCGTGACTCCTTACTATCATAAAGAACAAATCTTTAAAAGTTGTACGCTTTGTAATATTATTTCATTGACGATCACCCACCTGTTCGATCTTTTAATGGAAAAATAGATTCGTAAATCAAAGTCTATATTGTTGTTGTTGTGTCGCCACCCTAACGGCTTACGTTTGGCATACGCTTTAGTTATTTTCAATATTATCTTCACACGCGTAGTCATCGTACCTACTTAGGTAATTAAATGCTAAGAAAGGGAGATCTTAAAATTTCAGGAACTGTCGAAAAGTTGTTAGGACCGCTGTTTTGTGTTAGTGGTACCCTTGGATGTTCATCATTTAGACCGGGAGGCAGCGTACAACCATAAGCGACAAAAAATTCGACAATACAGGATGAAAGTATGTTTAAAACTAATAATAAAATCACTCGTCTGCCAGTCGTAAGTGGCAGCATTAACCTGGGGCGGCGCTGAATAGGTGACTTCTTTAGGTGATCAACTAAATTACCAAACTATAAGAGTCACGGAAAAGATTTGTATCAAGAAATCCCATTTTTTCCATAGTTTTCAAATATGTTATGGCAGACGATTTCAAGTGCAGCGTTGGTAGCGAAAGACGCCCTCCAATGTAGGGAAAAACACCCCTGAACTAAACCATGAGGACCGTATAAAAATTATACATAAAAAATTCCTCTTTTTGTCACTGCTTTAAAATATATCCTGGCAGACGATATTAAGTCTAGCTTTAATAGTGGCAAACGTCTTAGAAGTTAAAAAATTTAGGTATAGTAAATCCCAGCGAGTGCGAGCGTGTGAGAGATAAGCGCGCGGGAGCATAACCAACAGAGATAGCGATAGGATACTGACTACTGAGATCTTTCAAACCATTTGATTCTAAACTTCTGATTCAGATAGTTCCATCCACTTCAATCAAACGGATTGTAGAAACTCAGACATTTTTCCGTGGCATTCGCCCAAATTGCGATGAACTAAACCATGAGGACCATACACAAGTCATACATCCGGTAAATGCGTGGGAACCCGGTAACGCGTTACCCTGCGCGTTACACACATCAACACCCAAATTCACAAACATCTCTCGAAGATTTGTGAATTTCTGCGTGTTATTGGAAAAGAGACCTACTTCCATCTATACCTTGATGGTAGCGTCAATTTTACATTTCCCAAAGCAATAACAGCAATATCCATATCGGAAGCGCTAATAATGACTTTGCTACTTGTTGGTAGTTTACGAAGATGGTAAATTATTCGAGAATCTGCCTCTTAGTGGCTGCAGCACAATTCAGTTTTTACCACATCATCTTCCCTTGTCACAAATTTATAGCACTTATCTTTATATGTGGCAAACACAACTTTCCTTCCAAGTAAAGCGCAACAGGTCTTTTTTGCCTATGAACGGTATAAGTAATCTATAAGAGAGGCTTTGAGCTATCATTGCGAAGTGGTTTTATGAAATTTGCAGGCTGCTTCTGTGTGGAAACAGAAATTGAGTAGGATTGTAATATTTCCTTATTTTGATCCCAACGATCATGTTCTGCGTCCTTCATGGAAGGGGTAACTATCAGCCAAAAGTAAGATGAACTGCTCTCGCTGACACAGCACAAATCTTGCCGAGGATGTGTTTAGAAAATCGCTCAAAGGTTTACCGGAGACCTTTTAAAAGATGCAACAAAAATAATCCATCGTTTAAAACAACATCTACAACTGTCGATGGACTAGGAGCACTTGAAGAATCATACTTCCGAAAAAGGTTCAGCAAAACAAACTTGTCGATTTTAATCATCGATCCATCAATGTTGCATAGAGATAACGGAACTGGAGCCAGAGGATAGTTTAGAACGAGCTGAAGATCTATCTTCTTTTCTCTTCAAGTTTTCTGTTTCTCAGTCTGAGAAGAATTCAAGAAATACCGACAATCTTATCGCGGAATAAACAATTTATTATTTTACCTAATTTAATTCGTTTGGTAACTCCAAGCGGTGCGTAAATCTATAGCTATCTCTGTTCGTTATTCTCTCGCGCGCTTATCTCTCACACGCTCGCACTCGCTGGGATTTACTATACCTAAATTTTTTAACTTCTAAGACGTCTGCCACTATTAAAGCTACACTTAATATCGTCTGCCAGGATATATTTTAAAGTAGTGACAAAAAGAGGAATTTTTTATGTATAATTTTTATACGGTCCTCATGGTTTAGTTCAGGGGTGTTTTTCCCTACATTGGAGGGCGTCTTTCGCTACCAACGCTGCACTTGAAATCGTCTGCCATAGCATATTTGAAAACTATGGAAAAAATGGGATTTCTTGATACAAATCTTTTCCGTGACCCTTATAGTTTGGTAATTTAGTTGATCACCTAAAGAAGTCACCTATTCAGCGCCGCCCCAAGTTAATGCTGCCACTTACGACTGGCAGACGAGTGATTTTATTATTAGTTTTCAACGTACTTTCAGCCTGTATTGTCGAATTTTTTGTCGCTTATGGTTTAGTTACTATGTACGCTGCCTCCCGGTCTAATTGAGCTACTATTTTGTTGGGATAGAGTTCTTTTCAATTCAATTTAAAAAAATTGATTATTTACGATCATCATAGCTAATTTTGTGACAATTTGAATTTAATGTCAACTTCAACGTTAACCTAATTTTCAAATTTTGAGCGTCATGTGGTACCCACTTCAGTCATACAATTACACCACAATACGAGATGACGTCTCGTGTTAAGTAGGTAAGCATTGCTAATATATGCAGCAGTTGTGTTTCACCAATCGATCGATTGTTACCTACATATACTAAGATATAACTATTTTTTCAGCGCTCATTAGACGAAAATCCAAATGGGAAAGTTTTATTTTGATATTGCCGATTATGTCGTCTTCTCCGGTATGCTGCTCGTCTCTGCAATTACTGGAATTTACTACGGGTGCAGAAGTCGATATTGCAAATCTGAGGAAGGTTCCGATCTTAAGGAGTACTTAACCGGAAATAAAAGTATGCAAGCGTTTCCTGTGGCCATGTCATTAGTTGCAAGGTGAGTGTAATGCATATTTTTACTGTTAGGATCAAATAGAAATCGTGCGAAATAAATTTTCCTGGAAAGTATCAATATATGTTAACAATTGTGTTGTTTCCTATATTAAAAAAACAATAGCTTTGTGAGTATACTCAATTGTGTTTGTAACATGATTAATTTATTGCCCATTCATTCATTTTTACTACGTTTGGAGTGATTAGACTGCATCAACTCTTGGAAAAAAAGTTTACGGTAACAATAATTAGGTACTTCAACGATGCATTCGTTTTTCAGTGTTTGACATCTTACATCATAATCCTGGTTTGAATTCTCTTTTCTTGTACATTGGTACAATCATTTCAAAAAATTCCCTGATTTGATATAGCACTTTTTTCAACTCTTACCAAGTACTTATATCCATAATTAAATTGGCCTTTCTTTACACTAATCAAGCGATATAATATTACGCTCAGTGCCTGAAATTAATGAAATATCATTTGCAAAACTATAAGTTTAGGCATGTATGGTGCATGCCATTCATCATGCCTAAATTTTTTTTTTTTTTTCGTAAACCATCACAGATAGCGATATTCATTAAGAGACAAAAAATGCTTGCAAGTTAACTGTCTATCAGTGTCTAAAAATTCAGAACCGTCAAAATAGTAGTTAAAAAGTTTTAGACCTCTTCAGATGTGGATGGTCAGTATTTTACCACCTACATAGCAACTACAATCAAAACGATGATATCACAAAGACCCTTTTTACATTAGACATTCACATCCCGAATTTCATTTTAATCGGCAAAACCATTTTCCGATAAAATAAAAATAACGATTTTTTTTTTAAATCTTTGGCGGTAGATAGCGCCTTACCGAGGCACTTTTGGATAGAAGCAAGTTGGGTTAAATCGTCCTATTTTGATACCAAGAACCCCTGGTAGCGCGTTGTACAGACCTTTTAGGGACACCCTGTATATATAGAGAGCAATTTTGGTTTTGGTTAAAGTCTAAAGTCACTAAAATCTAAATATTCTGTAGTATTCAGTATTCACTATTCAGTGAGTGATCAGTGTTGGTAGTCAACGATTTGGCTATTCGGCATCGATCGGCAATTCGCTACATTGATGCCCAAAATAACAAATAGGTATCAGGTACTCAGTACTGCTACTGAGGTAAGGTACCTGCGTCCTGCCTTTCACGAAATGACGAAAATAATAATTTTAAATTTTAAAAACAGGAATTATACATATTTACTGCTTACTACTTACCTATTATTCAGTTTTCGTTGACTATTAAAGCAAAAACAATAAAGGGGCCTGTCAGCAGTAAGAAATAAAATACCGTTCTAATCTAATTTTTTTCGCCTGTACAATGATAAATAGATAAATGACTACCAGCATCAGCAACCTGCAACCCAATTTTTATTTCTTAACCCCCCCCTCCCTCCCCCTTCTAGTACGCACTGGGTGACTGTATGTGCCACGAACTTGTTCAATCCCCCCCAGAATAAATTTCTACGTACGCCACTGATGTGTTCGGCAGCTGGTTTTCATATCACTGGTTAAAACGTCTCTGCAAACTTAACCCTTACCTTTTACCTTCTATTTTTCACTCTTAGAAAAGAAATACATAGGTCCGGAACTACACTTTTTCTTAAAGACACGCCCCAAATTTATATCACGGCTCAATACGATGCGTTCATGTACCGGATGGTCCTCAAAGCTGGTAGATCTCACAGCCGAAAATGGATACTTCGCTCTACGTTTCCAAAGGCTGTTGCGGACTTTTAGAACGCGGAAGGAAATGGCACCGCTTCTTCATCGTTCAATAAAAGTTAAATCCTTTTGGACAAGTCCAGATCCAATTCCGCGGATTTACAATTTTTTATTTTTATTTTTCATTCGCGAACTTCATCGTTTGTTGAATACAGCAGAATTTCTTGCAAGAAAGAAGCATTTGCAATGCGAATCCCATCAACATTGCAAAAGAAGATTCTAGAATTCTTTTGTCCAAATCCAAATCCTAGTGGTTAGGGGTCCAAAAACAAGAAAAATGGAAGAAGCGAATAAGCTGAGCCCCACTATGGCTCCACCTAGAACGTGGTCTTGCCCCCACTGAAAATTATGGTTGATCGTTACTTTTACAAAAATTACCGGGGAAGTCTTTATCAAAAATTTCTTGAGCCCCACCTAGAAAAATACCGGCCACCCCTGCTAATTCATTCTGGCTACGGCTCTGGCTGGTCGTAGGACAAAATTGTGAAACAAATCAACACAATTCCCACAACTGCAAAAAAAAAAGGATTTCGCGGTACCGAAAACGCCTGAATACATTGCAACTCGACTCGCAACTATCAACAACTCAATGGAAGCGAGAATGGAAATTTTGCTTGTCTTAATCTTTTCTGGATCATAATTCACATCACCGAGGAGGTTCACCAGATGTTGGGATATCCGCGCGAAAACATTACCGCAGAAATCACTGGAATTGGAAGTGGGAGTCCAAAACCAAGAATCTTTTGCCAAATTTTCCAGTCAATTTTCATTTCAGCACTTCGACGTCATCGTAAAACATCATGATTGCAGACCACACCTTTCAACAACCAGGCCCAATTGACGCAATTTTGGTAGCTGGAGAAGTTTGCGCACCCGATAGAACAGGGTTTAACAAAATCAATGAAGGGATCATCAGAAACCAAAAGTTGATCGACCCTTTTCGGCAACATACGTCAACAGCCACAAAAAATAATACTAGTTAGTGATCGTATAAAAGAAGACAAACATCTCACAAAATTCTGGGAGACTAAAAATGTAAATGTCAATAGTTGCTATAGTTAAAGATCATGGCGGAAGATACATAGTTCAAATCCCATTCAAGACCAAAAGTCAAAACCCATGGCAATGGCAAGGTTTCTGCAACTCTAATAAGCAAACCAAGAAACTTTACAATACGTTTATTACAATATACTTGACCCTAGGAGTTAGGACACATGAAACCATGATGACACGATGAACATTTGACCCAGACATGAGACAAGATTTAAATGATAATTTGAGGAGATGGAAAAAACATGCTGTGGTTTTCAGTGCAGACATTGACATGCATAAAATTAGGCGCCCTTCAGAAGCGATTTTGTCTTCAAAGTAGACATAGGGAAAAACAATACATAATATAATATAATGAAATTAACTTGTTGGGACAAACAACATTCTCCAAGATGAGATAAAACACAATTTTACAAACACACCCCAACTGCTAGACAAACTTAACAACTCATGGAACCCAATGGCACTTCATCCCACCGACATCACCTCATTTTGGAGGGCAATGGGGAATTTAAAGTCCATGAAATTTCATCTAAATAAGGCTATAGATAGATTACCAACCAAAATTTAATTGCATTTATTTTGACCATTGGGCATGTCCAAATTGTACAAGACCCTAAATTAACTGGGTTCGTAAACACAGTGACAAACTTTAAAATAAATTACCTAAAATTGCACCCTATCTTTCCCTAAATTAAATCTAACCGAAAACAATAAAAAATATAATGTCATTAATTTAAATTAAAGCAATAATTTTGTATTTTTATCTAATGATGGCTTACATTCAATTTCACAAAGACGAACAATCTGTAGCCTTTGCCTAATAAGTCTTTCTGATAAATATGAAATAATTACGCAAAATGAAGTAATGCGTTGTATGATGGCATTTTGCCCCTCTATATTTTAAAAAACAAATTTTGGTATTACAAACAATTTTTATTTGAAATTTCAACGTGTTTACTTTACTAATAAAATATTTCTTTTTTTTCTTCTTTTAAAACACCTACTCTTATTATTATCACTCACCCATCGTTACATAATTTTTCCTTTTGACTCCTAACTCCTTACCCACCTGTTCTTTCAAAATCGTACCCTCCTAAAGCAAACATACTTCATTTTTCATCGTGTTAATTAAAACCTTATATTCATTTTTCTTAATGCCTTTGTCTTAAAAATACTTCCTGAACACACTCAATCTTTTGAAAATCTAATTTAAGCTTTTCTAAAAATTCCTGCTCATCATAATCTCTAACTCTATTTTTAATACATTTAAACTTTTCCTCTTCCATTCTATCAAATTATCCCTCAAATTTCCTAATTCTCAAGAACGTTCTTCAAAATTAATTACTGCCCAATATTGTAAAATGTCCATTCCCAACTTTATATCAGGTTGCATACCCGTAATCATCAATAATTACTACCCAACATCCAATCTTTCTATCTTGAATTCCAATACAGATTTTCTATTAGTCACAGACTCACAGTAAAGCATTTGCTATTTGCTGCACCCCAGTAGTTGCCACCGTAAATTTTTCTCTTTTACCGATTGTCCTGGTTGTATTTCCCCACATGAAGCTGACTCGTGATTTTATGTGCCCCTGGATTGTTTCCTAAAATTTTTCTCAAACGTTTCAAAATCTTTAAATTTCCCATACACCCCATATTTCGTAAACTGTGCCCCATAAAATCGCCAATTATTCCTAAATAACGCTTTGATTCCAGTTACATATCCGGTGTGACGATCTTAGGAACGCCTGCGGAAATATACAATTTTGGCACGCAATACTGGTTCATCGCGTTCTCGATATGGTTTAGCGGAGCAATCGTGGCTTACGTTTACTTGCCGGTGTTCTGCAAGTTGCAGGTCAATTCATCATACGAGGTCAGTGCTGAGATTGATTACGCCGAAGTTTGATTTAATTTTCCAGTACTTAGAAATGAGATTCAGCCGAGAAGTTCGGATGCTGGCGTCCGTTCTATTCGTAATGGATGAGGTAAACTAAATCCCACTTATATAATACATCATTTAATAATAATGTATCAGTGATTCTTGACAGATAATGTTCCTTCCCATTGTTATATACGTGCCATCCCTGGCGTTCAATCAAGGTTAGAAAACTTTGCTACGTTATCGCCCTTTTGATTACCCTTAATTGCAGTTACCGGTATAGACGTTCATTTAATTGGATCCGTTGTGTGCTTCATTTGCATCTTTTATACTGTTATTGTGAGTGAACGAAATTGACTGCGCGCATAAATGTTAATTACTTATAGGGTGGACTTAAAGCAGTAGTATATTCGGATACGTGGCAAATTATAGTGATGTTCATTTCTGTTATTGTACTAGTCATTCTGGGAACAATCGCCATAGGTGGACCTAGCGTTGTCTGGAATCGAAGTGGGGCTGGTGGACGCTTGATATTTAATAAGTAGGTATAGGTTTCCGTTTCGTACATTGCTAACATCACGTCTTGCAGTTTCAATTTGAGCATGTACGAAAGGCACACTGTATACGGAGTCGTAACCGGTGGTGTGATATTTTGGACGGCATTCAACGGCGTGAATCAGACAATGGTTCAAAGATACCTGTCTCTACCAAATGAAAAGGAATCCAAAAAGTAGACTCTTTAGATAAGCAAAACTACACATGACAAACTTTTTAGGTCCGTACTTATGTTCACCGTTGGCGTTTCACTATTCGTATCATTGTGTGTATACTCGGGACTGTTAGTCTTTGCCACTTATCATAAATGTGACCCAATGACAGCTGGAAGAATAACTCAAGACGATCAGTTACTACCACTGTATGTAATGGAGACTGTGGGACACCTACGTGGAGTTCCAGGGCTGTTCATAGCTGGAGTGTTTGGGGCAGCTTTGAGGTGTGCGAGTAGTCTCATAGAACCAATCAGAACAGTTCACTTTTAGCTCATTGTCAGTTGTTCTAAATGCCACGTCTGCAGTGGTATTGGAGGACTTTGTAAAGGGGTGCCTAAGAATAAGTATAACTGAAAAGAATGCTACTCATTTAGTGAAAATTGTCATTTTGGTACTGGGTGCAATGTCAATGGGCTTCGTGTTTGTCGTAGAGCGTATGGGGGGAGTACTGGTTGTATGTATCTCAACAGTTTCTTTACAAGACTTAGTTTCTGTGAAAGCTAGATGGCCACATCGCTCTCTGCCATCGCAGCAGGTACAACCTTTGGAGTATTTACACTGGGAATGGTGATTCCTTGGTCTTCGTCAATTGGAGCAATCACAGGAGCAGTCGCAGGTGCAGCCTTATCCGGGACAATTTCGTTTGGTGGCCAGTACTCCATGGCAAGTGGAAACATCGTCTTGCACAAACTTCCTGTTAACGTCGACCTGTGCGAAGCTGACTATGGGATTACTCCAAACGTCACTGTAATCGTAAGTAGACACTCCATACATATAGAGACACTAAAAGAACCTTTGAAGAATTACCCAGACGAATCTCACATTTTCGCCCTATTTCGCATATCCTACCACTGGATTACTCCCATCGGAATCCTGACTACAGTCGTTGTCGGCGCGATTGTGAGTCTTGTAACTGGAAAGACAGATCTGGCTCGGTTAGATCCGGAACTCATCTCTCCGGTCGTCCAATTTTTGTTACCACCGGAAGCCCAAAGATTTGCTGGGACCGCAACGAGTGCTATAAGAAATCGGTTACGCAACGCCGAAGACGCAGCTTTAATGCAAGAAGTCTCTTCCTCAATTAATTTAGGCGTGAGTATGTGTTAAGGTGTTTGAAGATATTTAAAATTAAAGCTTGCAGGAAGTTCAAGGTCCTTCTAGATGATAGATTTATTTATCAACTTTGAGCCATAATTATGAAAAACCTACGCTTGTAAAATATCTGTTAAATAAAGGATGTCGATTTTTTTTCTGTGTTATTGAATGAGAATTTTTACTGCATTGAATGAGATTCTTCTCCAATGATAGTAGTTTGAACTACCTAATGGCCAATTATACATAACACATATAAAAAATAAAAATGCTTCCAGTAAAAAAAGTTGAAAATATGAACTAAAATATTATTTAGGATATGCAACCAAAATAACACGGAAACATGCATGGTTACAATTTATATAAGGTTTAAATATACATGGAAAGGAGGCGTGAATGAGACACAAAGGAGGTGTAAAGGAAGTTAAAAGAATATCCGAAGATGAAGATAGTACCTATGTGAAAGAATGCGCGACGAAGGTATGACTGGGGCACGAAGAATACTCTTGCTGCAAGAGGCGTGAAGAAAGCGTTGATGTGAGGGCAAAGGAAGCGTACCGAAGACATGAGGAAGATCTGGATGAGTCGAAAAGGTGGTGTGAAAGAAATATGAATAAGACTGTAGTGTACATAACTCCCAGATTCTACGCTAACTTCACACTACAAGAACACGAAAATAAAGTCAACCCGGCAACGTTTAAAAATGGCCACCCGAATGACTATTCCCTCTAAAACTAAACAAGATCCCGCTTAAATTTGAAAAGTGGCACGTGATAAAACATCCAAGACAGGGCCCTCTTACGTTAGTTGTAGACAACGCTTTGACCTGAAGCACAGTAGGGAAGGAACGTTAAATAAAACACTGAAATTATGAAAAGTTTGTTCAATAAAGATCGTAATTATTATGATTGTGAAAACCCGGAAATTTAGTTGATGTACATTAATATAAACAAAGTAAGCAAAGCCAGAAGGGTGTCGTACTCTCGCAAAAGTCACTGCCAAGGGTAAAAAGAGTACGACGAAGAAAAACCTTGCAGTTTGATTAAAACAGTCCAAAAGTTAATTAACAAAATATTAACAAAGATAGATAGTAAATGCATATACACAAGGTTGGTTAACTCAAGGTTAAGGCAAGCTTTTGGGGACAATGGGTCAGGTAGGAGCAGGTACCAAAATTCTGAGAAAGGGTGAAATACACAGGATGTGACTCATCTTTGGTGCAATAAAGTCCTTTTGTTAAAAGCAAGATGGAAAATTACATGGCCTTGTAGGCAAATTTGACAAAAAAAACAAGATATGTGGAAATTATTGAATCGCCACTCATTTAACGCATATAGATTCTAAACTGAAGAGCTTTGATTAGCGTAATTTCGCTCCTGCAAGATGGGTAGTCCGCCCCTGGTTTCAAACCTACAGTTGGATGTCGAAGACAATCACGGAATTAGGTGTCGTAACACAAATTTGACCACAGTTTTTTCCACCCCCGTGACTGTTTCATTCACGGAGAAAATTGTTAGTAACAAACAACAAGTCAGTACATACATCAAACGAATCAGCAATTTCCACATATTAAAATAAAATGAACCAAACTTATATGAATGTAACTTCAGGGACAAGACCAAGTAATCAACATCAATAAACATAAATTAAGCAAACATTACACCAAAAATGTAAACAATTACAAACAATAGCATAACGGTATCACACATATGATTCTGCATTGCGGTTAAACCAAGTGAATTTCAAAAACAGAGATTCAAACACACAACAAATATAAAATGCGGCATACAAAACACAAATACGACATAAAGAAATGCAAAAATTACTACCTGCTTTAAATAACACAAAATAACAATAAACATTTATGGAGCGACGGGTTCACGACCGCCGTTCAAGACAAGATGCCAAACGTAACTCCCGTTCGTGCTTTCTAAGTGGCACAGGCAGCTTTTTCCCACCTAGAAATTGTATGGTTGCCAACTCTCAAAAATGTATGTATCGTCGTAAGTTGTATATACAGGGTGGAACCTCTCAAGACATAAAGCTGGAGTCGTAAAGACTCCCTTACTCCCTAAAAGAAACAAGAAGGAATAACGGAAGAACGCGTGAAAGAAGTTCGACGAAGGACTAAAAAGGTACGACGAAGCGAAAGACGCAAAACGGTCACTAGGAAGATGTGAAGATGATTGCAACAGCCGTGTAGAGTGCCATGCAAGAGACGACAGAATCATACGAAATAGGTATGGAATATGAATCATGAAGACTATGGTCTAAAGGAAACCTCAGGTTTTTGAAGAATGTGTTAATGAAATGTGAAAAATACGTTAAAAAATCAAACAGAGGCAACCGATTGCGTAAACGAAAAGCGGACGATCTATATAAGGAATAAGAAGTAAGGCATGAGTAAATGTTTAGAGAAATCCTTCGTGCTGTCTGTGTGTCATTACCGTGTTCTTCACGTTTTTTTTTTACTATACCAGACAGCACGAAGGATTTCTCTAAACATTTACTCATGCCTTACTTCTTATTCCTTATATAGATCGTCCGCTTTTCGTTTACGCAATCGGACACATGGAGAAGATACATAAATGATTGAAACAGCTGTATAGAGTCTGAAACAAACAGGAAAATGGGGTGACGTGTGGTAGGAGGAAGCAGAGTTGTATATAGTAAATAGAGAAGCAGTACATAGGACCTGCGCGTGGAAAAATATCTCCAACTACAGTTGTGACACATGCGCGATGCGTGAAAGTGAATTGCTTTGCTCGCAGCTACGTTGTTGATTCGTCACTAATCTCCATCTGGTTAGTGCGCACACTCGCCTACGGCCTGCGCAAGATTCAATTGGGGTCAATTATCCACAACAGTACTGTTTCTCAATTTCTCACAAAACTGTTTACACCAGCAGCACATTTAACTTTCGCAAATTCTGTCAGTTGATACCTATCAGCTATTTTCGAGTACTTATCTCACGTTATGGCGCCAATAGGACATCCTTGTGTTGCCCCGGCTGTAGTAGCCTTATATTAGGCCAATTGTTCACAAATACCTTTATTCTTTGTGCACCAGGAGTTCTAGATGCTTTCTGTCACGGTTTTCAATCCCAATATAAATTGACCCTTCTTCCAGCTTCCAGCTGTACTATGTACGGACTAATTATAGACTTCTCGCTAAGACAGTTTCCTCGATGTGTGGAAGTGGAATTGAAATTGAACCTCAAGAGTCAAGATGGTTTCTGCACGGACCGGTTATAGAATCCCGATTCTTACGTACTGATGTGTCATGTCTCCCGTATGCCATGTTAACAGCAGGTTTGCTGTTGTACAATAAGCCGTGTCTCATGTCACTTGATTTAATATTGCATAGTATAATCTGCCAATACTTGATTTAAAATGTATTCTGTTTATTCATCCCATGGCCCAGATACAAAAAAACTGCTTATTTCTCTTTTTTCTAACTCTAACTAAGTGGAAATTGGCTCATTAGGCACCATATTTAACTATCCACCAAATGCGTTGCCCCTTTGGTGCCAACAAAAGACTTTTTACTGGTACAGGTAAGGTGTTTGGTCCGAAATTTTAGTAGAAAATTCGCCTCCTTTTTATTGTTACCTGCTATGCTTACTAAACGAAATGCAAATGCGCTATTGTAGATGCAGCTACCAGTTTCTCCACTGATATAATAAATGAATAAGAGATATAAATAAATTATGTTATATATTATCGAAAGTTTACGTTGAATAGACGTTGGTTGCAAAGTCTTTTCGATTCGGTATGTGGAGGCAATCCAAAACCGCCCCTTGCATGCGCCTTAATTAAATAGATAATTGGACACTTCATCCCGTACATAATAATTTTGATTGCCGGCATAAAAAGTTATTTTCGACTGTTAACAAAATTCGTCTCCTATATGCAAATTTACTCAATTTGTAGTTACCTATGTTAACGCGAGTAGTAATTTCAGTGCATTTGTAGCAATCTACGCCGTCGTTCGTGGCTTCCATACTAATAAGACGTGATCACTTGATTTCAGAATTTATATAACCGTTTTCTCAGATTCTAGCGACAAATCGAGCGCTAATGAGTCGCATTGACTAAATTCCGCATTCTCAGTCTATCTTAACAAGTTGTAAAGATTTTCAATATCTTCAATTACGTACGTGAGGAGTTTTCGAACTCACGAGTTAAATAATTCTTTAATTGAATATACCACCTTCTATTAATGATGTCGGTATTTTACTTATTTATCGATTGTGGAAGTTAATTAACTATTTACATAAACTCGCTTTAATAAGTAAAAATAAAACCTTTTCAAGATGCATAATTGATCGCGTTCACCCAATTAGTCACTTAAACAAGCTTGCATTATTAAATAAGCGTTCGTATAATAGAAAGATCCTTAGGGCGAATGTAGGTAATAACTAATAAGTTAGACTTGCTATTTCCATTACCGATTAAAGTTCTTTACAAAAGGTGGTCAGTTGGCGAACAATGTGTACACCTACAGGTAAAGTTCCTACCTCGGTTCCTACTATACTATTGTTGCTTTTTAGTTTATACCCTACTCGAAATTAGCCCGTAACATTAATTACACATATATTACTTTTCCGCCCGTGTTCAACAAAATAGAATGTCGAATGCGCAAAGTACCGGAAGACACGTCCGACCACAGGTAAGGTGTGTTGCCGAGACCGAAGGCGTCAGGTTTAGCAATTGAAAATAGGGAAATCGATGCCTGTGAAGGAGATGGCATCCACCTCTAACTTTGGTGGATGCTGTATGCCGTACTTTGCCGAATGCCCAAAACGCCGACACGATTTTTTGAAGGTCCATATCGCCGACTAGGGACACTACGCCGACCGTGCCCAGATCGTCGACAAGTGTGCAAGGGACACAACGCCGACCATGCCCACTTCGCCGACGGACACTACGCCGATCGTGCCCACATTGCCGAAACGTGTGCAAGGGACACTAAGCCGAACGTGACCACAACGCCGACTGTTCGAAAATCCAGGTCCCTCATACTCTGTCCAGTGTATGATTTTGCATTTTAAAAAGTTTAAAAAACATGTCCTAAACCTACAAATAACCTAATATCCAAAGCTGCTTTGCTTCACACTCCGTCCAGTTTGATTAAGAATTTTCGTATGAGTCTGTAGTTCGAAAAAAGTAAAAAAAAATATTCTGAACCTACAATAACCTAACGTCAAAAGCTACTTGGTGTTGCACACCGTCCAGCTTGATTAAGAAGTGTTGTATGAGTCGACGTTATGGTCACGTTCGGCTTAGTGTCCCTTGTTCACTAGTCGGCGCTGTGGGCACGGTCGGCGTAGTGTCCGTCGGCGAAGTGGGCATGGTCGGCGTTGTGTCCCTTGCACACTTGTCGACGATGTGGGCACGGTCGGCGTAGTGTCCGTCGGCGTAGTGTCCCTAGTCGGCGATATGGACCTTCAAAAAATCGTGTCGGCGTTGTGGGCATTCGGCGAAATGTCCCGGCCTCGTTTAAATTTGGCAAAGTTGCGTATTTTGACGCTTAACAAAATGCAGTTTTGAAACTTAAAAAATACCGACTACTTTCAGAGATATGCGGAAAAATCCGAAACTTTGCAAAATCGTTTTAATTTTTTACTGAAGTTATTTAAAAAGATATTTCGAAATAAATGATACATTATTATGGCCACTTTTGTCCCTCTACAAGATGCTACTTTTAAATTTTAAGTTTGACGTTTCGTCTCCAGTCAACCATCATCAACTTTATTTTTTCTTATGGAAGTAATTTTTACTTTTTGTGTCATTTGATGGAGAATTTTTTTCTGATTTCAAAAATGTAAACATCACTATCTTTTAATCATAAATACCGCTATTCCTGAAACCCAAGAAACTACGTACGTATACATTATCTAAGACAAAGTTTTCTATACAGGAAATAAACAACTCAATTCCTCAAAACCTTCCCCAACGACTTAACTTTAAATATTTTAGTTTGTTACCTGTTATCCATGGGGAAGGTTTTGAGGAATTGAGTTGTTTATTTCCTGTATGGTTCATCACCCCATTTAGAGTATGGATCAACCAAGAGTTTTTTCTGACAAAGTTTTCTAGGCAAAAAAGAAAATATTTTAATAATTTAAAAAAATTGTGAATTTCGAACTCTCTTTTGAATTCTCTATCAAATGACCCAAAAAGTAAAGATTACTTCCATAAGAAAAAAACAAACTTGATGATGGTCAACCGGAGACGGAAACGTCCGATTTAAAATTTGAAACTAGCATCTTGTAGAGACAAAAAAGTGGCCATAATAAAGTGTTATTTATTTCAAAATATCTTTTTAAATAACTTCAGTAAAAAATAAAAACGATTTTGCAAAATTTCGGATATCTCCGAAAGTAGTCGGAATTCTTTAAGTTTCAAAACTACATTTTGTTAAACATCAAAATACACAACTTTGCCAAATTTAAACTACCTATCTATCTCTTACAGTTCCCGAGATCCCCATGGTGGCCCTCGAATTTGAATAGCCTGTATAGTATATTTATATTCTATATTCAAATTAATTAATTGATCCGAATTTAACATTGTTGGGGGCAATAAGAAGCTGTCATTTTGGAAACGTGATTCGTATGCTAACACGAACGCTTATATTATTCGGGCCAGGAGAGCAACAGAGCAGTGGCGCACCCATAAGGGGGGTTTTGGGAGTTAAAATACCCCCCGAAATTAAGCACTGATAGATTTTTTTGGTAAACTTAAAAATAATTCTACACAGTGATATTCATGTAGAAGTAGACATAGGGATTTCCTGAGATTTCCTATAGGAATTTCCTATGTCTACCCTTACATGATAAAAGTCTCCTGAAATACGCCTAATTTTATGCAACCAAAATAACTTCTTGAAATAAATAAAGACTGGCTGTCATATTAATTATTAATTTGTATATTGTTGCTTTAGCTTCACAGAAAATAAATCTCTTAAGCTCCTTTAACAGTTACCCGCACTATACCAATTGAAAATATCGAGTTTTTCTTTAGTTGAATACATCGCACACGAACAGAAATTAGAATAGGGAAGTCAAAGCGATAATACTCAAATTAATTAATATAACAGGCAGATCCTCATTTGTTGTAGGTATTTACTTTGGTTGCATAAAATTAGGCGTTTTTCAGGAAACTTTTATTATGTAAAAGTAGACATAG
Organism: Photinus pyralis; assembly: GCF_008802855.1. Taxonomy (NCBI): domain Eukaryota; kingdom Metazoa; phylum Arthropoda; class Insecta; order Coleoptera; family Lampyridae; genus Photinus; species Photinus pyralis. The sequence continues at coordinate 14,247,503 of NW_022170596.1, forward strand.
GAAATTCCAGGAAATCCCTATGTCTACTTCTACATGAATATCACTGTATAAATATGTATGGTGTATGGCGAGATTTTTGTAAAGAATTTTGCTGAATTCTCGACTGTTCCAGACGATCTCCGGCAAACCGTTTTCGAGATATTCGTCTCTAAAGTTTTGACTTCACCGATGGATACTTTCAGACGTCATAATCTGTCTTTGGGAATAACCTTCCCCCGGCAATCCGCTCTTGACATATAAGAAATATCTCGCTTGCATCACATTCGGTGTTTCTGGACGTTCCTCGGGTTCTTTGTGTCCCCCGTCGTCGTGGTAGTTTCCGTATACGATCATAATAATAATAATAATAATAATATATATTTCTTTAACAATTGTTTTACAATTATAGAAGCGTCAGGTACAATACATATCACAGATTAAATAGGATCAAATGAGTTATGGGACTCTTGTATAAATTCTTTAATGTTGTAAAATGCCCTCTTTTGTAAGGAACACTTGACTAGTTTCTTAAATTTTTGTATTCCAATTCTCGTAATATTTAATGGAAGTAAATTAAATAACTTAGTTCCCATATAATAGGGAGATTTTTCAAAGAAGGCATGGCAATGCTTCATCGGCAGAATCTTGTGCTTTTCTCTTGTATCGTGGCTATGTGTATCGCCGCATTTTGGCAAGTTATGTTTGTACTGGTGCATAAAGCATAGAATTTTGTATATGTAAATACATGGTAGTGGCAAGATTTTATTTACAATAAAGATATTTCTACGTGACTCTGTTGGTTTGAGTTTAAAAATTAAACGTATAACTCGTTTTTGCAAAACAAAGAGTCTGTGGGTCTTCGAACTCGCTCCCCAGCAGATGATATTATAGCTTAAATGGGAATACACCATAGCATAGTAAATGTTAAGCAGGTTTTTTGCATCGAAACGATTCCTAAGTTGGGCTATTAGATAGTATGATTTATTTAGCTTTGAACAAGTGTATTCAATGTGTTCATCCCAGCGCAAATGATAATCTAATTTCACTCCTAGGTATGTAGTCGATTTTGAGCCGAAAATGTCATTATTGCTAACCTTTAGGGTAAAGATATCCTGTCCGTTTTCGGTGGGTTTCATATTCATAACAATGGTCTTATCTGAATTGATGTGCAACTTATAATTGTTACACCATTCTAAAAATTTTTGGATCACAAGCCTTAATTTTTCTTGCGCTTGATTGTAGTTCTTTGCGTTAACAACAATAGCCGTGTCATCCGCGTACATGAAAGTTACTCCATTTTTAATATACCTGGGCAAGTCATTATTAAATAAAAGGAAAACGATAGGCCCTAGATTACTGCCTTGGGGTGTTCCAATATTGAGCGTATATTCATTGGAGTACGTATTGTTGAATTTAACGACAGACTTCCGATTTGACAAGAAAGACAGTAGAAGATCATGAATGGGATTTCGTATACCAAATTGTTTCAATTTTTCTGATAATAAATTTAGATTAATGCAGTCAAATGCTTTTCTAATATCGAAGTATACCACAAAGCATTCTTCGTTTTGATCTAGTTTATTGTTGATATGTTGTACTAGCTGTATTGTGGCTAATTCGGTTGACGATCCTGATCGAAACCCATACTGTTTGTTATATATCATATCATATTTTTCTAGGAATGTAGTTAGTCTGTTACAGATGCACTTTTCAAATATTTTGGAAAATGAACTAAGGATCGAGATTCCTCTATAGTTTGACACCTGTTTCTTGTCCCCTTTTTTGTGGACTGGTATCACACAAGACTTTTTTAGTTTTTCTGGGAATGTACCCTTAGATACACAATAGTTAATCAAACTAGATATTATCGGAGCGATAATATTCGAACAGGACTTCATTAACTTGTTAGGAATTTCATCAATACCCGGGGCTTTCCCAATTTGTAATGAATGAATGATATTATACACCTCAGTGACGGTACATGGATAAAAAAAGAAAGTGTTTCTACTTCCAGGAAAAGGATATTCTATTTTAGAGGAGGTGAAACATGGTAGGGCTGCAACTGACTCTTTAAAGTAATTTGCAAAATCATTCGCGTTAAGAGAACAAGCACTCCTTGAGGCGTCAGTAGCTTTTGGTTTAATTAAGTTCCACAATGCCCTAGGTTTATTTTCAGCATTATTTATAAGATGTGCGGCAAAATTTCTTTTTTCTAAGTTTATTTCTTTAAAAAGAGATTTCCGTATATGCTTTAAGTATTCTTTGAGCTGGCAGCACGCAAAGATGTCATTAATTGCTACTAAATTTTTAAATTTTTCATATTTCAGTTGTAATTGCGTGGAAAACTTTATTTTATTTGTGGAGTATCTATTTTTTCTTACAGTTTTAGTTTTTTTAGGAAATGATGTTTCAAAACACCAATTAAACACTGATCGTAAAATGTATTAAATCGATAATCTACATCCTCAATCAATTCAATATAATTTAAGTCTTGTTTATTAAGTAAGTGTAGGAATGTGTTTAGATTTTCATTTGTGAAATCACGTTTCAAAAATCTATCTATACGCTTCATTCGATTTGGACACTGACGTCCTGCAATGTTTATAGTAATATACATTGTGCAAAATGACCTGAGAAACCTACATTAAGATTGGTGCTTTCTTTAATGGCTTCAGGTTTGTCAGTAATAATGTAATCAATAGCCGATTGGCTTGTCTGTGCTACATGAGCATATTGTTGTATTCTAGTTGCATCCTTGATCACAGAGTGCATATTGTGCGCATTAAGAATGTCATTAAGAGATTCCAATGTTTTATCTTTATGCAATTGATTTATGTTCAGGTCACCACAGACATATACATATTCAAAATTGTTATGCAATTTATTCAACAAGGCATTGAATTGTTCTAAAAATATTTTTATGCATTTATTATCATTCGTGTATGGACGATACAAAGCAATAACACAAATTTGATTGCCGATGGATATTCCGCAGCATTCAAAAATGTATTCAATCGAGTGCTCCTTTACAAATTTGAGAGCTTTACTTACTTTTAATATGCAATTCTTAACAAGAATAGCCGGCCCTCCTCCTTTTTTACTTTCTCTTTCATAACTCGACAATAATGTATAATCATTTATTCTTACCGCGTCAACTTGATCCTTATTTAGCCATGTTTCACTGAAACAGAGTACAGTGTAATTGTAAATATCACATAATAATTCAACATAGACTGTTTTATTGAATAATGATCGAATATTCAAATGAAATATCTTATGGTTGAAATATTCTGAATCATATGTTATTTTTCCGATAGTGTGGTCCTCTTGGAGTGAAAAAACCGATTGATACACGTGCCTCTGGGCCAGATTGATGGGTCCATCGCCTTACTTCGATTTTCTTCATTTATGGTAATTTTGAATGACGAATAGTATTGCGGGTACGCAGATTTCATACTTTCGCAAATAGCTTCCGAGAAAGTTGGTCTCAGAAATTCCGTTACTTGATCCTCGGTGGTATCAGGGTGTAATTTATATACATGTAAAAAGGCTAGTTTTGGAATAGCCCGTAATGGTAGGGTAGTATTTACAAGTTCGCCCACGATTGGTGCATTGCCTGATCGTTTGGAGCGCTTTCTGCTAGTTACCAGTGTGAACGGTTCTTCAGCAGCCGAGTCTTTACATCCGTTTGGATTGACTGTTGTTTGATTTATATTAGAGGCCGTTTTAGCGGTAGAAATAGCTGTTGCAACTTGCTTCATTGTAAATTTGGGTTCATTGCCATTAGCATTGTTTGTTGTTGTACTAGAAGCGATAGGACTCGCATTGTTACATTTGGAGCTATTATCAGCTTTACTCGATAACTTCGAGGCGTCACTTTTTGATTGTTTAACATTTTTGCCAACAGATGCCGCATAGGTATTATTTTGGTTATTTAACTTATTTAACAATCTAATTTGTTCACGTAAAGCCTCGATTGCGGTTTTTTGATTGTCAATTATTGTATCTTTGTGAGCTAATAGCTCTTTTAAGTGGTAATTTCTGTAGAATGGATAGGAGTCTCACCGTTTGAGCTTTTTGCACTTGCGCCTTTAGAATCTTGATCATTTTCATCAGAGCAACAATTAATAAGCTTGTCGTCAACTTTCTTAACGTGTTTTAATAGTTTTACACAGCTCACATGCGACACTGTTTCACATTTAATACATTTTAATCCACTTTGGGCAATATTTTTGCATTTCCGACACGGTTTACTGGCATTATTTGGGCCAGCACTTTCTCCGTACGCCATCTTAAAATTAAGGAGAACTTAGTGATCATTTATTAAGCGGCAGAGCAAAGCGATGCAAGCTTTATAGGGGAGTCGATGGTGTTCGTCTGTCCGTGAACACGATAATTGTCAAACGCTTGGACCGATTTGGTTCAAACTTTGCACAGTTGACCTATATGCCTAATAAGCCTATTCAAAAAGGGTCAAATCCAATGACCCGTTGGGGGTCGAAGTTTTGGGCAGAATCGCGCATGCGCAAGAGTGTCAAATTCTTATTTCCGGCCAAACGGCTGAAACGATTGGAACCAAATTTGGTATACTTAAACTTATTATAAAAGGGCAGAATCGCGCATGAGCAGATGAGCGGATGGTATATGTGCTAGCCACAGCAATTTTTTGTTATGGAATTGTTTGCTGTTTGCACAGTCGATCCCAACCAATATCGTAATTTGGGGCACTAATTGGTAATGATTTGCTTGTTTTTGACGCATCACCGGTTAAACTACCTCTTAGATATTGCAATTTCTGCATCTTACTGAGTCTTTCATTTTCATCGCTGGCCGATTAGAAAGCGTCGTAAAACTTGATCCATTGATCAAAAGTACCATCGAATGTAGGAAGATGAATAGTTAATAATTTTACCTGATTAGGAGTAAAAGAAACTTGAGTGTAGCTGACTTGATTGATTCGAGCTTTGTCTTCTAATGATTCAATTTGATCTTAAATTTTATTGAACTCGAGAAAGGTTTGGTGCACTGAATCCAAACGCCCTTTTAATTAATTGATATTGGTGTCCGTTTTGTAAATTTGTTACCCTTGTTGTGAAATTTGTGAGTGCTACCTCTTGCCTATCGCGTTTTGCTGATTTGAAGCGTGCGAATTGTTACAGAGAGTTGTTTTTGAGGATCGCATGATTAAAGGAATATGTTGCAATGTAATGTAATAAGAAATGAGATTTTGACTTTGCCGAACGTGTAATCCAAAATGGTGATTCACTGTACATTCCACATTAACTGCATTTAGGAACTTTTTACTTCTGCACACGAGTAGCGGTAAATGGTTGTTATCGAGACACTTTGTTGATCTTGTGATGAACAATACACTGCACTACTTGCACCCGTGTTGTACGTTTTGATTTGACTTTGATTGATTATTTGATTAAATATCCGGCTCGAAGGACCAATGTGATACTTAAGCTTCTTTAAGCATTTGGAACTGGGTATATTAAACAAACAGGTATGGATACGCATTGATTTTATTTAGCATCGCGTTCCAACCGACATGTATAGAGATATTTACAGATAGCAAAATACCTACATAAAATGAACATAATTTATTTATTTATTTATTTATTTATTTATTTATTTATTTATTTATTTATTTATTTTATTTTTTTTTTTATTTTTCCCCCCCCCCCCCACAAAGACAAAGCGATTTTCTTCAATACCCTACTCGAGCGTCGTGTACGTAAACAAACACCCTTCTTACGTATACTGCATAAACGATTTTGTAGATACAATACGAATACAGCAGCAGCTAATTCCAACATTTAATTTCATGCGGATTTAAATTGAGTAAGTAAAATTAACTCAATCTCTCGAAACATACCTACCTCTGACATACGTCATACATACTACACGTCTTCAGTTGGACACAAGTCGCATTTAGTTTTTAAAGGAATATTAATTGGTTTATTTTTAATCAGATTTACTCCCCTTTCACATGGAACAATAACTAAATAAGAGCTTAATTTAGCGTGTTTAAATGAAGAAGTACTCTGTAAATTTAAAGGGTTGTGCAATCAATATATTCATTAACAGAACAAACTCAATTACAGTTCATTAGCAAAGTTTTAATATTTACTAAACTTCTAATTAATACTTCTCAAGCGCATTGGTATTCAATAATGTAGTAATTAAAATACGGTCTTATTAAGCTGCTACGATGAATCTCTAATAATGAATTATTTCAAAGCCAAAATGAACTAAAAGGTTGAGTTTTCATTTTGCGCTATTTTTTTAATTAGCTGAAAAATATTTGTTCTAATTGCTCCCGTACTGTAAGTAACATTTCCTGCATGGGAAGTTTTTTTACTACCGCCACGACTTCATTAATTGTCTAAGGTATCATTATGAACTTTAATTACTTTTTACTTCAGTCGAGAGAAATGGTGGAAAATTCATTAATTTATCAGATTGACATTCCCCTTTTAGTCTAAGAGCTGGCTACGGAAAAAAGTGACTTATCGCTACATGGCTGATTTTTTGTGTAAAGTATCCTGATACATAGTGCAGTAGAAGAAGTCATGTCTGCCAGTGAGATCCCGTGGCTTAAGGTTGGGAGGGGCGGTCAAATATGTCAAATTTTAATAAAACTGCCGATCTTCCGACTATATTTACCTCTGGCGCCTTTATTTTGAATCTGACGCAAAAAATGTACGAGACTTTTTTGTACGGCTCATCAAGGCACTTCTTTTTTTATATTTAACATTTTTCGTTATGAAGCTTACTTTCTGAGAAAAGTGCAAATTTAGAAAAATTATGAAAAGAAGAGTTTAACTGTTCAATTTCAAATTTCTCAAAACCTAAAAAACTCACAAAAAAATGGTTATGAACTTTCTTGTAGAGTTTCTTGTGCAACCTTAGCCAGTGTATGGGAAAAAATTACAAACATTTTCTTTAAGCCGTTATGGCCCTTTAAACTTTTAACGCCCTCAAAAACCCTGAAGATGGTAACGGACCGAAACCAAAATAGGTCGTTTGCGATTCCCTATCTATACAATCCTATAAACATTCCAAATTTCATAAAAATCGGTTGAGGCGTTTTTCAGTTATCGTGTTCACAAGAAACGAACCACGTGATTACAGTTTAAAAGGGCCATAACAAAAACTCTTTTGCACACACTGACAAATGTGGTATACAAAACTCCAAAAAAGTCCATTATTTTTTTTTGTGAGTTTCTTAGTTTTTTAGAAATTCTAAATTGAAAAGTTAAACTATTTATTTTACAATTTTTTTTAAGTTGCACTTTTCTCGAAAAGTAAACAACATAACGAAAAATGTTAAATACAAAAAAGATGTACCTTGATAAGCTGTACAAAAAAGTTTCATTCATTTTTTACGTCGGATTCAAAATAAAGGTGCCAGAGGTAATATAGGATATTTTGTAACGCCTGTTTTGATGCCGAGACACGTAACAAATCTTAGGGATCACTCTGTAGAAGGCCACCGGGTATTTGGAACCGATATATTTCGCCTTCGTTACAAAGAAGATTGTGTCTATGCAACCGGTCTCGGCAAGATATTAAAATGATGCTTGCAGCCCTCGAAAGCTCTTACTAATAGTAAGGTTTGAACGAGGCAGATAAAAATTGCCTTTTTTGCATGGCCACCTCACTATTATGTAAATTACATATAACTTATTTAAGATTAGAATATAAAAACCAGGAAAACCAAGATATTTCGAAAACTATCAGAGATAGGTATAGGACATTATTATCAAAAGTTGAAGGTTTTTGGAGGAGCTAAAAGATGACAGAAAAATATACAGGGTGTTCCATTTAACAAAAGTGAGATTTTTTAATATGAAGTTTTGTAACTTTGGATCTAGAAAAAAAACACCCTGTAAGCTATTTTTTTAATGTTTTATAGTAGAAGTATTTATTTGACTTTTACTTAACCGAGGATAAAAGATATAAAACCTGGAATCAAAATTTAAGTAATAATTTTGACAATATATTGACGCTCGCAAGGCCCAATTTTTCTTAAAAATCGAATTATCTTTAAAACTACTATCTTTTCGGATATTAACCATATAATAAAAAAGACGTACAATTACACGTAGAATTCAAAAATGCATTCAAATACAGGGGGCTCTATTTAAAAAAATGTACCATTTTGGTCCCTACTTTGTGGGCTCACCCTATATAATTCCAAATATTTTTAAAATGTGGAGAATATTCAACCATATCATAATACAAAAGCACTTTATCGAAAAATCTTATCTTCAAGGCATTAAGTTACTCCGCGCAATCGTTGACTCACCCTGTACATATTCTTATGGGGACTGGCCCCTCTCGTACGAGAATATAAAAGAAAAATTTGGTTTAATTCGATTCAATAGTTTAGCCATGATATGAAAAAACGTTAAAAATTTGCAGTTTTAAGCCATATTTGACTTGACGCATTTAAGTTGGCACATTTTTTATCAGTAAAATGTCGAAAAGCTTCAAGTAAAAAATTAAGGAGATATATTGACGTATAGGTGTCGATATAGAGTTATTGCTCCAGATCAAAATTATTATTGTGAAATTTTGTGTAAATCAGCTGCGCATACGCAGCCCAAATCTTTATTTTTCAAGAGATTCAGCTATTACACTTAAACGAAGCTTATTAATTTTTGTTTGACACACTAGCACAAAATTACAACAGTATTTAACTGGATTTATAATATTTAATCACAGATACGTTTTTTCGTCTTGACATCTTCCCCTAAAATGATTCGTTTTAGAGCTATACAAAGAAAGGAAACTTTTAGACCCATCACTCGCGTCACTGAGATTTTAAAAATGTTGAGTGTACACCTACAGAAATGTTAGTCAATTTTTATAAAATGCACCGAAGCATCATACACGCTATTTTTATAACTGTAATTTACCTGAAAATTCATAACAGGATATCAGATTTTTCAGGAAATTTCAGATCTTTCTGGGCGTGTATACATCTATTATTGCCCTGCATACTTTTCAACAGAATCCATATAAAAAACTTTCCAGATCACTCTATCGCTTTCCAGAACGTTTTAACATTCCTTAGGTGACTTCTAGACTTTCCACGTATAAACACACCTAAAAGCTAGAAAGCACTAAAAGAATCTAAAAATCCAGAACCCCTGAAAAGTTGATAGGTAGCTTTAATAAGGGATTTTTAGAACCAGTGTACGGTTCCATCTTCCTAGTTGTAAGTATGCTTTTAGCATTCCCTCTCCAAGGATACTATACATAATTTTTAGATTATTTTTTGACCCATACCTCCAAGGTCTCGACCACCTTATGAGTGCATTTCCGTCCCTAAACTGTATGCTTATGTTTTAATCTAACTAGCGCTTTATTTAATACGCCGGAAATCCCAAGGCTGAGATTTCGATCGATTTATAAAAGGCGCCCCAACGTACTATAGCAGCAAATCCTATCAAACACGCCGCTTTAGTTTTTCACAAACCTCCCAGAAACGATATCTTCGGTACGGTCCTGCTTTGATGGTATCTACGTTATAATAAGTACACAAACTTTAACATATGTATAGATTCGACTTTATACAAAAACAAACAACGGTCAAAGCTGATAGTATTTGCTCGGAATATACAGGACACAGTAAATATATACTTAGTTTCAGAAGATAGGTAGAGCTATAGCGTAATGGAATGTAAACAATTATTGCAGCAGAGATTCCACAATTTATTACAGAACGGTAACTCGAACTACAATATTTTGCGATACAAAGGAATGTAATATACGTTCCCTATACTCGAGATAATTTAACTAACGTAAACAAATGTAGAGATTTTTGATGTGAGCAAAAGTGGATAGAAATGATAATGGCGTATAAAGGTATCGTCCTTTAACGTCAAAGGAATAAATCAACCCTTTGTAGGTGAATGACTAAATAGAGAGTTTGCTAACCCTACAGGCTCTGCAAACATAAACAATCACTCTTGACCACACAGATTATCTTTCTAGTCGAGGATGTGTTCGAGCTTGATAAGTCCTTTCAATCTCGTGTTGCTTCAGCCACTCGTAACGGATAGTCCTCTACTGCATGTTTGTCTTTCCTACTTCTTATCACTTCTGTGAGAAATACCTAATATTCAAATATGACTACGTAATTTAAATCTAAATACGGGAATAACCTCTTAGTACTCGTACAGCATGCGAACTTCTATTTTGTCTTGCGCCTCTGGGCAACTATTTACAAATCATACAGCATGCTACTACCCGATAATCACTTTCATTTCATAAATAAAATCTCAGTTTTATATAAGCGGTTTTAGTGCAGCGGAGAGCCGGCGCTAACTCGCTTATTTGAGGTAGTTTTTTTTTCGGAGTAGAAAGAATTGGGTCCCACACCATTTTATTCAGAAATGTTTGAACCTTCAGAATCTCGCTTTACGACATTTTCCCGTGGTCCTGACAAAAGTTATAGGCCGCTAAAGTTGAAATTTACTCATTTTCGCGCGCGCGACTAGACCACCGAAAGTATTTATTTTCTCAGCAACTAAGCGATATACATCAATAATTCCTTTTGTAAAATGAAAGTACATTTATATCAGAATCTAAAGCATTCAATTTACCTACCTTGTTATGCACAGTTTTTAGAAAAATGACCGTCAACTTCCAAAATTCGTGTAGCAGATGAAAAGTGCGCACTTTGAACTCTCATAACTTTTTATTTCACGATATCGATTTCCAATATTTATAGCTCATTCGATGCTCCAAAGCATTGTGATTATTTTATTTTCTATAACATTACCGTGAATTTTTCATAATAAAAAAGTTACGGTCATTTAAGTAAAAACCTACCGACCTCGCCGAGTCGGTAATCGCGAGTGAGACGGAGAGGGAAGGATAGTCAGCAGCGTTCGCTAACAAGGAGCGATGCGTAAGAGATTTACTTTACTAAGAAATTTCTCTCCGAATACCAAAACTAGCTATTTAGGCCGTTTAGTTTACAAATGCATTCCGCCGAGTTGCATTGTAAAATCTCAAACAATTCATTAACTCCATGTATCTCAGTTCTTTGGTGAAATATATAGGTACAAATAGGTACCTTTCCCTGTAAATTTTGGGGTTACTCCACATTAGGTATCTCTTGTGCTGTGCTGTATATTGCAAGATCAGCAGTAACAACGGTATGATTTTGTCCCAAAGATTCAGGCTTGTTTTTTTGATTTCACTAGACGATGGTTAGGATGGTATTGTAGCTCGCTGGTGGAGAATTCAAAAACGGCATAGGTATATTATATTGAATGGTAGATACCGGAACTTACTTAGGAGGATTATCAGCAGGTACTTAGGCTGTTAAAGTCAGTTATCTGGTCGTTATCTAGTGATAGGTAAACCTGGTGGTCAATCATTTCTAGACATGCCGTCTGCATGATCTCGAATTTAAACTTAACTTAAATAATTTAAATATGTAGTAGTCATCTCAATAGTTTCAAAACTTTTATGAGTTTATTTTTTCCCCCCGGTTCTTTTGAAATGTGTTAAATTCAACTTTCAACTTTTAATGTAATAATTCAACCCTCCGGTTGGTTGTCTTAAGTCTTAACAAGGCTTGATAATAATTCGTTTTGAAACTTAGGACAACCTTTCCGGTTTAACCACCCTTCAGGTTTTTTCACTTGGCTTCGGCCAGTTAATAATTAAAAAACAACATGTTCGTCTTATTCGTCTTCAACGTTTGTAACTTACCGTTTTCCTGTTAAATTTCACATCGCCTGATGATGGCAGTACGCCGAAGCTATAGTCGCTTTTATTTTTAAAAACTTCAACGAATAAAAACTATATGGGGAAGGTTTAGAGAGTTTTGATCACACAATATATTTCAACCCCCATTTCGAGGAACGATGGATCCAAACACCAAAAAAAAAATCCATGTATTCGTTTAGGAGCCACCCTCAAAAAAGTGGTAAAGTTTCTTTTTTTCTCAGCAACAGTTACAGAGACTGGTGGTAAGTCTTTGAATAGGTTTTGCTGTATGCCCTTTCCGGTTTTGCAAATAATTTTTCAAAATTCCTACCGCAAAAGGACACACCCCTCAATAGGGGTGCGAAAAAATGTTGATTTCGACGAAATTTGGTATCTGGTGGTTTTTGAATCTGAAATTAGTTTTTGAAAATTCGAAAAAAATAATTCCACTGCAATTCTTGGCCGGACAACGAAAATTGACAAAATTCCACGAAGTTTGTTGTCTAGGTACATACTTACGGAACAAAATTATTGAACAGTTTTTCTTAAGGTCATTTTTCAAACAAAAGTTACACTCATTTGCAAATTGGTCTTTCGGGTCAGAAAATGTTCTCCGACAGTGGCATAACAAGTACAGTAAACGTCAATATTACATGTTCTGCTAAGGGTGTCTACCTACATTTCACAAAAATTTGTCAAATAAAAAATGATAATTTTATCACAGCGAGCAACTTCGACATCAATGAGGAAACAGTCACAGAATAAGAATAAGTAGGCCATATTCTGTGGAAACAGACGAAAAAAATTCAACGCACAGTCCTTTTTCAAAAGCGAGATACATCGACAGAAGAAATCCAAATTCCTCGTTTACCTATCACTAGATAACGACCAGATAACTGACTTTAACAGCCTAAGTACCTGCTGATAATCCTCCTAAGTAAGTTCCGTTATCTACCATTCAATATAATATACCTATGCCGTTTTTGAATTCTCCACCAGCGAGCTACAATACCATCCTAACCATCGAACTTGCCTTACATGGAAAAAATTTAAAAAGAAATTGTACGATTATCTAGTCAATGGGTGTTTCTACAACATACAAGAATTTTTTATATCTTCCAATATTTAATTGTTTGTTTGTTTAACTGTTCGTTTGTTTAATTAATGTTATATTGACTTGTTCCATACAAATGTTATTTGTCGAAGGAATTAAATAAAAATGAATGAATGAATGAATGAATCGTCTAGTGAAATCAAAAAAACAAGCCTGAATCTTTGGGACAAAATCATACCGTTGTTACTGCTGATCTTGCAATATACAGCACAGCACAAGAGATACCTAATGTGGAGTAACCCCCAAAATTTACAGGGAAAGGTACCTATTTGTACCTATATATTTCACCAAAGAACTGAGATACATGGAGTTAATGAATTGTTTGAGATTTTACAATGCAACTCGGCGGAATGCATTTGTAAACTAAACGGCCTAAATAGCTAGTTTTGGTATTCGGAGAGAAATTTCTTAGTAAAGTAAAATCTCTTACGCATCGCTCCTTGTTTAGCGAACGCTGCTGACTATCCTTCCCTCTCCGTCTCACTCGCGATTACCGACTCGGCGAGGTCGGTAGGTTTTTACTTAAATGACCGTAACTTTTTTATTATGAAAAATTCACGGTAATGTTATAGAAAATAAAATAATCACAATGCTTTGGAGCATCGAATGAGCTATAAATATTGGAAATCGATATCGTGAAATAAAAAGTTATGAGAGTTCAAAGTGCGCACTTTTCATCTGCTACACGAATTTTGGAAGTTGACGGTCATTTTTCTAAAAACTGTCCATAACAAGGTAGGTAAATTGAATGCTTTAGATTCTGCTATAAATGTACTTTCATTTTACAAAAGGAATTATTGATGTATATCGCTTAGTTGCTGAGAAAATAAATACTTTCGGTGGTCTAGTCGCGCGCGCGAAAATGAGTAAATTTCAACTTTAGCGGCCTATAACTTTTGTCAGGACCACGGGAAAATGTCGTAAAGCGAGATTCTGAAGGTTCAAACATTTCTGAACAAAATGGTGTGGGTCCCAATTCTTTCTACTCCGAAAAAATTTTTTGAACGATTTCGCGGCTCTCTCCGCTGCACTATTTGGAACTTGCGCCCGAGTCACTTGCGTGCAGAGTAGGACAGTTGCAGCTTTACAATGTTTTTCAAAATGTTGACGTCACTATTGTTAATAAAGGTGAGACAATTGTGCCCCACAAAAAATGGCTTTCCTTGTCCAATATTAATAAAAAACATTTCAACATTTTAACATCGACAAGAAACAGTTTCACCAACAAATTTTAATGATATTTTTGCAGGTCTAGGCCGGGAAATGATATGTTTCTGGACTCACTTCGCTATATCACCAGTTCTTTTGTGGTATTATTAACTCTGTCGTCTAATACCTATTGTTGTGTAAACAGCGACTTATTTCACTCTAAACACCAAAAATAATGACGAGACATCCTTTATATGAGAATATTGCAATTCATTAAGTGTAAATCTGGTGGATTATTTACAAAATAAGCACAGAGTTGGTTTATTGTATTTGTATTTGGGTCTCAGTGTTGTTTTTCCTTTTAGAAGTTTTGCAATTGCGTAATTCTTGTTTAAATTTTATCAAGTTTGTAAATTATTTATTTATATTTGTGTCTTTAATTGGAAAACGTGAAATTGCGTGTTAAAATGTGGGGGTAGTTGATCGTTTGCGCTAAGGAGCTTTTATCGGACGAAATTAATTAACGCCCGCGTTAGAAGAGGTAAAGTGATGTTCCCTTAAATATTGGAATCAACGTAAAAAACGAGTCGACTGCTACTGTTAGCTGTTAGTTTTGGCGATGGTAAAAACTAAAAAGAGCGTGTAAATTAGTTGTGTGGTTGAAAACGCAGTTCGTTGTTTTCATAATAAAGTGTCCAGAAGAAGTTAAGGAATCTTAATAAAAGATTGAAGTTATCGTCAAGTGAAGTCGTAAAAGTTTGTGGAGTTTTCATAACGATTCATCCGTAATCAGAGAAAGTTAGTTCAAGCGTGAGTAAAGAAAGCAACTGTTTGTTTGGCTTAGTGAAAGTTAAATGTTTCTAGCGTCTGAGCAGCCACTGAAAATGTTATCATTTTATTTATCAAGGCAGTTTGAGTCATTGAGTTCAGTCAGCTGCTTGCGAGTGTTTTGTGTTTTGGTTAGTGCACTTGAGTATCGCAAATCTTGTACGACTGGATTAGTTGGATTATTACAGAAAAAAATTGTAAGTACATAATTTAAGATTTTTTTTATTTTTAATTATCGATCGCCCGCGTGAGGGGTATTATATCCCAATAAGCTCTGTCAGCTTTTCTTTCTTGAAGGGATTTTGTTAATGTTAATGTGTTTCGCAACAAATTTTCCTCCCTTTACACACTTTTTATATCTAAAACATGCCACATGATTCAAGGATGCGTGCATTCTGTGCGCAATGCCACAAATAGTAAGAAAATTTGAATCGTCATTTATTTAATGCATGACACATCGAAAAATACCTATTGTTTATTTTGTGGTCAGTGTAACTATGCCATCTTTATCTTTACGACTGTATACTTAGGGCCAGTTGTACAATGTAGGTTTAAACTGCAGATTGAAACAAACCATAATCTTCAGTTTTAACTTCAGTTAACATTTGTTGTGTTGTACAAGTTCATTTACAGTGAAGTTTAATTTTAACAAATTTTCTGAACGCCCTAGGTATGTCTGCAACTTCATGTATGTTAATTTTAGCATTCAGGTTGGAGGTTATGTTTATGAATGGTGTATGAAACAGAGTTGTTTCTCTTGCTTGAAAATGGAATCTGAATATAAGTATGGAAAATTTAAAGAACAAGAAGTACAACTGTTAATGACCTTAGTTAATAAATATAAGGTCATTATAGAAAATAAAAAAACAGACGCAATTACATGGAAACAAAAACAAACCACATGGGAGGAAATTACTAACGAATTTAATGCCAATAATGATGTATATAGAAGTTGTAAAAATATTAAAGGTAAATATGAGAATCTAAAAAAAAATGCAAAAAAAAAATTTGCAACCGAAAAGCGAAATGTATATAAAACGGGTGGAGGTGTCGATAAACCGGTATTAATAACTGAAACAGATCAAAAAATAAAAGAAATTATTGGAATTAGTTTAGAAGGGCTAATTAATCAGTTTGATAGTGATGTAATCGAAGTAGTTAATGATGGTGCTGATGAGACAGTTGAATCGATGAAATGGTCCGGCTGGACTCCAGACAAACTGAAAACCATAAAGACTCCAGTTCTTACTGTTGCACAAGATAAGACAGTACATTGCACTGTAGTTTCTTCAGATGAATTGAATGAAATTGAAAGTATAGCTGATGATAATAACATGAATGACACCGAATTAAGTGATGTAGTCCCAATGGCCTCTAATGATCAGAGTGACACAGGTAAACCAAGTGTTCCAGTTACAACCACCACTCCGATTGCAGTAAAACGAAAACGCATAACAAGTGAGTAAACATTATAGAACATTTATGGGTAATCCTAATCCCACACCTGTTATTTCAGATGTCAGAACAGCAAAAAAAGGGAAAAACGATTTAACAAATGATTGTCGAGAGAAGATTTGCTCTTTCACATGCTCGATTAGAATTAATTAACCTACAAATTCAGGCTCAAACTCAACAAATTAAGTTACAGCATGAGGAGCACCTTCAGAAGATAAAACATAACGAAACTGAACATCAATTACGGGCAAAATACTTGCAATTACAAATTAAAATGTTAAATAAAGAAAATCTTTTGAATATTTTAAATACCGAATAGAATCTTACAGTATTAAAATGAATGTTAATTTTTTATTTAAGTTTTCTTGTACAACAATTACAATAAATGCGAAAAATAATTGTCGATTAAGTTTGTTCGAACATTATCTCTTCCATGTCTCTCTTCGTAAACCGCCACATCCCATTCCACATTTTCTATATTTACTTCAACAGGAGGTGGATTAATAACCTTCATGTTGATTGCAATATTATGCAGCACCGCAGTTGCTACAATTATATTTAATGTTGTTGTCAGCTTTACACGCAGTCCAAGTGATAAAACTGCAAAGCGTCGTTTCCAAACACCGTATGAACGCTCGACTACGTTTCTCGTTCTAATTTGAGCCTCATTATACAAATGCTGTGCAGGTGTATTTGGGTTTAACAACGGAGTCATAAGATAATTTTCCACAGGGTACCCAGAATCTCCCACGAGAAAATAATCTTGATAATCGGTTTCCATTAGCGCCTTCAACCTACTATTTCCGAAGATAGTAGAATCATGAACTGATCCGGGCCATCGAGCTACTATGTTTTGTATTCTCAGCTCTGCATCACATACAGTTTGAACATTAATCGAAAAATATCCTTTACGATTCCGGTAACGTTCGGCATCATCACCACCTACAAATGCATTATGGAGTGCATGTTGAAAGCGGCAATAGATATAGTAGTCACCTGGAGATTGGATTCGAACATGTGTACAATCTATAGCCCCAATCACTTTGGGAAACCGGGAAACATTATAGAATTTTCTTGTTGTTTGAGCTTTCTCTTCGTCAGTCGAAGGCATTTTAATATAATGTTGCGCCAATGAGGCTATTGCTCTTGTAACTCGTGCAATAATCCTGGAGGCAGTTGACTTGTGTATACCTCCAAAATCACCTGCTACAATTATCATAGAACCAGAGGCATAAAAACGGAGTGTTAACAGTAGTTGCGTTAGAGCATCAACCGCTTCATTTCTGTAACATCGAAAGATTCATATAACTCAGAAATTCTCAGAACAAACTTCTACCTGTCTGTTAAATAAGATATTTGTTCTTCAATTTGTTCTAAGATTGCCAAAATACAATCCTTGGACAGTCGAAACCTGTCCAAAAAGGCCTCGTCGTCCCATTCTTCAAAATGATTTTTTCGTTGTCTAAACTGTTTACGGCGACGGGGTCTTTCAACAAAATTAATTATTTCCTCATCATCCGACATTAATTCCTCAAATATATCAAATATTTCATTCATATTAACTTGATATTCAGTAGTTGTAGTTACCAATTAACATAACCTTACACAAAATGTAAACAATGTTCGTGCGTGTGCCGTTTTTTTGTCAAACTGCAGTTTTCTATGTTTTACCGTAAGGTAAGGTGCCAGTAAAGATTTAACTGCAGATTTCTCTATTACCGTTGATTGTACAACAGCAGAAACCTAAAATCTACAGTTTAATCTACAAACTTAAATTTTAACTGACATTGTACAACTGGCCCTTAGGGAAAATGTCTGATTTTATAAATTAAGTACCATCGTATCTCACGTCTCACTCAATTCAATTCCACTTATCATCTCCACAAAGTGCGGTCTTTTTAAACTTAATACAATCTCACGATAAAAATAACTGAAAAATACAATGTGGTTTTTTAATATGTAACTAGATTTCCATCACTTACAATGTAGAGAGTAAAAAATAATTAATTTTGCAATTACAATTAATGCTAGTTAAGCAAAAATAATGAAGCTCTTTATCCTTTTTGGGTAAGAGCAATGGATACAAAATTTATAGTAGGTATTAAAATACTTTTGGTCGCCAATTGAAATTCACCTCGGTTTTCCCTACCAAGGATGTGTAGTAATTCATACAGCCGAAACAGTTCGCTATATGGCAGGCTCTTAAGATATTAATGAGGGTAATACAATAAAGTAGTCTCATTCACACAGATTCCATTAGTGCAATTATGAGTAGGTATAAACAGTTTAACCCAAGAAAATCTACTTAGCTCGGAATCAACAAGAATTATCTAAGAGTCACCGCACGTCACATTTATATGGGTCGCCTTCCCCATATAGGTATAGAGGGAAACTGAAAGCGCTGAACTATGTCGCTAGGGACGCGAGCACTACTGGAGAGTCCCACAACATGATCCTAGCCGAGGATAATCAAAATAAAAGTTCCGAAGGTCCATGTGGGAAGAGATTCCAAAAGAGTATGGGATCAACATAATAACAACAAACTCCGACGCGTAAAAGCAAAAGTCGATCAATGGCCTGCTATCGGAACAAGACGAG
This sequence comes from Photinus pyralis, assembly GCF_008802855.1. Taxonomy (NCBI): domain Eukaryota; kingdom Metazoa; phylum Arthropoda; class Insecta; order Coleoptera; family Lampyridae; genus Photinus; species Photinus pyralis. The sequence continues at coordinate 14,266,362 of NW_022170596.1, forward strand.
AGGAGATTTTTCTTACCAGAGCGCGAATTGGCCACTCTAGAGTCACTCACTCCCACCTGTTCCAAAAAGCCGCACCAGATATCTGTGACCTATGCGACACTGAAATCACCGTTTCCCATTTATTGTTAGAATGCACGAGGTACCAGAATGTAAAAAGAGCGTTACGGGTGCCACTCACACTGGAAGAAGCACTGTCTCCAAATAACCAGAAAACTATCCTCCTGTTCGCTAGAATTACTAGAATGGACAAAGAATTCTGATGAACGTCGTTTATTTGTGGTTTTCAAAACTGAACTAGTACATGTATTTCTTCCCTAGGTTTTTCCTCTGTTTCTTACCTTTTGTTACTACCTGTTTTCTCCTATCCGAGGTCTTATCTTGTGTGTGTTCAAGTAAACCGTCTTCACAGACCCGAAGACGTGAATATATGTGCAACTTGTTCTTATCTTATTTCTTCTTACTATAATTCCGAAGTAGTACACTCGTTTTGCGATTAGTGACAACGATCAAAGGAGGGTGTAGCACTAATAACCCAGTAGTTGATGAGCTGCACCTTTAAAAAAAAAAAAAATTACAACATTTTGATTTTGTCCATAGCGCACTTACCTCCAACGTAAAGTTGGGAGAGCAGATTTTGAAAATCTTGGCTTGAGCACAAATATGCACTATGTGGCGGTATCCTTCCAGCACGACATTAGAGGTCCAGATATAATTGTAGTAATGTTGTGACAGGTGCTCCTTTTGGCTCTAAAAGCCCATATCTGCCGTTTTCATACATTACACTGGAAGTATTCGAAATAAGGGTTCAAAAATTCTGTCTATGTACGGTATTGATTGGGGAGGTGTGTAAATATGTTTCGATTGTGTATAATAAGCAAAATAAATGTAAGCTGTTCAGAGAGGAGAATATACGAGCTATTTTGTACTGAGCTTAGGAACACCTGTAAATTTCCCGCAGACGATCTTTGAAAGGCAGAATTGTAAAATACGTTATGAATACCACATTGGAAATGATCCAGTTGGGTTTCCCAAGTGACTAATCCTATTTGCAGTATCAACCTTTGATTATAGACTTTTCCCTTTTCAGAAACGTAGTTTTCTTATTCAGTTTATTATCGTAGCATTACGTGATTAAAAATTGCGCTAAGTACTTTCTCAATTACCGATTGCCCTGAAACGGATCGTTCATTATTAGGTAGTGCTTCGCACCACTTTTGATAATTCGGAATTAGATATTTGTTACACTAATAGAATTGCACCCGCTCAATTTAGCAGCCTTATATGTGAATATGCACCGTTTAATTAATGCTAAAAGCGAACACTGCGACTATGATTTGCAATTAATAAATTTTAATTATCCGCATTGTTTTGCAGTAGGTATATGACTCGCATAACCAACAATGCCTTAAATAAAAATAGTTAAATTTTGGCTTTGTTCGGGCAGCCTCTGGCCACCGTATCGCCTATTAGTAAAAATTTCAAGTTATTCAATCATTGTTCCGAGGACAATGGAGCTCATATGTATGTACAAACTGAACATTTCCCTCTATAGGTAGATGCTAGGTACCTATATACATTAATTAACTATAGGCAATGCTAATTAAAGTGAGTTATTCGCGAACATTTCGTTACTTCCGTGTATTAGCTAAAACAAAAACTTTATTTCGCTTCAGGCTTCGCGCATTAATTAGTAATACCAAGAAGCACATGGAAATATTATACACCAATTATTATTACTATCTTCAATTAACAACGTATTTTATAACTTTGCGAACGAGGAATTGTAATTCATGTAATTTTAGTAATTAAGACGGAAATATAAAGGATTGAACAGGTGTAGTTTTATGTCCGGTGTGTAGGGTACGAGATCTGAACGGTGACCGATTTTATGGACGCATCGGTTCCTATGGGAATGTATTAATTTTCGTTTCAGTAAAATATTTTATGTCTTCGTTGGAGTTTTAAACCGACGGTATGTAAGTTTTATATGACCAATTTGACAGTTGTAAATTTAATTAAGGAATTCAGTTATGTTTAATTGATTTCGTGCCTGCGCATTCGCAGTTTAAGTTACTCCCGAATTCTCCTTATAAAACATTCTCTAGATGAATATTCTGTAATTTTCATGATTTATTTATTCTCCCTAAACAACTTCGACTTTATCTGGTTGATTGCGGTCAAAGAAATATGTGTCACATCACCGTATTCATTTTGTAAGGGCTTTTGTTTTTTAATTATTTGAGGAGTCTAGATAGCAGCGATCGGGAGCAAATTCAATCTTGTTTAATGTAGATATAGTATTACACTTCTTAGCTCATCATGAGATTAACTCGTACCCTGGAACTTGGTGAAGTAGGTATAGGTTTTGAATTGAGTGGGATCTTCGACAGCCGTTAGGAATTGGTAGTACAGAAAATACTAACCAATTTTTCAGATTGTAACCGACCAGTACGGTCCTCTAGAGCGTTTTTGTCGTTGGGGTAACATTGTATTAAAAACGACCGATTTCAGTTCAACCGTTTTAACCGAGAAACGTAATTTCCAAAATTTACGAAGGAATTCTACGGAAGTAAGTTTGTGTTTGATAAAGTGCAAGACATTGGTTATCTAACCAAAAATTAAAAGTTTGATTAAATTCGTGCCATAATTAAAAAATTATCGCATCAAATAAAAGGATGATCCGAGTTCGAGTGGCGCGATCGAAAAAAAACTTAACCCGAAGTTAATATCCTGCAAGAAGCATTTCCTGGCGACAGACTAAAAATACATGCATTATTCTTGTGAAGGAATATTTTTGGATTACTAAGAATTTAAGTATATGGTGTAAAAACGAAACTTTCCCTGATAAAAGCTCAATAGGGTTATCTACAAAGTTTATGACTGTATTCACTAAGTTCTGTGCTAGTTAAAAAGTTGCAACCAGTAAAGAAACTTTCCTGGCCAGTAAGAAGAGTAACACCCCCCAACGTTCCGTTATTTTCAAAATTTTACTCTGAGTCTACAATTTTAAGGCAACCGTTTGATCACCATCAATCCAGTCGACATCTGATTCATTCCAAGAAACAGTAACAAAAAAGGTATTGTGACTATTTAAATTGTTCTTCGGTTTGTTCCGTAAAGCAAATTGCGAAAAATAAAAAAATATGTTTCATTGTTACAATTTAAATAATAAAAAACGTCCTTATAAAAAAGCCTGAGATCTTAATGGTAACAACTGTTTATTTCACTGTTAGAAAGTAAACAGGGTTATGAATCAGAAAGTGTTAGAAAACGTGACCACGGATTCAAAAAGAGTTAGATTTGGAGAATTAATCTTAAGTAAAAAATGAAGTGGAGCTGGATTGCATTTGCAATATATTTATACAATATATTACATGAATATCACGTTGGAATTCTAGGAAAAATTGTAACACAAATGATTATTTTTGCAGTATAGTGTGAGAAGCATACAGGGTGGCCCAACGAAACCGAAACGGACTGAATAACTCGTAAGCAAATAGTTTTTGAGACAAAAGCAAAAACACGTCGATTTCGGTTGTAAGGGCGACATCTTTTACTTCAAAATTTACACCCCTTAAACAGGGTTGCCGCCCTAAAATGAACGTTGGGTCGCGTGACATCATTGGAAAGGGCTCTTAATTTCCTACATACGCATATGGTTTATTTTTCAAATTTGAGCGAGTCGTTTCTAGGATACTGGGTGTCAAGTCACAATCTATTATGGTTCATAATAGGGATAAATAAGGATTCGAATTGTAAGGGTTTTAAGGATTCTAGGGATTCTAAGCACTCTAAGGATTCTAAGAATTCTACTGATTGTAAGGATTCTACGGATTCTAAGCATACTAAGGATACTAAAGAATAAAGATCTTAAGATTCTAAGGTTTTTAAGGAATCTAAAAAAAATTATAAAATTTCTAAGGATTCTGAGGATTCTGGAGATTCTAAGGAATGTAAATATTCTAAGAATTCTCAGGAATTTGATGATTCTAAGGATTCTGCAAATTTTTTTTCAAAATGGCGGCCAACAATTGTAGATTTTACTAATAAAAATGGTCCCGTAAATAAACATCAAATTAGAACAGATTTTAGTAAAACTATCAAACGGTGAATTAGAGACGGATCAGATGAATGGCCATTTTCAGTCAATGGTCGCATACAATATTTCATAGCTGACCTTCATGCAACTGATTATGTGTACCATCAGTCATGTAGCGTGAATTTCCCTACCAGGAGAAGAATGCCTGAACAATATATGCAAGAAATATGTGGAAAAAACCCGAAATTAGGACGTCCACAAAACGACCATCATGCAGCTATTTTCAATGAAACGACGACAGATCTTATAAGTGTCTTGGAAAAGTTTTTGGGAAGATCTGATGTGTCAACCTACTGGGTACAGTTTTGTTCGTCCACTACATCTGCTGTGGTGGTGATGGGAACCGGAGAGGGGACACATTTTCTTCCAACGCACGAACCCAACTCGCGATCCGATCACATTACGGTGCGGATCAGGAGCACGACGTGGAATGTTAAAGTGCCGTCGAAAGATACGCTGAGTGATAATGAAAGAACGACCATTTGCAAAAAACGTGCGAACGGCGAAGCCGCGATGCTCTTCAC
>NW_022170596.1:14271084-14271664 GCF_008802855.1 Photinus pyralis
AATTATTGACTTCTTTAGCTTGCTTCCCTGCCCCTCCAAACTCTCCAAAACAGTAAGTTGATTCTCCATTTCTTCTCATCTCCTTCAATTTCGGGTTTAACTATTTTAACTGTTCAATCAACTTACTTAATTTTCTTATTTTCCGTCCTCTTTCTCTCCAATTGTGATATTTATTATAACCCCCTCCAACGGAATGAACTTGCCTTCTATTGTCAATTCTTTCATCTCAGGCCTAATTTTTTTACCTCTTCCAGCTTTATTACCTCTAGGTGTTTCCTCTTGATTGGCAACTTCAATTCTTTCTAATGTGTTGACTCCTGATCCAATTGGGACATTTTCGACTTCTCTGGGGAAGTCCCGTGACAAAGTTAGTTCTACCCCCAAAATTGTTCAAGGAATTTTCCGGACGAAACTGACAGGATAGATGATTTGGATGTTCGGTGTCTGGTGGAGAATGTGATCGCCTGTATAGATAACTACCGGGTTTCTTTGATTGATCTTCTTCCTGAATTAACTTCCTAATTCTTCAATTAATTCATGTTAGTCAGTTCTATCTTCGTTCTTCGTCACCACGTCTTAT
>NW_022170596.1:14271764-14524893 GCF_008802855.1 Photinus pyralis
GTGGTAGGTGTATTTGATATTGTAAAAGCAAGCCCAAAGTAGGTAAAAATTGATACCACCGAAATCCAAAAACTATATATGAACAGCAGTACGATGCCGTTTAAGAAATAGTGCCGCATACAAATGTGTATCATCCTACTAAATTGCTTGTTAGTAAATTCATCCTTCCAGGATATTCGTAAAATTAATTCCGCGGGACAAAAAGGACACTTCAGTACTTGCATAAATGGAGTGAAGTTGTCACTTTGTCTCGGAAGTACGAATAGATATTTATACCGCAGAAAGGAAGATTTTCCCGTGGCGCATTGCAAATACGGAAAGCTTGAAAAAACGTTTTTTTTATAACGGGCGATCAAAAATTGAGTTTGCGTCGAGTCGCCTTTTGAAGTTCAAGTGACAGTATGATTTTCCCATGGTAAAACAAAAATTCCAAGTGATCGACAGCAACTCATTTTTATGATCGCATTGTATTGGTCGGTTTGTTATTGTACGTGTTTTGTTTAGGTGTATGTATTCTTTATTTAACTTTATTCATACTCATCAACTATCAACTAAATGAGAAAAAGGTCTGACAAGTCTCTAAGTTATTTGAATCTTCCTAGAAAATTATATGCATAGGTTACAATTTTTAGAAAATCTAAACTAAACGGAAAGTAGTAATTGAATTTGAAAGTTGCAAAAAAATAAAGCATGTATCATGCATGTATTAATAAAGTTTGAACCATTAGTTTTAAAACACCCCTGTATAAAGGGCTACAAAATTTAAATACATTGTCACGTAGAATCAAGTCAGTACTGTCGATTTTTGAATTTTGAAGAATCTGTGGAAAACTGAAAACCTTTGATGCTGGGTAAGGAATGTGGTATCAAACGACGTAGATTTTCATGTAGAGTTCGAAAACTGTAATAAAATAGAGAGCGTTTCTATTTAATTAAGAAAGTTGTCTATTCGACATGCAGTTAGAACCGGTAGTGAAAATCATGATAACATTTTTCTTTTGATAGATCATAAAAATGGTAAGTAAATTTTCAATTTTAAATGATTTATGAAAGCCTGAATACTTCTAGTAACGGTAATGGTATTTGCTATTGACTAATGTAAGTCCATTTCAAATAATCTAGCTTCAACAAATCACAAAAGAAAAAAGAGTATATGGGTATTGCCATTCATATATACTTAATTCTAATTTACTTTGTTTGTTAATCTTTAATTAATTTAAATTTAATTTTATTTAAGTTACTTTAAACAATACGACAGTCGTTCACATTATTTTCTTATAAACAGAAAATTAGTATTGCAATTCAAAGAGGGAATGCAGTGTGCATTATGGGAACTTTCACAATTCTTTCAGGCTAGAAGAAATTTTATTTACTTTAAATATTGTTATTGAAATTATTTTGTGAAATGCGTTTTAAATAAATTAACACATAAAATTGTTTGTGAATGAATACGCACCTATAGCCTGCAGCGTTTTAGAATCCACTCAATATTTGTATTGTTAGTTGCCTACAAATTTTCTATCTGGCGCAAAAATCCAAATCTTAATCACTGCAGAGCGGCCTTATTATCCTTCTGTCGAGGGTAAAATTGTCTACTCATGGTAGTAAATTCGCCCCTGAAAACTTGTGCCTATGTCGATTCGCCCCCTCCTGCTCAAAGAAAGCTGGTCTCAGACAAGCTTACCCTTCTGGGGAGAATAAGATTCTCTGCGCATATGCGATTCGCATTTTATAAATTTTCAACCCAAACTGAAAAGTTTTTGAGTGTCCTGAGGTTAGCTCATGTTTTTTCGAAGCTGATTTCACAAAATTGCTTTGATTAATGTAACCTCAAAAATTAAGATCTTGTAGGCCAATGTTTGCCAATATTTGGTGTCAACAGTCAATGGGCTATCTATAACAAAGCAGAAGGTCATTATTTATATGATGAAAAATTTACTCTAACTGTGCTATTTTTTATTTGATCACCTGATACAGTAAAACACATCACTTCTTGCATTAATCAAACCTCTACCATTTTCATGATGTGCTTCTTTCATTGAAAAGTCATATTAAATTATTGTGCTGGTTATAGTGATCCGAAGTAGGATGTTATTTTATCTTTCATATCGTTAGCATCCCTTTACTTACCAAGTGTCTTTAATTTTAGTCTGCCACATAATCAAACAAGGAAGATGTACGCTCGTCACCACACTTCAAATGTTTAAAATATTAGCATTAAATGCTCTCATTCTCGCTTACACGCAGTCGGTATTATATTTAGACGGCATAAAGTTAAGAGATATGCAAGCTACCTTACAAGGACTACTACTGGCAGCATGCTTTTTGTTTATTTCTCGATCGAAGGTAAGTTCACCGTTTGGTTTTCAATTCTCGCTCATCTCTTTATTTTAGCCCTTAAAGACGCTATCGAAACAAAGGCCGCTGCCCAACATTTTCAATGTGTACACGATCATGACCGTCTTACTTCAGTTTTCCGTTCATTTCATTTGCCTAATATTTTTAGTCCAACAGGCCAAACTTCGTGCTCCACCAATGTAAGATTATTTATTTTCAGTCTCTCTGTTATATTTCTTATTTTAGCGAAGACGGTAAGAAACCTGTAATAAAACTTTCAGTCGAAGAAGAGGAAGGAGAAGAACCATTTGAACCCAATATCGTTAACAGCACTGTTTACATAATATCGATGGCTTTGCAAATCGCGACGTTTGCAATAAATTACAGGGTAAGTCAAAACCTTGTTAATTCAATTATTCAGTTATTTACTTTCTAGGGGTATCCATTTATGGAAAGTTTAAAGCAAAATCGGTACTTGCTGTATAGCATCATTGGATCGTCGGCTGTAGTATTAGCTTTAACGTTGGGAATTCTCCCCGAGCTGTCGGCTCAATTTGAGTTGATCATTTTTCCACCGGAGGTAAGTTTTCAAAATGGCTTCCCAGATTAATAATAACAATTCATTTGTAGTTTCGTGTAATTTTATTGCAAGTATTATTTGCGGACTTCTTTTTTTCGTTCTTAGTCGATAAATTGTGTCTGTGGTTGTGTGGAGAGGGTAAATTATCGAGTGAATTAGTTTAAAGGTACAAAAGACTTTTTAATGTTAATTTTGTATAAACTCGTGGTATAAATAAATAAATGTTAATGTTTAAATATTTTTATTACATTTTATTAAAGTATTTCTAATAGTAGTTTATTGTATTAATTGTTTAATGGGACCATTTGAAATAGTGTATTTGTCTACTATATGGACCCTTGGTGGAGGAGCTCTTTGGAGCAATAGTAAATTTGTCTTTTAGTTTTCAAATAGAAATTCATAAGATATTTACATTACAGGTTAAAGTTTTAATTGACTCTCCTCCTCCCCAGCTCGTTCATATTTTGATATGTGTGAGATACGCGATAGATTTCGTCATCATTGGGAATAACAACTACTGCATTTAGGATCTAGTTTTGACGTGTTTAGTGATTGTGATTTGATGTCAGAGACGGGCGAATAGAACCCCCCCCCCCCCAACGAGAGTTCCAAGGGCAAATGAGTAGTGTGACTCCACGTTGCAGTTTACTCAAAAGTCTGACTTTGTCTCAATTTAGGACCTAAGCACCTCGACTGTTTTAGTACTGCGGCGTAGCCTACTGCAAAGTGAAATGAAAACTGTCCAATTTGCGCTGTAACCAAACGACCGCTGCAAAAAAATTCCTCATCATCTTTCCCATAAACAAAACTGGTTTTTACGCCAAAGTGCTGTAGATCTCGTGTAGATGCATGTTCTTAAGACGCCGCAACAGATGACTCTCATCGAACTGAACCTCGTTACTGAACTAAAAGCTTCAGTTTCTTGGAAAAATGAAGTGAATTGAGACTCACACAGTTTTTATTATTTCTGACGGTTACTGAACAAGGGAACCTACCAAAAACCGTCAGCGCGATTTTTCTTTAAACAGTGTGTTGCGAGTTTTTTTTATGCTACTTTTGTTTAAATTGAACCACATATTTCAATATTTATTGAGCAAAATTGGGTACAAAATTGTTGATATAATATGTACATTGTCTAGGAACAAAACAAAACAATCTGTTTATGACTTGAGTTTAATTTAAATACATACGAAAGTGTTAATAGTGCGGTATTCGATTAGCTACGTCTATTGGTGAAGCTAAATCGCAACTTAAAACTGTGATGATAGGTCCACGAAACCCAAACACCATAACATGAATGCGTACTGCGCACCTTTCCATTAGGAGTTTCCACTTGAGCACCGTCTTTTCCTCATCGCTCATTGCTAAAAATTGTCGCACCTAAAAATACAGTAGCTTATATTGCCAAGTAAAATTTTAAATTACCTTACCGAGCAATTCAAAACTTTTTCGGCAGTTTCCCCATATAATCTGCACTGAATCAAGGAACCTGTCTGATCTGTTAACATTAGGCGTAGATCAAACGCCGTTATGGTTTCACTATGCTTGAAGCCGATGCATTCGGTGTTAGAACAAGAGTTACTGTCATTTTCCAACGGTGTATCGCACCTAGAACTACAAAATACCTCAAATTGAAAATCTTAAAGAAGTGCGTAACTAAACCATTTCGTCACTAATAATCGATTTAAACCGTCGAGGTCCAACTGAGTGACTACCGCGTATAAAAGTGCAGTAAATTGTTGCTCCTCAAAACTGATGTTGTTCGCAGACCTTATGTTGTTTCCCTTATCCAAAACCTGCTGTATGTTCATTACGTTCCGAATCAAAGAGACTGAAAATCACTTTGCTATTAGATCATAATTAAAACAACCACTTACTGTCTTGCACAGAAAACGTCTCATTTGTGAACGCCATCGGTTTTACCTTCGCGACGTATTTGCGTAAGTTCTCGGTCTCTACACCTAGCGGATTTTCGGTGATCACGGAACGAGACGTTATATTTGCAGTCATGGATGCCATAAACTTGGACCACTCGCAACGTACATCGGTAATAAATAGAACTGTATGCAAAATTTTCCATGCTCCGGCTCTGAAAAAGTAACACTTTCTTTTTTAAATTAACTCACTTAAAATGGTGACGACCGTAAAAGTGGTAAACAGTTAAATTGTTAATTAATAACAAAAAAAATTGATGGGATCACATCTCTTATGTGCAACACTACCTAATGCCTAATATTGGTAATGAGTGTAATGACTCATGTACACATTTCACAAATCTGAATTAATTCAAGTAGGTATCGGCAGGGCACCATCAATGAATAGTACAGTAGAGAGTCGATTATTCGAAACAATTGGGGATTGGAGATGTTCAGATTTAACTGATTGATCGGATCCTCGGTTATTGACAGCAAAATAAGATATAATAACATAAATTTGATTAATTAACATTCAAATTTATTCTGTAATTGTTTAATTCGATTTGTTGTATTTAGTTTGTATGGTAAATTTAAAACAGATAACTTAAAGAACATTTAATCGAGGTTTTTTACGTGAGTTTAAAGTTTCATCTGGTAGGGTGTAGAAAAGGTTGTTATCGCACAAGAATTAATTGATTTTTTTACAAACAATGTCACGTGCGAGATAAGCGACGCAGTTGCAAGATTCGATGGGATAATTTCAATGGATGTAGAAAAAAAATTTCAAAATGGCGGTTTTCGAGATATTGACATCATAACTTCCTTATTTTAAACGGACGCCATATTGAATTTTTACGTCACTCGATAGAGAATAAAATTACAAAACCAGTAATACTAAACACTGCTTGCATTTTTGCCTTGAAGTTTAAAATGTATTTCTTATGGCAATAAAAAATAAATTATTCAACTCGACATAAACGTATATTCATTCAATTAATTCAGAGAGTGGACACCAGGTCCAGTCTCCATCAGCTCCAGTCTTAGACAAAACGTCAATAGTCATTAAAATTTATCAGATTTACAAATATTGTAATAGGGTACCAAGCTTAAGGTACCTACCTAGGTACCTAAATATGGATACCTTGATGGTAAAGGTGATGAACCTTGGTCGTATAATGCTAATATCGAACACTATAGGTTTACCATTGAAAAATAAATTCAATTTATAGTACCTGCACTTTACTATAATCTTATTCAGAAGTGCAAGAAGGAAATAAAACAACTATTTACCTAGACCTACCTATATTCTTATATTTAACAATAATCAATCTAATAGGTATACCTACCTACTCTGCTAGAGAAACGTAATGTATTCTTCGATACCCTACCTACCTGGCAATCAATTCAGGATCCCAAAAACTAATTTTCAAAGCAGAACTTGTTTGGTCAAGTATCATGATGTCTCTAACTTGGCGTACACCAATACTTGTCGTAACATTACGAACCTTACCTAACAGTCGAACTATACCAAAAATATCTAACCCTACAAGATACTAGAAGTAGATTTTTGATCGAATCGAATATTAAGCAGCATACCGTCAATTCTGTCTTTCATATTATGTATGTCGGCGATAGTTACAGCTCCGGCAATCGGTTTCGTTACGTAATTCATCAGGGTCGAAAAACGCGACCAGTTACCTTCGTGTTTCATAATCCTCGTAGGGGTGACATCGTTCAATATCAAAGTGTAAGGTGATGTGACCATCGGTCGGAAATTCTCTCCGCCACCGTGTGATCTTCGAATTTCGATTTGTGGTGCGATGACATTTACTTGAAACGAAATGTGTACACAACAAAAATGTAAAGAGTCAACTTACCAACATCTCCTACGCTGAATTTTTTATTAAACCCGTTCAGAATATCCTGAGTGCCCCAACATGTGACATTGATGTAATTTAACGGAGAGTCACGTAATGTAAAATTCCAAACGGCACGAGATGCAACATTTTCGAAATCACGGCCTGTGAAGACCCGAGGTTCTTGCTTGGCAATTATAATACCAACTATTAATCCATTTAACAATTCGGGGGTGAGCGCGTGCAATTGAACCCTCTGTAGTCCGATATATTCCATCTTCTATTTTCTTCTTACAACTTTACTTTAAAAATTTCAATTCTATTTAGGCTTAGGTATTTTCTTCTAATTAATGAGATTTAAAGCTTTAAGACTTCTGATAAGAGGAAATTGTGTAGATACGCAACTTTCAAATATTTAAAAAGTATCGGCATTCGACGAAGAAAATAATTTCGATGAAGTGCATCTAAAGCCCGGTTTACACGCTATGATATATGCTATAAATTTATGGTAAAGAAACGGAACGTGTGAACAGGTAATTGTAGTTATTACTTAGACCATATAGTACATGGACTGCTAATTGTAACGAAAATATGGGCAAGGACATCGCCTGGGTATTTGAGTTTCAGGGTAAACGAGTCTGTCCGAAGTTGTGTTTAGACACCATTTGAGCAAACGTCAATTAATTAATCGCCTAGATATGCCAAACAAGCAAACCTATCCGTATTTGTGGACGTATAGAAGATAATCAAGAGTATTTAAAGCTTCCCGTACTGCGCCGTTACCATAAAAGCTACTCTTTACACGATCCGAGTTGTGTTTAAAAGACTTTAGTTTACCCTGAAATTCACATACCCACGACTACAGTGCCCTCTATCCGTGACCGCCCATTTTATATTGAAAGCAGTCCATGTACTATATGGTTTTAGACTGGAGCCGGCATTTATTTTTGCGAATCGTAACGACAAGTTGGACCCTTCGATCATACATACGGTATGTATGATCGAAGGTTGGACCGTGTAAACAATAACAACCATTCTTCGCCACGATTGTGACTCAGTTTGAGTTTCTATTGATCTGATCGCATAACTGCATGGCTGTCCCCAAAGTCCTCCAGAATTTATGATTGAATTTATCAATTATATCACTGAGTTTTCCACGCTAACAGGAATAAAATAAGATCTTGCATATGAAAAAAAAATTAATACTTTGCGTAAGTCGGACTTTTTCAATCACCTTTTCTATAATATGTAACTTCTGTTCTTGCACCTTTGTGATAATAGTTGTGAAAAAATGTATCTACAGCATAGATTTCGTCGAACATTCTCAACACCAAACACTTTTGTGGACACCCTGTATACGACGTAAGACTTAGACCATATAGTACATATATGGTCTAAGACGTAAGAACATAACATAACCTGTTTTAATTTCACGAACATAACCACAGAACATAACCTAAAAATATTTAGATTTTTTCGCTTTTCTGTTTAGTTTGCTATATGAAAATGAAGATCTTGCTACCAAAGGCTTGTTTTTGTAACTGGTTGTAACGCACAAAGCACAAAAAAATCAGCAAGAATGTCTACAGAAACTGAAAAAGACTCGGCACAGCCTCAGTCCGAAAGAAGCACCAAGTATATTTTTTTAAACAAAAGTACAGTACATAATTCGACAAGCATCGCAGATATCTCACAAAAACTGTTATGCATCGAATATCCGGGAATCGTTGACAGTGTTGATACAATGATCGAATCCTTGGGGGGCATGCACAACGTCGAAATGGTGAGAATTTCTTTATTTAAAAACTCGAAACTTTAGCCATAAAAGGCTGTAGGAAATTATAATAGACGATTGGAGTTGAAATTTCGTCCCAATGACATCTTCTGTAAACCATGTTGGGGCGATAAGGATTTTAAGACAAGTTTACTGGTGAAAATAACAGTTCATAAATCTGTTAATAGTGGCCCATCGTCATCAAAGAGTTTTGACGTAAATGAAACTACGTACTCCTACAAACCAGTTGGTGTGATACCTATGACGTTTAAATTTAACAGTAAGTATATTTCTCTAAGCTTGTACCATAACCAGATATTTTTGTACGTACATGTAATGCCAGTACATGTTTATACCCGTAATGCCAACTATGTAATGCCACAGTACTACCATGTAATGCCAGTGACTAGTATATCAACTAATCAAATGATTTCAGGACTATGTGACTTTCAATACCTTCCACTGGTTCCGCAATTGGGTGAAACAGAAACTGCAGAATCAACCTGTTGTAATATTTACGAGAAGATTATTCCGTCCAAGGTACCAGATTTAAAATGGTTTGAGTATGCGACCACTTTACCTAGTACGCACGCACGAAAATTATTGCAATGTTTGCAGATCAGAAGAGTCCAAAACGATGCCATTTTTCTTTCCACCGCCCGTGTTTGCCAAATTTAATACTTCTAAGGATAATAAATTATACTACGAAAGGTATAAGTACTACGAAAAAGTACTGCCGGAATTTGCGCAGAGGCTTAAGAAGGAGGCGGACAATAAAAAACAGGAACCGAAAAATCTAATTGGCGGTCGAAGTCGCACGTTCAGAAAGGCTAATTCGATATTTGTCAATGTGAATGCAAAGAATATGAATATACCCGAGGGGCCAACTGAAGATGCTTTGGATACGATAAGAAAAAGAGGTCTTTTGTGTGATTCCGGCCCAATGGTTACCATAAAAAAGGTATTCAATTGTCTCGTAGAGGTTAGATATTAATATCGCCCACGTAGTCGATACTGATGTATCTTCTCTGACCCCAATGAGTTCAGTTATCTCAAATCGTTTGGCCACTAGAGGGCGTTTTTGAATAAACAACTCGATGGTGCGCGTGTAAAGGGATATAAGTCATTAAATGAGAAACCGAGTAAATGAGCAATATAGATTACATTAACTTTCACAAATCATCTGCCTAATTAATTTTTAAGGTAAATTCAAATTTTGTCAAATAGAATAAGTGTTATTTAGATTATAAATCTTTATTACTAAAATAATGAAAAATACACAATTTGAACTAAACTTATATCTTTTGACACATTACAAAAACTGAAAAACAAAACATATATCCCTTTTCACTTTAACAAATGTTCATATTTAAACTGTTCTTCTGAAGTGTCATAGTTGTTGAAGCCATCTATCAAATAATTATCCAGTCGCAATGCAAGTTAATTTTAAAAAGTTTTGTGGTATATCATTTTCCTTGATAATGGAATAGTTAGGCACTAGATGCCTTAAACCAAAATTTTTACATCTGTCCGCTGTATGTGATGTGTTATTTTCGGCGCTAAAATTATCCTGGGCGCTTCTCATTCCTTTACAAAGTAAGGATTGTGCGTCGGAAAAAATCGTACATATCCAGAGATTGAAGTTGTTGTTCAGATGAGTTGAGTAATTGTTGTTACATGCTTTGAAACATTATTTCAGGATAACCCTTAAAAATCGAACACTATTGTTGTATTTAGTAATTTTTTAACTTTTAAAAACCACCCCTGATTACCCTGTAGCTATTTCAGTCGCAATGAAGGCGTGGACGGTTGAACAACGCAGGATTGTAGGCAAACACGCGTTGTTCAACCGTCCACGGCTTTCTTGCGACTGTGATATCTAAATGACCACTCCTTAGGAGGTGAATGACAGCTCCCATCACCCCATGATTCTCCAGCGTTCACACTTTACCGAAAATGTACCCGTTGTTATCGCTTATTTATTTCCAGACATACTTTTGTTTACATTCGCTAAGGAGCGGTATGTATGAATTTTCCAATGTTAAATAAAATACAAATTCGAGAAAATACTTTTGAAATTCTAAAGCAACAAGAGTAATCCCAATACGGTTGATAGACTGGATACCAGATCCATTGTCAAAGTTGTTGTTACCCCTAGTGATAATATGTGACCCACTGATATACATACCTAATCCCTTAAATAAAAAGTGCAGTGCTAAAGAAAGAAAACATCTTAATTTGTAATGACGTTCCATTGCAGTTATTCGAAGAGAGGCCAATATGGTCGAAGTCTGCCTTACTGCACAAATCCGGTATCCGAAGTGATCGCTTAAAGGTAATTCTACCGGGAGTAGCGTACTACTGCCCTACCGGCCCTTGGAGGATAATGTGGTGTAAATTTGGATACAATCCAACACTGGACCCCAATAGCCGAATATACCAAACTTTTGATTTTCGAATACGCGCATCAGGTGCGTGTCATTAGTTCAAAAGGTCAACTGTAAAACATACTCCATTTCAGGCGGTTTAAAAGTAAAAGTTCAGGCTAAGCGTAGCTATTCCAGTAACATTCTGCAATATAAAGCGGGACCAATCACGACCTCAAAATTTTCTCTGAAGGATTGCTCGTCGGAAAACGTCGTCGTAAAGCGGACAGTCGATGAAAACTTCTACATTCTCAAACCGGGCGTTCTTCCGCCCGCCCGCCAAATGTTTTATCAATACTGCGATTTAGAGCTGCCCGAAATAAAAGACATGATAGCGCGATTACCACAAATAACTAGCGATATGAAATATGATCGCAAAAACGGATGGCTGCCCAATGGATTTCACGAACATTGTCGCGAAATATCAAACTCGTACGTTACAGACTATGTGAAGAAGTTGTTGGTAGACGAGAAGAAAAAGATGGATATGGAAAAAGAAAGAGACATAAACTTTGGTTCTCAAAACAAACCCACGCAAAGTAACAAACCTGATGTTACCATTTTGGGTGCGACTATTGTGATAGATGATGATGAGGACGGCGAAGAAGGTAATACAAGAAAACCAGATGGAACTGATAGTGAAGATGAACAAATGGATTTTGACGGTAAGGATTTATCTGAACCAATATTATCACTTACTTTCTACGCCATACGCACAATTTGTGTAGTTCCACGTTGATTTTTCTTACTGACTCATCGACTTAGGAGTTTCTCCTTAGGTTATATCACTTGTATGAAACTTCTTTTTTGCTTTCCATTATCTCAAACCAGCTGGTGTACCTGTGACGTGACAAGAAAATGCAGATAATCGACTCTGATTTCCGACATGATTACAGAAAGGTATAGAAACGACGACAAAGGCAGGATTATGGTGACAAAGGCTTCCTTCCAATCTTTTATCTTTTTTGTTATTGTTTTTTTCTGAGGGTTAACTAAATAACACTATTATTATTTTTTTACGGCAATCTTGAATTTGAACGACAAATGCTTCATAAATAATATCAGTGTGGCAACAACAAAAGCTTTGCGTGTAATCACGGTCCTCCTCATACATGAAATGGAAGTAGGTCAATAATACCCCTTCTAAACTTTTCGATTGGCGTTGAAAATTGTTTCTACTCGTTGACCATTGTATGTAAAAGTACTCTTGTAACAATATTTATCACTTTTTCCACTAAACATATTAATTAGACGTCACATAAAAAAATACATCAAGCTCGCCTTGCCTGATTCACGCGTCTCTTCCACGATCCAAAATAAAAAAATATACTTATTCACTATAAACGTTTGGTTGCAAATTTTTATATACATGGTAATTGAAAAATACATATTAAGGTACCATCTCAAGTTGACACGTAGTCACTTAATTTTATTTGTGGTAATGGAACGGTATTAAACCAGTTTGAGAGACTACCAATCCAGTTCACATGTGATAAGTCACCTTTTATTAACAATAAATTACACCAAACACTTGCACAAAAGATCATTTTTACTTTTTATGCCAAATACATTTTATCTTTTAGGTGATGAACTTGATGGAGATATAATTGATTCGGATGAAGCAGAAGATGCCAACGATGAACTGGGAGAAGTAATCGATATGAAAGCGGTAGAAGAGATCAATGAAATAATTGGAAGTATGGACGATCCGGAAGCGCAAGTGCAAAGTGGTAGTGGAGATAAAGATTCTGAGGACGAGTTTGATCCTGAATTAATAAAACTATATAGGAAGTTAATTTTATCAAATGTAGACGGTAGCAGTTAAAATATACAAAAATATTTATTAATAACTTAACATTTAATCGTTTCATAATAAAAATATGCGACTTTTCTAATGTTCTGTGTATAATCTAAACCCATCTAGAAAAGTAGCAAAAATTCTAAACCAACCGTAATACTTGGAACTTCTTTAAAGAAAAAAAGAGCACTACAGACATATTCCCGATAAATAATACTCTTTTAGTATACAAAAAAGTTGTGGTAAGTTCACATCTGCGGTAGTTGATCAATAGGTGTGGCGAACTTGAAGTCTTCAGGGAAGAGATTTGCAGCGTGTGGATACATTAATTTGTAGGATTGCCTTATGGTTACATCGGCAACACCGGCAATATCACCTATCTCTTTTTGACTTCTTTTATCTTCTGATGCCTATAACAAAGAACACAAAATTAACAGTGACAAGATCAGAGAAATTGAATTCTATAATTTTAAAAACTAATTTTGGATTTGGTGTTGAAAGTCTCAAATTCCCAATTCTGTTAACATAATTTTAGACTTTTATTTATATTTTTACAAAATCATACTTCGACATTACTTAAGATTAACACAGGTTCGAGTAGTACCTAAGCATTTCGAAAATGTTTTTGGATTCTAGAAAAAAAGGCACAATAAAATAAAAATATATTTTGGAAATGTTTGGAAAATGTCAAACATGTCAGAAATTTTAAATAGGGTTGGATTATTCAGTTGTTTTTTGACTTCCAGTTTTACAGGGAATACAACTTTGGAACTTTAAATGGGACGCCCAGTATATTCTTACATATTTGGATAGACAAGGCATTCTGAATAAAATGACATCTCATATGTCAACTTGTGACATTTTGAAATTAGGTATTAAATTTCAAATCTAGTATGACTTATGCCCGTTTGCACCGACAAATTTAAGCGGAGCTTAGCTTAAGCATTGCTTAAAATCCATGGCAACATTATCGAGACAATGGTTGCCATGGATTTTAAGCTACGCTTAAGCTAAATTCCGCTTAAATTTGTCGGTGCAAATGGGCATTAACCGTGTTAAAACAGTCAATTCTTAGTCAAGGAAGCTTGGGAAAATCTTTGCAAATCATAGTTCAATTGTCAATTTATTTATGTATTGAAAATTTTATATTCGGTTGTGGTAGGAAACAAATGAAAATTATGTGTTTACAGAAAACCGCCATGATGTAATGATATCACATTCCGTTTGTACCATTCTTTCTCACTTGCAGTATCCGCACTTACCATTGACACGCACATTCCATTTATTATATGTTGATGGTTTCTACACTTACAAAACCCAACATGGTTACTTCCTCACCGACTTACCTGTGAAGCCATGTAAATTGCTGCAGCAGCTACTGATATTGGAGAACGGCCAGGTACTATATCAAGTTCAACTGCTTTGCGTGCAATATGAGTCGCAGCCCTTTGTACCATATTTGGCAGCCCGAGGTTCGAACAGAATCGAGACATAAAATCGCCAGTTGTGATGAGATCCACCGATGTTTCGAGTGCTTTCAGAATTAGTTTAAAACATCTGCCGATTTCCTTCTTACTAATTTTGCTTACTGCACAAATTTCCTTAAAGGTACGAGGTACCCCCTCTTGCCGACATGCGATATACAGACAGGCAGATGCAATTGCATCATTAGATCTACCTACGGAGACAGAACCTAAATAATTAAACCTCGACAAAACACGAACCTTTTAAGTTTCTTCCATCGTGAACTTGCTTAAATAAATTATTTGCACGATCTACAATAGTTCGTGGAAGATTAATGCGATCGGCCATTGAATTAATTTCTTTGAAAGCATTAATTAATGCACGATCCGAACTGCTCATTGTACGACGATTCTGATAACGAGCTACTCCAAAGTCATCAAAGGACACATCACCTGCACAAGCAAAATAACAACCGAACAATACAACCAACTATCTCACCTCGTCCCGGTCCAATCATTGTCGTCAAATCTGATCCGCTCAACAGGGGATTTTCCGGACCACCGACACGAGATGGATCAACGTTCGACTTTTCATTACTGAACGTACGCCATTCTGAACCAACATCGATTACCCTGCAGTAGCAATGTATGAGAAACTTTAATTTTTGAATTCGCAATCACCTGTCTCCAACAACCAAGCCACATTCTGAGCATATTTGATCTCCCGCTCGATAATCTTCAATAAGTGGGGCATCTGGATGGGAATTACAACACACTTTGTTTGTATCATACCTAAATTGTACAAAAAGCAAGTTTTATCAATTTTCAAGGTAGGGCATTAAAAAATAAATGCTTTTCTTTTAAATCACGTAAAAAACAAACCTTGAAGAACTCGCCATCTTCAAAAACAACTTCTCGTTCTCGGCTCTCCGCTCTCGTCTCGTTCGCGTTCTAGACGATGTTGAAAAATGCGAAACTCACAGTGATGCCAAACGTTATTTTTAAAAGAGCACTCTACAACGTAGTGCAAAATAATTGTCAGTTCAATTCGTTCGACCAACACCTTATTAATAGTTAACCGAAGTTGAATTAAATTTATTGACAAAGACCTTCCGCATAAAATTGTAATTGAGTTTATTTGAACGGCGACATGTTTCGGCTAAAAGCCATCATCAGGCCCTAAAAGATGTAGCATTACAAATTTGAGCTTAACCTATGGCGACGAAACTTATATGAACAACGGTAGAGAAAATCTATCTAATCTATTTTCTATTTTAGATGTCCAGTTTGCATCGATTCCTTTTGTACTTTTCGGTCTACTGTTCCCTTCTGGACATTAGATCTCTTATTTGCGTCGTCCTCTTCACCCTTTTGGAGAATTGTGATGTTTAAATTGTTCCGGTTTAACCGATTTTCTCTACCGTTGTTCATGTAAGTTTCGTCGCCTTAGGTTAAGCTCAAAATTGTTACGCTACATCTTTTAGGGTCTGATGATGGCTTTTAGCCGAAACATGTGGCCGTTCAAATAAACTCAATTACAATTTTATGGGGAAGGTCTTGTAAATAAAATGTTTTCAACTTCGATTAACATTTCACCCCATTTCGAGTTACCAATAGAAAAATGGATACCAACCGAGGTTATTAATAGTCTTTTACTTGATACAAACGCACTTAGTTAACTAATTAGGTAAACATCGCATTACGCAATTCAAAAACCAAACCTAATAATTGTACTTAATTATTAACGCAACAATAGAACAATTTCAAAAAATGCAAAATGGTACTTTACATGATGTGCTAAAAAGTCCCTGCATTGCATAGAAAGAAACATGCTAGCGAAATATTAAACACACTTTATTCAAAATAGCTTACATTTCATCTTCATAGTCTTCGGGCGGGAAATGCAGACTGCAAAGCGCACAGCCTATTGCATACGGGGCCCAGGTGCCCCTTTCGATTTCACTTTCGTCGTTCCATAAATAACACGAGATCTGCATCCGAAGCCGTCGCGCATATTTTTGGATAAAATAAAACGTTTCCAAATCGTCTTTTAATTCAAATTTTTTATGTACTTGTACACTTCTTTGTTGACACTCTTTTATTTAAAAGGTTATTGAAATACAGCCTTGTACCTAAGTGTTCTCTAAAAAAAAGGCATTTTTAGTATTTGTGTATTTGCCTATAGCCCTATACCGTTATCATTGTTTAAATTAATATATACCTACTTAAGCTATGCGTGATAAGAAGTATTACGCGTTGAGTGAAATTCGTTATTCAATGGTAGGTACCTATAAGTATGTCATTATAATATGGTGTAGCATTCCCATAGATATTCCCTAGCCATTTTCCTAACTTAAAAATGTCCCATAAAGTAATACTTGTAACGGGAGGTTTCGGTTTAGTTGGTAAGGCCATTAAGACCATAACTAAATTGGAGCCATATGAAGGAGAAGAGTGGGTTTTCCTTAGCAGTAAGGACTGCGATTTGTGGTAAAATGCATGACGGATATTGCTTCTCTTAATAAGTAATAAATTCCAATTTGCAGTGATACGGAAGCAACACGAAGAACGTTCAATACTTACAAACCGACACATGTTATTCACTTGGCGGCGATGGTTGGTGGATTATTTTACCATGCGGGGCATAACTTAGATTTTCTTGTGGGTATAAAGGGGTAGGGGTATATATACCTTATGTTGTGTTTTCCAGCGTAAAAATCTCCAGATAAACGACAATGTTCTTCAAATGAGTTATGAAGTTGGAGTACATAAAGTGGTGTCATGTTTATCTACATGCATCTTTCCAAATGATACTACGTATCCGATTGATGAAAACTATGGAAAGTATATAGCCAGTAAACTTACCTTCAAGTGTGATCCTTTTTTTATTTGTGAAATCAGTTTAATAGTCGTATTTATTATTATGATCAACAATTCATTTAAGGTTCATAATGGTGCGCCTCATGGTTCAAACTATGGCTATACTGTTATTCCAAACGTTTTATCGATATAGCAAATTGTGCTTACAACCAGCAACACGGGTGCCACTTATTCACATCGGTTATCCCGTGCAATGCTTTCGGACCCAACGACAACTACAATTTGGAATCAAGTCACGTGATACCGGGACTCATCCGCAAATTGTACGATGTAATTGAAGCAGGTAGGTATGATATTACCACTGGGAGCAATTTATTAATTTTAGTCTACCGTTAGGTGGAAAAGAATTTACTGTGATGGGAAGTGGAAGACCGCTACGGCAATTTATTTATTCGTACGATTTAGCGAGGTTGATTGTTGGGTTCTGAGGGAGTATGACGAAATTGATCCTATAATGCTGACTGGTATACCTAGTAGTTTTTTTCTACGTAGAAACTCGACATCAAAATTTTCAGTTGATGAAGAGATAACAATTAAGGAAGTTGCCGAGAATATCGCTAAAGCATTTAAATTTGAAGGTGAAATTGTTTTTGATACAACTAAAGCGGATGGTCAGTATAAGAAAACAGCAAGTAATGTAAAACTGCGAAAATATTTGCCTGATTTTGAATTTACTCCATTTGATATTGCAATTCAACAATCTGTGGATTGGTTTAAAACAAATATTGAGTCTGCAAGACTATGAAGTACACATTCGTGTATTATTCAATTAAGATTGTTAAGCCGGGTCCACATTGTGACGAACGTTGCCGTTCGTTCGCACCGTTGCCGGTCGTTCGTTCGCATACGTTTCTCTAGTGTGGACGACAGTTCGCAACTGAAAGTTGGTAGTGCAAACGATTGCGAATGGGAACGAACGCGTTCCATCAATTGTCGGTAAAATTCAAAAGATCAAACGTTAACGCAGAGCCACGAATCCTCACAAACGTTGCAATGTGGACGTGTTTTAAAAGGTTTGTGGTCATTCGTTTGTTGAAAGTATTGACGAAAGGGTGTTTTTGTTTATTGGTTAAAATATGAGTGATAATCAAATGGTTGCGGCAAGTGTGGCGTTTGTCCTGATAAACAACATAATAAAACGACGAAAGAAAAGACCACAGAGAAGTGTGTGGATACACGATTTATACTTGAGTCGAAACACATACGGCGGTGCTGATTTATTAAAAGACCTCAATGATACTTTTTTTAAGAACTTCACCAGAATGTCTCGTGTGGATTTTAGTACACTTCTGGAAATGATCAAGCCCAAAATTGCAAAACAAAATACATTTATGAGAACAGCTATTCCGGCTGAAGTGAGACTTGCGGTAACGTTACGTTTCCTCGCGAGTGGTGATTCTTTCGCCAGTTTACAATATACATTTAAAATTTCGTTTGTATTACGCGGAACGAATGCGAACAGCGACGAATGCATAGTGCATCGCGAGCACATTCCTTGCCATTATCACTACGTGCGAGCGTTTGCAAATGGTTAGCAATGCAAACGAACGACCAGCAACGCGAACGAATGGCAACGTTCGTCAAATGTGGACCCGGCTTTATTTATGATTTTTTTATTATTGTTAATGTATTGTCAAGTCAAATGTCAATCATATTAATTAAAAAAATGATTTTGTCCCTACTGATGCAAGTGTTGTATGTTTATGTTGCCAAGTTTCTTAGGCGTCTATTCTTAAAATTTTATTGAATGAGGACAAAAAAGAACGATGAGCGAGATGCAAACACCGCGATCTGCGGGTGGTAAAGTGGATTCTCCAGTATCACATTAAATCACTGAATGATTAATTTGTGCGAATACGGTAACTCTTCCAACTATTACAGTCGATTTTGCCGCTGTAATGCTTTCGATAGGATCTCGCCAACAATTGTACCTATACACTATTTATTTCATTATTTGTATATGTATGTATTGTGCAATGATTAAACGTTCACTAAACCATACCTTTAGCGGGACGCGCGCACTCCGACTACACTTCTTCGTTAAACGGTGAAGCCACACCCTCACTGTTTACTTTTACCACGACATTAAAAAAATTCTTCAAACCACTATCTAGCTTCCTTCTACACAACTTTACAACTAAACAGAACAAGAATAAGGGAAAGTGGATTCACATATAAGCAAGGCATACACTATAAAAGTGCATTGAAATGAAACATGCTGCTCTAAAGTGCTGCTAAAGAAAAGCTAACGTGCACAGCAACACGTAACGAAAGGATGATCATCTTTTACTGCAATAGCACCCT
This sequence comes from Photinus pyralis, assembly GCF_008802855.1. NCBI lineage: Eukaryota > Metazoa > Arthropoda > Insecta > Coleoptera > Lampyridae > Photinus > Photinus pyralis. The sequence goes on from NW_022170596.1 coordinate 14,291,099, forward strand.
TTTGTTTAAAAGCAACATGGGAACTTACGGTGCACCTTGGAAGTGAAAATTCAACGGTTTTAAACTACGACAAGGGAAATGCAAGCCCATTAGTTCAGATGCAAGATCATCCATAATCTTTAGATGTCGTAACTATAACTCTCGCCAGGAAAGATTGCGGTCACAGCACACCTTGTGTCGATTTACAAATCTTTGTTTTTATTAAGATTGCGAGCGACTTCTGAATAGGATTCGTTGCTAATGTTGCAACAAAAAAGTTCTTTTCGGTTCAACCATTGAACCACGATACTATCCGGAAGTCTCTAGCACCTTAGGAAAAACAAACACTGAAATACAAATTCAAATGAAACGAATTAACTCTGTGCCTGAAAATTTGCATACTGACATCGTTTTTCATGATCTATTTATTATTATTTGTTCTCGGGGTGGTCCCATTCGGTTCCTGCACCGCGACCTTTTGGTCTATTGTGCTCCCCAGTATTCTCTACCCCTCAAGAATACCTGTATCTTTGATAAAGTCCAGGATTTTGGTAGGGTGGATCTTCGCTACCTCTTCTTGTGTAACCTTCTCGTTTCCAAGTAGGCGTTCTCTTGCCTTTGTGTATGCTTCACATAGGCAGATAACGTGGTGTGGTGTTTCACTTTCCTCACCACAGCCCCTGCATAGAGGGCTGTCAGTCAGTCCCATGTTGTGCAGGTGCTTGTTCAAACAACAATGGCCTGTGGCCATCTCTGTTGCAAGTTTGATCTTCATCCTACTTAACTTTAAGATGGATGATGCTAGTCCCTCGTTTGGGGTTTCCAGAAAGATCTTGGAGTGACTCTGTCCCGGAATTTCCGACCAATGTCTGCAATGCTCTTTTGTGAGTTTCGCTTGTATCTCCTTTTTGGCTGTGTTATATGTAATCCCACAGGCCGGTTCGGGTCCTACGAGTGGTATCGCGCTTGCCGCTCTCGCAAGTTCGTCAGCGACCTGGTTACCTGCGATTCCCGCCCAGGTGCCCACACTAGCGTTACTGTATTAAGTCTGCCTAGTGCGTTTAGCACTTCAGTGCATTCAAGGACTAGTCCTGAATCTACTACATATGAGTTTAATGCTGCAATCGCTGCTTTGCTGTCTGTAACTATACAGATTTTCTTTCTGTTAAAGTTCTCTTTTAATAGTCGAGAAGCTGCAGTCAAGATTGCATATACCTCAGCCTGAAGCACGGTTGCTTTTTGTCCTAGGCTTACAGAGATTCTGCAGCCCTGTCCATTGCTTCCGTACACTCCACAGCCAGTGCCCTCCTTAGTTTTCGAGCCATCTGTGTAATACACGATTCCATTCAGTTTTATCTTACTGGAATTGTCCTCCCAGTCGGATATTAGTTATTCCCATACCTGGGGTTGTCTCTTCACGGTGAAAGGTGTTAGATTACATACAAGAAGTCCATACAAACATCAATCAGTTCGGAAATCTCCACAAAATTAAACGAGTCACTAAAACATACAAAGTATAACCTTTGGGCCAGGACCATGTAATCGAAACATAACCAACAATTGAGTAAACATTTACACCAAAAATGATATCGGTTTCAAATAATAAAGTTAACGGCATACAAGACTACACACGCGATACAGAATTGATGTTAAATAATGTCAATTTTCTATAGAACATTAATAAAACTAACAAAGAATCACTTTATTCTTGTGTTGCATAATAAAACATTCTGACAATCTACAATAGTAAATATATCACATGAGAATTTATTGTTCAATGAAAATCATTTACTCACAATTTTGGCTACTTTTTTGTGTTGGAATGTTCTTATAACTAGACTTAAAAAAATTAAAAATTAGATAGCTAATTAAGATACCTACCAAAATACATCATCGGTTTTATATAAGCGTTCCACCATATGCACTTATTTGCATGTGCATAGAAATTCTAAATCATATCTAACTAGAACACCTGACAGTTATGCTTGAACACTTAGTCGTTGAGAAATAAGATCAACTCTATGCCTTATATTATTTAATACATCGTTCGAGAGTTCCTCTACAGTTGTATACTTACATTTTTGAAAATTAAAGATATCTACTAAAAACCCCATTACTTGTTCTTTAAAAAAGAAACACGTGTCTCGAAGACTTTCGTCAGGTCCTAAAAACCCCCAAGCCAGCAATGGAGATAACTGCTCCATTAGAGTATAAAAATGTGACATAAAACCTGCGGGAAATTTTAACATTCGCCTTTTAGCCTTAAGTATAGACCACAAAGCCGTCGTCAAAGCTGTTTCTTTAAACCCGTTTGATAACCACCTGTTTTGCACGACTGCAGTAACAGACATAGGGGGCGACTCTAAATCTTCAAAGGCGTCCATTAAAATATAATCTAATACCACATCGTAAAAAGTAAGCGCCTTGACCCCTTTCAAACTCAGTTCGGTCTCCACATCCCGCCAATTGACCGAAGTTTGCAAAAATTTTAGCATTTCTTCGTAACCCATCAGAAAATCTTTGGGATCCTTATCCGCGTACAATAATAAATCGGCAAGAATCTGCCTACCCGAATTGACAAACCACAAATAGACCGTTTTGTCTCTAAGCATGTGCTGAAATGCCAAACGCAAACAGTGCAATTTTGCTAAGTATTCACTATCCGAGCCACATTTCACTATTTCCGTTCTTAAACTGCGACAAGGTATACCGCCATCTTCTAATTGAACTAGAGCTGCTTGATAAAGCGGTAATTTTTCGACGTCGGGGAATATTTCGGAAAACTCTTCAAACTCGCGAAGATCGGCGACCTGTGAAACAGAAGATTTATTAACGTTTGTAATGTACTATATTGTGTATGGAAAGCATCCTAGAGCTGCCATTATCCCCTGTCAGATATGAATACTTTTGGTCACTTTTGGTTGCGACGGGAGAAAGATTGTTAGTTTTCTTTTAGGAGTTTTAGGCAAGCTTAGAGTCCCCGCCCGGATGAGTTCGTAAATGAACAAGATCAGATAACTGATAGAAAATTCTCTTTCGAAATTGGAAATGACCTATTCTGAAGTAGCAGGGGGCGGGACATGGTATTTAAGACAGTCGTTCGACTTTGAACACCCTCAGGCGCCGTCTCAGAGAACTGGGGTGTGTAAGCGTATCGTTTCACTTAGGCGGTGGTCACCGTGAAGTTGATTAGTTGACCGAACCAAAAGCAATTAAAAAATATACCTATTATTCGCGGTTCCGATTCCGATTTTTATTCGGTTCATAATGCTTTCTCTTCGGTTAGGGGCCGATCCTATTGGCCTATTGGGTATAACCGTTCCGGTTCGAATTTTATAACATAGGAAGTTCCAGTTCTACATATAACTTATCGTTATTGTTTTAACATTCGTCTCATTCTCGCAATACGCAAATCGCATTAACGTCCATTGACTGTACTCATTGAGTCAATCTTGGCAGGGTTTATAACCATTCGCATATTTTGAACGGATTCCCAAAACGTTTTTATTTCGATTCCGGCCTGTCGTTAAATGAATTTTAAGGCATAGAAATAACTCTCTACCTGATCTTGAGCTGAAGCGAAACTTTCGGCTCCAGATAAATCACCATCGACGCCCTTTTGAGATTTAGGCGCTCCACTGCCGGGATGAAAGAGTACTGATCGTTCGTCCAGAAATAGTAATTCTGAACGCTCCTGAAGTTCAAGAGCGGCCTCCAACAGTAGCTGTAAATCCCGACAGAACGCTGCCTCCTCAGGTCCGAGCACCGCCAAAGGACCACCCTTATCATTAGATCGATATGCTGCGAGCGCGTCCTCCCAGTAATTAATACTCGTTTCTAAAGCTTCCATGCCTGAAACAAAGGGTAAGATTTACAAAAGGATTCGTGGATTCGTCATTCATGTGCAAGAAAAAATTGCGCATGCCATAAGGTGAAGACGAATACATTAAGAGGTTGATGTCGCGGACATGCCGGTGATTCATCGCTTTATTCAATAAAAATTATGCACCGAGATAATGCTGTGGGTTGGAGGCTGTAATTATAAATAAAAATCACAATTGAAGAGTTTATGTACACATAATGCAACGAAATTTGCGAAGTATGCGCGTAGGCGTTAAGGGTTAAGTAAAGGCAATTTTCCGCTTTTCTGTTTTCCCCATTCCGATATGGAAATTTAAATTAATCGTATGGAAAAACATCAATAAAAATATGTTAGATAGGTAGGTACTTACAAATTGCTACGTATTTTACGGTTCCTCTTCAAATGTAATGGTTTATAGAAACTTATAGTGCACAGGGTGGGCAACAATACATTTGGAATTTATATTGCCATTCATTATATCTGGGCAGATACCAGATTCATTACCGATTCTACACAACGCCGCTTAGCGATATACGGTATTTTATTATGGAAGCTTATTCAACGATGTACAGTAATTTAGATAGACTCTTGTTTCCAAATTCTCCCTCGGGAGTGGAAAATCCTGACCTTAGAATTTAAAGTAGGGACCATTTTTGTGAAACTAGATGGTAAACTACTCACTAAAACTACGATAGCCAAGTACAATTACACAACTACAGGGTCCTGCAATGAATAGTGCGTCGGTCTTTCCTAGCTCATACTTCGAAAAAAATATTGAAAAATCTTATGCGAAAACGTCAACTACAGATGGTTGCCTATCTATAGCAATTAATAATAATAATAATTCACTTTTTGATTTCTTCTAAAAAATAAAGAAGACAACAGTTATTTTTATAAAAACACAAACTATTAAAAAAAATTTAACAAAAACTGGGGGCGTTTTTAGATATCAAGGGTGCGTTTAACAACACCACGTTCGATTCAATTAGTGAGACTGCTGAAACCTTTGGTATTGATGGGTCAATCGTAAAATTGATCCGAGCCCTGCTCGGAAGCAGTCATCATATCTTCAATTGGGATGAAGGAGATGAGCTTATCGGTCACTAGAGGGTGTCCGCAGGGTGGGGTACATTATAAATTTCGAGGCAAAAATGTATGGTTGATTCCCAAAGGAAATACTAAATGTTTAGTATCACTGGTTTTGTAATTTTTTTCTCTATCGAGTGACGTAAAAATCCAATATGGATTCCATTTAAAATATAGAAGTTGAGTTGATGTCAACATCTCGGAAACTGCCATTTAAAAAATTTTTTTTCTACGTTCATTGAATTTATCCCATCCAATCTTGAAACTTTTATTTGAAACTTTTTTCGATAGCTCTATTTGTTACTAAAATTTGAACCTTTTAAAAATAGCGATTTTCACTTTTTTTGAATTATCTACGAAACGATTTATTTTTTTGTAAATATCGCATCGAATCTGTAAGTATAATAACAAAGATAGCCGTGTTATCCTACTCAATTTAAGACACCCTGTATTGGCATTTAATGCAGATATTTGTACGAACATTTTAATAAGACAATAAACTACTTTTATAAGTAATGAATGGCATGAATGCATAATCCGAAGAAATAGAGGATCCTATTATTTCGAATGCAGAATCAGCCAATACAATCAAGTACACGTGTGTAATGTTGGTTGCATAATAAGCCATGCGCATATTTCACGAACTCTGAATTTAATCATTTTCATCTTTTGCAATCTGCAAAACCACAGATTTTCTGTGACAAAACTAAACACATTAAAACTGAAAAATAAAATGAAAACGAAAAAGAGAATCTTGGGTTTTGCTCATAAAGATTTGCAGGTAAACGTTTATGTTCAATTAATCGGTCAACCTACACGCAACCATTGGCAACGTAGTACAATAATTGATAAACTACTATCTCGTTATGCAATTGATTTAAATCGGCGCACACAAACTGCAATCTACAAACCATAAAGCAATTTTAGGTTTAATACATGTCAACATAAAGTGCTTGAATGGAATCAACAGCCAAACTAAAATTTTCATATTTGCGCCTTATTTACGAAGAAGCACTTCAGTAAATAAGCAAACCGCGCGAGTAATATTGCAGACAAGCCGGATAGATATCAGTTATTTTAATGAAAATTACTACTTGGTTACTTGAAGCAATTGCCCACTTCCTTAATAATCATTAACGACAGGAGAAGTAAGTAGACTAACAACCAATCAATAGTTCCAAACGCACTTATAGAACTTGTCCTGAGTTTTTTTTATGAATCCAAGCCGCGTTACTCCATTTGAAAAATAAGAAATGTGCCGAGGAAAATTTGTAAATCAGCATATGCATGATGAAAGCGCATTTTTGGTAATACTTAATACAGATTAGCACTATAGCAGAAAGCTTTTAGTGAAAATTTGAGTCTTTTTTTTAAAAGTGTGCTAAAAATATGTACCTAATGGTCTTTTTGAAATTTCGAATAAAATTACGACTGCAATTCTTGGCACTTGGCCCGCCAATGAAAGAATAAAATAGTCAAACCAGTCAAACTGAGTAAGATAGGAAACTAGCAAGAGCGTAAGTGCAAACTAGGTTCGAAAGTAATTTGAAATGTGAAAGGCTAATACACACTGTAACCGATAAATTTTCGAATTTAAAAAAATATACTGTGGGTAGAACAGATACCACCCTCACACCTACGCATGCGCATCTGCCAAAAAGCTTTTCAGTTCTTTAGTTTAAGAATATGTTTACCAAATTTGATTCTAATTGATTCAGCCGTAGACACAGACCGACATCATCGAGATTTCGGTTGATTACGGTTCCTGGTGCCAATTAGAGCGTGTATTAGTAACGTGCGAAAGGAAAAAATGAACGCATTAAGGCCGACGCGCACTATGGCGCGGCGCAGCGAAGCGCCTTTTTGTCTAACATTGCTCTCATACTCCGATACGCTGCGTCGCACTTCGCCTATTTAAATCAATGTGAGCGAAAAAGGCGCTACGCTGCGCCGCGCTCCGCCGCGCCATAGTGCGCGTCGGCCTTTATGCACTTGTTAATTGCGTCGTATTCTACATTTCTGGCTTGGCTCTAGAATACAGTTTTGCGATTTCAATCAAAGACGTAGGTAGTTGTAGACCACCGTCACATTTTAGTTCGTCAAAATGTCACCAGGGAATTTATGGCGCCTGCGCGCTTTTATTTCGTGAAGTTTCCACCGGGGCATCTAAAAACGATCTAAAAAGCGACGGTGGCGCCATAAAGCCCCTGGCGATGGTTATTTTAATACTAAAAATACTCATAAATGAATTATGAAAAAATCCCGCATATTTCCTACAAGAAATGAAAACAGAAGATTTGGACTCTTAATTGCAATTGTTATTCAGGGTGATTTATATCAAAGTTGCATTTTTTTCAAATTGTTTTCTAAGTTTTATGATAGGTACCTAACTGCGATATTCAATTTTTATTGGACATCTACTTTTTGACGACTAATTTTAGATATCACGTGTAATACATAAAATCACGCTAGAATTGGCCAAGGAATCGAAATATGCAATAATATACAGGGGGTCGTACTAAAAAATTCAAATTTGATATAAAACACCTTGTATAATAATTGCCATTTCGTTGAAAATCTTTTAAGTTGTATAGCCTTAAGCGTCCTTTAACATGTCCCGACGATGAATTTTAAATATGAGCGTTAATAAACCCACAATCTTCCACTCACGCACTAATGGCGCACCCTGTATAGTTGAGAACATTTGTTGCTGGAATTTTGGGAGTTCTGAACTCTGTATCGGGTCACACACAATTTATACCATTGAGTAATAATCACTCAACGGTTATACAACTTTTTCATTATAAGGTTTTGCTGTAAAATGTCAATATTGGGAGTTTTTCTTGCAGAATATTTGACGAAGAAATAAGATTTATCAACCACTCTAATCTAAAACGCATGGAAGGCCTCCAGAACTCTAATTATAATTGCATAATTTTATAAATGACAGGCTTCACATGCGCCCATTTAAAACAAATGAAATCGTGCTGTGTGCCAATATTTAGATGCCACTATATAATAGAATAGTACATTATATATCAAGGTTGAGAAGTACAGTATTATTGCCTGAGCACCAAGATTACATTACATCTCGAGGCGCTTGCGCCGGGGCGAGGGGAGTAAGGTGGCGAAGGCAATAATAGACTTCTCTACCATGGTATATATACTATTTTTTTCACTACTTCACTTGAAATCCTCTAAATTAACATATTATATTGATAAGAAAATGAACGCGGTTGGACAGAATTTTTTGTTTATTAATTTAACATCTCAATCAAGTGCGTAGAAGTACAAGTCAAACAGGCCGTATTTTGTTTTCTCATTGAGATATTTTCAAAGACTAATTTCGTTCGAATTTTTTCAAAATGTGATAATTTTAGGTATGTAATTTCTCTGGAAATGGCGGATGGTGGCAATTCATTTTAGAGAACTTGTCCAAACGTTTATTGAACGAAATTTCGGGTTGTGTTCTAAAAGTGACAGCGTGACAGTTCTCATTATTGACTACTAGTTAATAATGTCCACATTATTAACCACTTTGAACAAATGCCGAGAGAGCCTACTTTACAAGTGGAAAAAATGTTAATATAATCATGTCATCAGACGCTAGTAGTGAAAAAAATACATATCTGCTATATCTGCTTAATTTTATGTGTTACTGAATGGTCAATTATTGTTATTCGTAGGTAGTTCCTTGTAGTCTAGTTTTGTAGTAAATAAAATTGTCAAAAATAAGAGAGCTTCGATGCTATAAATCTTTTGTTGTATCACTTTGAAAAACTGTTCTACACAATCCTAGATTTACATTTTAAATAACATATAAAATGCCAAAAAAAACAAGAACAGAAAAAGTTAAAGAATTCTACGACAGAACTCTTGCAAGCAGCTAAAATGCACTCCCGTAAGTGTCGTTAAATTTATCAAATATTCATTCCATCTTTCTCTTGGTAATATAATATCCTCGATCATAGAATGTGGTTCATTATTTACAAAGTATCAGTAACAAAAACGAACGCTTCTTCATTTTATGCAAAACAGGTAAACGAACTAATTAAGCCCGTTAATGAATTGACACACAACACTAAGTGGCAATAATTACACACAATTAAACCGACAAAAAAATGACACAAGTTTTTTGTATGAATGTGACGTGATTCAATTCAAATCATCATCGACCGGAGTTGGCGCTATGACGTTAACTCTGGGCTCCAATCCTGCGCGCTTATTACGCCCCACTTCAAATTCCGCACGTAAAACCGGCAAAACGCACGGGAAAATTTCATTCCATATATTGCATTCGAACAGTTCTCGATTGAGAAGACACAATTCAATTAACGGTCGCTTTGTGTTTTGAGTGTGCGTGTTTTTTTTTAAGTTTTTTGTGCCAGCTTTGGATTTGCTTTGAAATATTAAATTGGATATCTTACCCCTTCGGTTCGTTTGTAATTAGAAAAGGTAGGGCAAACTGGTTTTTTGAATTTAATGGTTTGTATAAAAAAATATATAAATAATTACGTGAAAGATGGTCTTTGATGTCGACAATGTATAACTGTTAATTTTTTATCTTAATTGCAAATTGTAAACGTAAGATGAATCGTGATGAATTTAGATGTCTTCGGTCTCAGATAATTAAGCGCGATCGCAATGAATCGATCTTTATTTGTCCTAAAGGCACCAAAGCTCATTATTTAATTGTAACCGAAATACCTACACAACCAGCAATAATAATAACATTGCGTAATTCTACATACAGGTGGGAATGTACTGAAAATTTGCATAAGCAGTTGCGCTACTGTCACGCATATTTCTCATTTGTGCAGCACCGTTCCATCAGAAGACAAATGGAGGGTGGCGACCCGTGAAATTTAAAAACTTAAATGCTGTCAATACTCTTCAAAGTCAAATTTTTGTGTGGGCTATCAACGTACGGCAAACGTTTTCAAAACCATCTTTATCTACACTGCATTCTCAGATGTCAGGAGCATGTTTCTATAATTTCGGGATTGGGTTTTTCGGAAATTTGGATTTTTATACCGAATGAATGCTGACTTTCAAACATCAATTCCTGTCAGATTTTCTTTTCTTTTATCGTTAAACTCGCCGGTCCTACCTATATGGATTGTGAGAAAGTGAAAAATGGCACTGCATCACGAACGAAAGGAAAGAATTTATTTGTAGCAACGTTTTGAACATGCAATGCAAGGACTAGGAATTATTTCAACACAATTCCCCCATTCAATTTTCTGTAATCGTAATATGTGCTGTTTTTTTTTTGAAAATCTGAAATTGATACAATTTTTGCAATTTAATTTGATCACGAGTCACGACATTTACTCACTCGAAATTTAAATTAACACAACATTTTTGTATGCGCCCTTCTTTGTTATTTTAATGTTTTGTAGGCGGCCACCACAAACATGTTAATATTTCAGTTATTTTTGAATATGAAAATTGTGGCAGACAACAGTTGGTAATCAGGGGCCCGGAAATCAAATATTTCAAGGGCTTGTGCAGACCAACAGGAAGTCTGCAGGCAAGCTACATCTATTTCATATGGAGATACCTACTTACTGGTTTTTCCGGGTTTTTCACTTACGAAAAATAGTCCCATATTGGTGTTTCAGTATTTGAAAAAATCTGCATGAAAATCAGCCTCTAAAAGAAATTTCATTTACGCGAAATACTTTTTGGCTAATCCTTTCACTTTAGAAAACACTATACGATAAAATCCGACCGCTATTAGGTAAAAAATATGCAAATTTAATTTTGAAACTTTTTTTCTTTACTCGTTTCTTTATAGTAGTTATATATCATCATTATTTTGCATAGTTTTTTTCAAGAGCAGGTCTGTTGATGACCAACACGTTATCCTAATGGACATACTCGTTGAAAATCCCTCGGAAAACCCATATCTATTAGATGCTAGCGCTAGCCGTCGTCGTCGTCGTCGTCGTTTGTCTAATCGTTGTACATATAACAATGTACATGTAGAGAGGTCAGTGTCGGTGTGCTCTCCTTATCTACTCACCAATGCCTTAATTGAAAAGTGGATGGCTTGGCGTTTTGGGGTCAGTTATATCAAAATACTTCTAGAACCACCTCAATCCGGATAATTTTAGGCGCATTGCTCCAGGACCTGAAGTTAGTTTCTATCAAGTTCTGTCCCATCCCCCAACCCTGTTACAAGATCGGTTGTGCTCGTCCACCATATTGGAATATACACTGTGTCCAAGATAGGGTGTCTATCATGGGGATCTTCGAAACCATAAATGATACGAAGATGGTCAAATTAGGGAAACGTTGCGCAATTAAAAAGTTTATTATCATGTTGTAAAGAAAATCGGAAAATTCCGATTACTTCCGAAGATATACCAGAAAAACCGAAATTTGCTGATTTCGTTTTTTTTTTGTTATTCGAATAGAAACAAAAAAATAAACACTTTCATTGACACTATTTGAACTCGACAAGACACATTCGAGAGATTTTCGTTTCGGAGAAATCATCAAGATTTTTTTTTATATGGCTCGTAAAAAATGTACATATTGTATTGAGTAGCATTTTATATACAACGATATACGACACACACAAACAAAAGTTGACAACTGTTGGTTTCAACAAGATGGTGCACCCGCGTACTACGCCCTAATAGTAAAAGAATACCTATCGGAGCAGTGTTCCATTTCCCAGGAAATTTGTCCGATAGGAATTCTCACACGATTAAGGCATTGTGCGCGGGTGCACCGTCCTGTTGAAAGCAAAAAGTTTTTTGTGTGTGTGCCGTATAAACTATTTAATACAATATGGACTTTTTTTATGGACCATATACAAAAAAAGTTGATTTCTCCGAAACGAAACGTTGTATTGAAAATCTCCCAACGGTGTCCTGTAGAGCCCAAAAAGTAGCAATGGGAATGTGTTTTTTTTTCTGTATCTACTCAAATAATGTCGAAAAAAATAAAAACGAAATCGGAAAATTTCGGATTTTCTGCCATTTTCTTTACAGCATGATAAGAACTGTTTAATTGGGCAACTTTTCTCTAATTTGGCCATCGTCGTAAGATCCCCATGGTAGGCGTCCTTATCTTGAACACAGTGTATATTAATCGCCCATTTTGTTTGGAAATAAGATCAAACGTATCATTACGGGAACCAACAGTTAAACATTCATGCTTTACAATGTGGACTAGGAGATTAGGAGGACGAGGAGGTAAGTACAAATGTTTCTATCTATCCCTATATCTCTATCGAGATCTGTTCTTGAGAACGGAAGGGAGTCCGATACAAAGGGAGGCTGGAATGTTTTAACGAGCGGATCGAAATTTCAAGTGCGAATATCTCAACAACGTAGTAGCAGAATATGTCGTGAAAACTCTATAGTTATCGCAAGTTACATTACATCTCGCATTACATTGTCTCTGAAATTTTTTAGTGCTCTTGGAGTGCTAAAATACTCGCCTAGGGATAACTAATTTTAAAGGAACATTTGCAATTTTCTGATTTACGATTTGCTGGAATATTTTGTTCTGAACGTTTAGCGTCAATTGTTTTTAAGGGCTTCGAAACAGTGAAATGAGTAAAGTTCACCACCTAACTTCATTTTTTAAATGGAACATTCCGTATATAGTGTTTTAATCTAAAAATATAGCACATTAAATTCTCTTTTCAAGTAGGGATGATAGTTAAAACCGAGGTTAAAACAGATTCAAATGATTGAAAAAGGTTAAAAAATTTTTTAAAAAAGATTTAAGTGACAATGCAACATATTTCAAAATTGTTTAGTGATATATTTTTTAAAATAGAAATTAATATGCTATTTTTTAGATTAAAAAATATATAGGGTTTTCCGTTTAAAAAATGAGGTTAGATCGAGGGTTAGATCCGATTACTTTTCTACCTGACCCCGTACACTTATTTTGATTTATTGAAAACTGCAAATTATTCAACATCATCATAAAGAAACTTTTGTAATAAACGTTTTTCTGTATCTTTTACGTATGAAAATATAGAGTCATTGACTCGACAATTTTTTGATTTTTTGATTTTACCAAGCACATGATGCCCATATTACTTTTTTGGTAACATTAAGAACTACGGAGTGTCGAAAATGATTGTAAAAAAAATTAAAAAAGATTCAAATGATTCAAAATTTTTTGAATTTTTTTACAAATCCTTTTTCAACCATTTTGAATTAATACTGAATGTTTAAAATTTTTGTTGTTGTTATATTTTTGAAGATGGTATTTAATATGACATCGTTTAAAATTAAAATGAGCGTTCCCTTTAAAAGTTAGTTCCGACAACTCTTTTACTTGACCTCGTATACTTATTTTGAAAACTGCAGATTTAACATAATTATAAAGAAACTTTTTAATAAACTTGTGTACTAAGAAAATATAGGATCATTCTAAAATAAAAATTTCTTATCTCATAAGCGAGGAATATTTTCACATTTTGATTTTGCCGCTTGAAGTTTGGCCACAAAAGAGCACATGGTGTCCACATCATCTTTTGGAACATTGAACATGCGCGAAGCAGCTTAACAAGGTTTAAAAGGGTGTCGATCCTCAATGAGAGGTAGATACAAAAATATAATCCCCCGGGATGATATTCAAAAAAGATTCAAGTGATTGAAAAAGGTTTAAAAACATCTTAAAAAAAGATTCACTGGATTCAAAACAATACACAACATTTTTAGTGTTATATTTTTGAAAAGAGAATTTAATATGCCCTCCCTTTTTAGATTAAAATATGCAGGGTGTCCCATTTAAAAAAATGAGGTTAGGTCAGATTACTTTTGTACCTGACTCCGTATACTTAATTTGATTTTTTGAACACTGCAGATTATGCAAAATCATTATAAAGAAACTTTTTCAATATCATTTTTTTGTATTTCTTTTACCTAAGAAAATACAGGGTCAGTCAGAAACTGAATCCCCCCCAATTCGCAAGCGAGTCAATATTTCCAAATTTTGTTTTCGATTAACAGACTTCCGAAATGTATCGCTAATTTTTGTTTCTTGCAATTCAGAAGAGGGACGATCGCCACAAACCTTTTATCGAAAGATGAGGTCGAATATCGTCCACTGAAAAATTCACGGTCTTTAAAGCGAACGAAGGCAGTATATAAAAATGATGAGAGAAAAATAGTATCGATACCCATCAATCGAATAAATGGACCAGATAACAAAGGGGGAGTTTTTTTGTACCGAAAGGTTCACACAGCGACTTCCTGCCGTCATTAAACCACTGCCTCGAGCGAGACATTTTCTAAATTCTCTCGAAACAGGCAAATGTTTACTTCCGTAAAATGCGAGTCGAGATAAAACCGATTAAGTCGGTAATGAAAACGTCAACGCGCAATCGAGTGGAAAAGATACTATTACATAATGTCTTTAAAGATTAATGATACCGCAACTGCAAGACATGAAAGGTTAATCAATAAATTCTTATTGGAGAAAGCTTTGGTAAACCATTGAGGTCTTTACGCCAAAACGAATGGCTCCTTCAAAGACCGTTATTACCAATTTGTTGCGCTAATTATTTTTAACAAGGCAGGGGGCAAAAAAATTCACTTTTGTATATCGAATTCCTACACGTAAATAATTATGGTTTCCATTTTATTAAGTTTTTGTATTTTGATTTATTTCCTACTATATGTATTACTTATCGGGCTTACAATTACGCCTGTTGTACACAAGGAAAAACTGGAATCGCAATACCCGTTTGGCTTGTAATTATTTCAGTAAACTCGAATGGCCTACAAATTACTAAATCAGCACTTCCTATTAAAGGCATCCGTTTTACGTATGGAATTAATCTAATTTTGAAAATGGAATGCGGCTATCTTAATTTTCCTTTTTTTGCGTAATTGAGGTTTTCGCATTGAGCAATTGGCGGTGAGTCAACTCTAATTATTGCGTCCAAGTCGGAAGGTTATCAAGTGGGTACGAAATTTTATCACATATTTTTGAAAAACAATAAAACCGTGGCGTTATTACGATTTAATTCAACAAAAAAGCTACATTTTCCGCGGGATATTGTAGACAATTACCGACGTTGTTTGTCATGGTTTCCGGAGATTTTACAGTTTTAATGATTATGATGATGATAGGTAGGAAGATATAAATAAAATAGACAATGTTCGTAAATGCGATGGTAGCTATTAATTTAGAAAAACACAATTGCCATCCCAGTTTACAGCTGTCTTGGACATCTGCCATTTGTACCCCAACGCTATACGGCAAATGGGGAGTCCGTCGGGAAACTTGAGGTAATCGATAATTCCTGCAAAGGAACGTGGCCCGTTTTGTCGCAGTAAGGATTTGTCACAATTTTCGACGTGTAAATAAATAAGGCCGCACGTAGTGTCATGTTGAGGAGATCATGAATATGGAATTATCTCCACTTCATTAACGTCCGGCGAAATTTATGGAAATTAAAAAAGCTTGCGTCACCCCCGACTTGTGTCATAAAATCTGCATGTTCAAGGCAAACTGATGATGCAATTTGTATGTGTTTTCAGTCAATGATCTTGACTTTACCCCGAATGCATAATAAACATTATGTGGGTGCAGCTGCTTTACTGAAATTTATTCGAAAATGTGCATTACTTGTAGTTGTTATTTGCTAAGTGATGTGGGGAAATTACAAATTACCATACAATTGGCAGGTTTTGCGCAAGTTCAATGGTATCTATCTCGAATGGACCTTTGTCTAGGTTTCCATTAGAGCAATGTGGGTTGTTTGTTTGCACACAAACAAAACAATTACCAAGGTTACATAAGAGCATGTTGGTATATGCGTTTTATTCGTTTGTCCGTGACTTAAAAGTTGACCCGAATTTGTTGTCCAAAAATGGCAACTGGATTTCAGCAATTCCATTTTTAGAAGCTGATTAAAGCGGAAAGTGAAGAAGAGATCTCATGAATATAAGCCCTGATTGTGGACAGACACACGCCTTGAATTCAAAATTTGGGGTAACTGTATTTTCCAGAACTATACTTCTAAAAACCAAATGGGTCTGGCATTTTCATTTTTATTATCATTTTCTGTTCACAATCAATCTTGTCAGTGACTAATTAGAAAAGTATGTATTACGTAATATGTAGTTCATAAATATTGATAAATGAACATTCTAGAACAGTTTCATGAAAATTTTCCATAAAAGAACAAAATTATGCAAATGTCAAGGTCATTTGTTATATAGTCATATAGTGTCATCAACAAGTAACAATGTATCCTTTTTAGAAGAACGCCCACCTACTAGAAGATGAGATAAATTGCAAATAAGTGGATATGATATAATACAGTATAATATTTATGTAACTATGCGATCAAAAATGATCACCTTCTTCGTAAATGAACAAAGTGACATTAACAAAAAATTTCAAAATTACTGTTTGTGCACTATTTTCATTGTCAAAATGTGGAAATGCAATATCCAGTGCGAAATGTTGACAAAAAGATATCAAAGTTGTTTCGAGCATTAGCTCAATGTTTAGGAATTGAATTTTCAGCCCTCTGAACGTCGCTATTTGGGCGACCGAGCACATAACGCGACCATTTCCCTTAATTTCCCTATAGAAACCTTGTATTTCCTTAAAATTTCCTCTAGATTTCGTCAGATTTACAGACTAAACAAATTTATTCAACATAAATCAAACAATAAAGCTGTAAGGCACTCAGGGTCTGAAGACAAATACTACGCACATGCGAATGATTGAATACTTAAATTTAAGTAAAGTTTTAAATACATAAAGTTAATAATCCTTAATATTCGGTCATTACTGCGATTTTCTTTAAACATACGCACACTTAGACACCGATTGGTATTGCTTTAGAAACTCCACTTCTTTAGTTCCACTTGATTCTTGATTTAAACGGCACTGGCTGTGTACATTCACATTTTAACATTTTAAATGTAATAGTGACTTTTTGGAGGATAAACTTCACTATTGGGTGATAGGAAAAACCTTGGAGAAAGGTCCCACTTAGGCGATAATTGCTCGATTAACACTCGGACTACTTGCCCGTAAACCCCAAGCTTGTACAAGGACATTCATTTTATATATACGACGACTTAAAATCTCTTTAAACTCTCTTTATTTTCTCCTACAAGTACTTTAAGACTATCAAGACTGACTGTCTTTCAGCAAAATGCTCATCAAAAAAGCGCCCACGAAAAAGCGTGGTTTCCCGTCTGCTTCGCCTATCCAAAACATTCTTCAATTCTATCAAGCGTTCGAGATTTCCACTCAAGATGTGGATCTTTGGACGATTTTAAGAATATATCACATTCCCACCTTCCTAAACTTTAAAAAGTTTGTGACTGCTGGATTTATAAGCTCAGTTTTTGAATATTTGAGGCTAATTACAAAAATGGTAAACTTTTTGTTGTTAAAGGTCTGTGTTCTTCTATTTCAAAAACTCCCATTCATTGATAATGCTTGACTGTTAGATATATTGAAATGGGCAATCTGTAAAATTCAGAACCTTTACGTTTCGCAATTTATTAATTCGTGATTATTCGAGGAGACAGCTTTTGAATCTTTGCAGAATTTCACAAATAAAAATGTTGAATTTCTGGTTCTAAAAGCCTGGGTTTCTTGATTTTCAAAAAATCGACAGAATGGAAATTTCACTTATGTAGCGAATATTCTAGAAATCTCGATAGACATCGAGGCGCCATGAAAGATTAGTCACGGGTGATAAAGAACGAAGGTGAATGTGATCCAATCTTTCGGGGAAATTATGTTCGACAACATTTTCGAATACTCGGGAGCGAGCGAAAGCGCTCGAAACTTGTTTTCAAGTTGTAAAGAGAAAAACTATTAAAGACACACAAGAAAACCATCGACTAAATAAAATAGTAAAAGCGATGCGATACATAGCATTGGGGTGACTTCAACATCAAAGCAACAACGCTAGTATAGAAATGGGGTAAGGTTGTTAACGAATAGAGCTCAGTAGAGAAGAAATACATCGGCTTTGCGTTAGCCCTGTGAATTTCCCGATGATCCAATTTAACCGAAATAAAATATCCAAGGCAGAACTCGTATCGTTCAGACTGCAAACTTTTAAACAAAGCACTCAAATCATTACAACTAAAGTTGAAAGGCTTTAAACCGTGCTTTTACAATTTCGGAAAATGAACAAAGGCCTTGAATGTAAAATTAATTAAACATTCCGCTCCGTGTATCTTTTCAAGCGAATTACGGAATTAATACCGCGTTGAAATCTGGAACGTCAGTATTTTCCAACTATACCGAATTAATTATACCCTTTAATACCCATTACATAGCAATTTAGATAAAATCTAAAATACAATGAACTGTAGGAAATTATTAAAATATTAGGTCAGCACAATATTTGTAAATAAACGAATCTTAATTTCTCTTAAGGCAATCTCGACTGTTTAGTACGTTATTAAATAACGGCGAATGTGGTACGGGTCAAGAAAATTTATCGAAAGGTTAATCAATAAATTGTTTTAATTGATCATCGGTAATTCCTCGAAGAAATTCGTCGCACGAGGACCGTGTCGATGGCGCTACAGGAAGTCTTTTTTTTTTAACGAAAATTGTATGCTTTGTTGCACTTGAGGAATGGGGGAAGGTCATCGCTCATGAAAGCAAGTTCTTCATTTGTTAAGCGCACGAGGATATAATCAACCGCAGATGTCTTCCGAATTGACATTACAGCTACAATCATTTAAGCGACAAGGATGTCTACGTTAATATACAACATACCTTAAAAAGAAGATATATGTTTGAGAGGAAAAAACAAAGTACGTCACCGACAAAACCATATTTCCCACGACTGTTCGACAAGACTACGAAAAGGAACACAAATTTCGATTTTAACTTGGGATTCGTATACCGTTTTACCCATTTAGTTCCCGAAAATTAAAAAATCCCTTTTGGCTCGGGCGATCAGGTGTAGGTAGATTTCGTTCCGCCATTTTATTCCAATATGGCGGAATTGGCGGATTCACGAAATTGACAGAGATATTTATTATTTATGAGTTACACCAACCCTTAAACTTTGGTCGAAATCGGTTCATAATTACAAAAGTTTCTTGGAAGTGATACCATACAGGTGAGTTTTTTTTCATTTTATGCATTAAGACATAGAGATTCGGTTAAATGAGGAAAGAGTTGTAGTTTTAAGAGCTTATTCAAAATATGCTTTTGTTTTTTTTTAAAAAATCCACAGTTTACTAGATATGAGCGAAAAACAGATTTAGTGATTTTTCATTTAACTGCTGTAGAATCGTTAGTATTAGAAATACAGAAATATGCAAAGAACAAAAATTGTAGATATTTTTCCGCTTAATAAGACACATTTATTAATATTTATTCTTCTTTTATAATTTTCGAGCAAACTTACATTTTTTTAAATGGTAATCATAGTTGGCTGTGACATTTTTAAAAAGTGCATTTTTTTCTGTTTACAATGATATAAGGTTCTTTGTATTTACTTTGACAAATAAACATGATATAGAACTATTTGTATTATTAAGAGTAGTAAAAACAGATTTTGCCATGGGAAACATTTTTGTTCTCTCAATTACTGTCTGTTATAATATAATAATAACTTGCAGTTTAGTTGTGCGGCGGGGCACCGTTATGTTGAAACCAGCGTAAATTACGTCGTGTTTCCAAATCTAATCCATCCTACATATCTTGAAATTCATGTGGTAGAAAATGAAGATAACATTGGCTTGTCCAATTTTCGTCGTAAATGAAAGGTACCTATCTCACTAGATATTGTTTTCCATGGCCAACTCTGTTTCCTTACCTCTCGATAATATACGAAAATTACTGCAGGGCGTTTATTTATTAAAGTACATTTAGCAAGCCTTATATTGTTATAAAGAGAAAAATTTGTCCTTTTCAAAAATGTCAAAGTCAACTATGACTACCGTTTAAAAAAATTAAAGTTTGTTTTATAACTCAAAAATTGTAAGACCTAAAAATAAATTAGTATGTTTATCATGTTAAGCATTAAAATGTCTAAAACTTTTATTCGTGTCACTTTCTTGTATTTCTAATAATAACGATTCTACAACAGTTAAAGGAAAAATCACTAAATCTGTTTTTCGCTCATATCTAGTGAACTGTGGATTTTTTTCAAAAAACAAAAGCACATCTTAAATAAGCTTTTAAAACGACAACTCTTTCCTAATTTAACCGAATCCGTATGTCTTATGGTTTCCGAGATCCCAATGCTTAAAATGGAAAAAAACTCACCCTGTATACAGGGTTTTTTTAGAAGTTTTCTCACTTTGCCACTTTTATTTTTTTCTGTAATAACCTAGCGCCTACTAATGCCGTAGTTCTAAACTAACTTATCACCAGGGCGGAGTAAAATCTTTCGTGATACCCACCATTTGAGGTTGTCTAACATCACGTGTTTGTCTAGCTCACTGATAAGTGATTGTGCAATGTTCTGTAAAAAACTCCTCTTGATTTTTAGGGAATACTATCACCTTAAGGGGATCGGCAAATTCAGTATTATTGAATTCTTTTGTGTGTTGTATTGAAAACCTCAGTCACACTGCCTACAAAATTACATTTTGGAATGAAACATACCAAAGTCAGATTGTTACCATATGCGATATGTTTGCCTTTAATAAGAAAGTTGACTTTGCACAGTCTGCGCATGCGCACATTAATCGTCAAGATTTTTCTTGGCCTAGGTGCCAAAGCGATAGCTATCGAATTCAAAATGAAAGAAGTAAATATATTGAAAACTGGAGAAGTAGTTTACGCTTCGGACGGACAGAGAAGGTGGTTGTAATAGCACAACTTCATTAAAAAAATATGCTTTAGACAAATTTAGTTGGGAAAACCCAAATCAATAAAATTAAATATTCCGTTTCCAAAATGAAATGGAATTTAAAAAACGCCCATTTTAGTAAGACATTACTATCAAACTAGGCTTGTTTATGCCGAATCGATGATGCGTAGCACTTACACCTCATTAATTTCATTTTAGGGCGAAAATTCGTAGCGTGCTCGAGGCAGTTGACAAAGGCATACGCAATGGAAACTGTTTTTCCATTTGATAAGGGAAACTGACATTTGCATGCGCTGTGAAACCGTGAGCCTGAATGAGAAAGTAGTTAACATTAATTATCATTTCAATGCGAATTGATAATGTCCACAAAAACTTCCGTTATTATGTTGTAATTTATTAAACATTAACAATTGGGTTATTCGATCGAGAAGTCGGGACGCTATAAATTTTAATGTAACCCGCTTTTTTATTAACAATTAACCGAAATGGCCGTGACCAACAATTCGTGAAGCGCCCAGAAATAGCAATGATCACAATGTAAATTTAATGCGAGATAGTTATCTGAACGGAAGTTTTGTTGTAGTTGGGCAAAAGGCGACGCGATGCAGACGAAAAGGCCGGTTGCAACGTTCCGATAACCCGATGAGTAGGTTACTTGAACAATGATCGATTTTAAATATTCCATTTCTACTGCAATGCAGATGAGAGATTGTTTGTTAGAGGTCAGAGTACTTCATTGATTAAAAATAGTTTCTTCAGACATGTGATAACTTCGTCTCCAATTACTAAAGTCAAAAAACGAAAAAAATTTGCGCGTCCAAGGTTCAAGTTCAATTCAGCGGATGCGTAACCTTGTCCTCCAAATCCGTCAGCTTTTGACGAAATATTCGCCAGGCAATCAGATGACGGAACGGTTACGCTTTGACAAATTAGAATAAAAAACTTCCCTCGTGCCTTTAATTAAAAGCCACGTCAATAGCCCCGGTTTTAAATTTTTGCGATATTAACTATGCACCGGCCCCGGCGGAATTGCCTGATGTAACGTTCAACTTTATCCGCGAGACATAAAAAAAATTTCATGTTACGACGCGTAATAACGACCGAGGCAAAAACACTTGAGTACTTTATCACCCTCTGTTGGTAGTCGCATATGCCTACATGCCAAATAAATGCAAATCTTTAGGGATTCTATTCCTTTTTTTTACAAGACAATATTTTTACATTGTTCGGTGAAAATTTGTTAGGACTATAAAAAGGCAAAAATTAAAACAAAACGGTGTGTCCATTAATCAACCTGATCCCCCTTCCCCTCCCCCAATATCGAAATTGACACCCTATAACGACAGTTTTGTGCTAGTTATATGGGCTTTGTATTCTACTTGCGAAAAATAAATCAAATTTGACAGTGAGTACAAATGCGTGCTACTCTCCGCTTCGTGCTAGCATTGAATAATTTTTATTCAATGGTGCTAGTTATGAGAGTTTTTGGGACAAAGAAAAAATGTGCTATTTTTGAGTTAGAGTGAGATGTTCGGCATTACCGTCAAAAATTAATCGATATTTGAAGACTATCGACTACAATCGATACAATAATAAACTATAATGAAACGAGTATAAATTGTGCACAACTCTTGTGCAGATAAAGCGCATTTTTTTTTAACCGAAATAGCTTTTGTTTTGACATCACCAATGGATATACTTCTTGTAGACGTCTCAATCGCCCTTTGTGAGTACCCTCTTCCGACAATCCGTTCTTGAGGTATAACGGAATATCTGTGGCTTGAAGCTAAAAGGGCCAATGTCAAAATCTTCACATTTGAGAAAATTGCAGTTGAAGTTTTTGTCTAAAATACTTTTAACTACAGCTTAAGTTGTGTCCAAGCTTCACTTACCAACTTTGGCTCAACATTTAATATGCTTCAGCAGAATATGATAGTGTTTTCAGTTTTTTGAAAAATTCAAGCATTTTGAAAAAAAAATGACTTTGGCCCTTGTTGCACAAAATTTATGATTTTTTTATGTTTTTTTTTGTCACATTGGCCGTCATAACAAGAAGAAATTTTGCTTGTGCTTGGATTCATATTCATTACCTTTAATCAAAACACTAACACTTTAAAACTGGAATCAGACATACAACAAACTAGTCAAAATGATTAATACAATGACGGCCGATGTCGCTGGTGTCACTAGAATACATTTGTATCGGTTGGAGCTAGAAGGGCCAATGTAGACATTGGCCTGCTGTATAGTTCACAAAATAATAACATCAGTTGTCACTAAAACGGCCAAAGTAAACTTTGGCCCCTTTAGCAGAAGCTGATTGAATGAATTCATAATGACATTGGCTACTAATACATTCTATTTACCGGCTATTGGTTGAATTTGACATTGGCCGTTTTATCATATGCAAGAGTGCAAGACAATAAACGTAATGCAGGGGTTTACTCAAAACATCAAAATATTGACATTGGCCCTTTTAGCTTCAAGCCACAGATATACCCTAGTTTCACCCCCACCACCCCGTACTTTGATAAAAGGACAGAAAGAAGTTGGTTGCATTTTTTTAACTCTTAAAAATTGCTATTTGGTGTCGAATTATGCCGTTACTATTTGGATATGAACAGAAGATTTTTGTACCCAAAGGAAAAAACCATCCCTTACCTTAACTAATCTGAACTTCCTACTGCGACATTCAATCTTTTCGGTTTCGGATCCTTGCGGGTAATAAATACAAAAATTACCATTAAATTTGACTATATTGACGAGATAAAAAATAGATTCAATTTACACGTTCCTTGACATTTTTAACGCATTTTCCAACTCATGCTGGAAGGCGCTTTCGATTTTTGCATATTTTTAGGAAAACTCGTGTGAAATTAACCCTTAAGAAAGTACCGGAAACCAAAATTTGGTTCCGAGCAAATTTTTCTGTTTACTCACTGCTGGTTTGAACCCTAATAATAATAATAATAATAATAATCTTTATTTCCTGTGGACATATAAAAATGTATAGGACACGTCAGTAACAATAACAAACAACATAAATAGCAATAACATGTGAGTTGGATATTATCACAGTC
Organism: Photinus pyralis; assembly: GCF_008802855.1. NCBI lineage: Eukaryota > Metazoa > Arthropoda > Insecta > Coleoptera > Lampyridae > Photinus > Photinus pyralis. The sequence continues at coordinate 14,314,908 of NW_022170596.1, forward strand.
TACATAGGTACGTGAAGTATATTTTGATGTTATATTGTCAAATAATGGCTTGCTAGAAGATCAAGGTAAGTTTTTGTGAATGAATTCCGTAATCGAATAGTAGGAGTTTTGATGTAAAATATCTTTAATTATTTTTTTGAATCGTTTTATTTCATATCTGCATATATCTTTCGGAAGCAAGTTATATAACTTGCATCCCATATAATACGGGGATTCTCGCCTCAACTCTACGATGCCCAAAGACGGAGTCTCCCCAAAACTCTTCTCTAGATTAATCCCTACCTATCTTTTTGATTTACAAAACACACACACAATGGTGCCGAGCAATTAAATTAGCCATCTTTAATCACGAATTAATCCAATTCGTTTCTGCCACACGAATTACCAGGAAGCTAGGGTCATAAATCCCCACGTACGTTTAATTTTGCAAGTTGCCATTTTCCAGACTTGTGCCCTGCAATTCTGTATTAACAGTTTCGGTTGCAGGAACCTCATTAAGATATTATCTTTTGTCATCGGCGACAGGCGGTCGCCAAGACTTCCAAAACCCATCAAACGGCCATTATAGAACACAATGACGCATGCAAAAAATGGTCGGCAATATTTTACCAAGTGGTAGTAGACACTGTTAATTCCAATAACGCATTGGCTCCTTAGTGGGGTGTCTTATTGACCATAATCTCGGTATGTCAAAATGTGCTATATGTACCTTACCAACCAGACAAACTTCAAGATATTGTTTTTTTTCTCGGATTTTTCTCTATACAAACGTCAAAAGGAGATAGATTTGTTAGCTAAACTCTTGGAAGTAGGTGCATATGGTTCTTACACTGTCTGCGGACAAACATACCTTCTTAACGGACAAGCGGTTTGAAGCCGCGCTATAGAGAAAACTAACCTTCCGTACTTATTTCCCAGGCTAGCTCAGATAGAAAATGCTCAAGAATAGGAAAGAATCCGATAGACTTTTCTTTCACTGACAATCTCATTAATAATCAAAGCTTCCTATCAAAATTTGGAAAATTATTAGCAGAATATGTAGAGATTTAAGTACTCGAGTATATTTGGAGAGATTACTCCATTTCTATATTGGCGTGACCCTTTTACTCCTTTTGAAAGAAGAAAGTTACAAGAAATTATCTCAAACTAAACACATTTATTAGAATTGAACAATGAGATCAAAAACAATTCTTACAGTTACTCTAAAAGGAACAAAAAGAAACTAATTCGTTATTAATCTCAAAAATATTAAATTTATCTTAGTAAAATAGGATAAGTACTTAATTATAAGTAAGCAAATCTAAATTATTAAATAAACCATTTATTAATTCGTTGATTCAATTTAATCCACCGATAATTCGCACAAAACGGAAATAGTAAAGATAAAATTGTACCTTGTTGGCTGGGAATGGCGCCGGATAGGTTTCAACTGCTTGGGAATGAAGGACGGTTGCCGATTGGTTTTGGAGTCGGATGTCCCGCGCCACTCACCCGTTCAAACGCCTCGATGTTTGCCCAAATAATTGCCATTTTTAGGGCAATTCCACAAAAATAAAAAAAAATGCGCTATTGTGGCCACTTTGTCCGTCCGTCTGTCCGGGCATTTGTTGGGACGCTATTAATTCTTTATCTTAAGAGCTATTGTTCTACTTTTTCGCTGTTTGGTTCGTTATGGTGTCGAGGCTTGCACCAAGGAAGGAATTTCTTGTGCGTTCATTATTAAAAAAGTTATTGTAAAAAAACCATTTTTACATGTTCCATAATTTTACACTTTTGCCGTTATCCTAGAGATCGTTTATAATTTTGTATTGCTGTCTGTCGTCCGTCTGTTGGTCTGTCCGTCTGTTCCTTTGTCTGTCTGTCCATCTATCTGTCAGTGTGAACGACAACTTTGTTTAGAAATGTCCGATCGCTTTGACATCTACGTTAGTTATGAACTGAATTGCATGAAATTCAATATGGGCATAGCTTAACCCATATAATACGCATGCCAAAAGTTGAGTCGAATCGATTCAAAATTCACTTTTCGCATCTCGACCATTTATAAACCGAATTGCAAACTTTTCTAATTTATAAAAGTATTTAAATGAAATTTGATACATAGGCACTTGGAATAAATGAACATCTAACGCCAGTTTCAAAATTTGGTTTTGCGCATGCACAGTGCCAACTTTTTTATTTATGGAAGAATTTACGAAATTTGATACATAGCCACTTGGAACAAATGAAAATCTAACGTTGGTTTCAAAATTTAGGTTTGCGCATGCGCAGTGTCAACTTTCTTATTTATGAAATCATTGAAATGAAATTCTTCTTATAAACTGAAATTGAAGGAGGACGTCAAAAATTAATTGCAACGCTATCTTTCATATTTGTGGCCGGATTTTTACGATTTTAATAGAAGTTGCATCTTACAAATGGGAAATGAATGCAAGCGGAAATGCGCTTTTTGTAAATAGTGTACGATTACTTTTTTAACTTGTTTGTATATAAGCGCAAGCGTTAATTAAAGCAACTGGCCAGCTCAAAAGAACAACAAGCAGCAGTCTTTAAAACATTGCCCCGCTCATTTGGATGTCCATGAATAAATGGAAAGTTTCGATTTATGGTAAAATTCGGTGCCATCAGATCGAAAACGTATTCGAGATTCACGTTTTGCCCCGCGTTCATATATCGGCTTGGCGCTTATATTAATACCGCGTATGCGGTTATACATCTTTGCCCTTCTAACGCATTGCATTTGGGTAGAGAGCAAGTGAGTTTCTATAGGAACCGCGGGCGGTGATGATGCTCTACGTTAAAGGCGTTTTAAATGGAGGTTGCTGTGGCAAAAAGAGATGACAACAGGTAAGGTATGTTTGTGAAGAAATGGACAACATCCACTTAAAAGGGTCAAGACAGTGACAGTTTTATAGGGTATCTCCCTATAAAATGATTAAATCAAAACTTGAATAATATTCGCTCATCGTATAAAAGATACGGGAGAAAATTTAAAAAAATGATTGAGAAAAAATTTCAGAATGGCCTTATACATATATTCTTAGTTAAAAGCAGAAAAAATGTTTCTCTATAATGATTCTTGAATAACTTGCAGTTTTCAAAATAAATATACGGGGTCAGGTAAAAAAGTTATGGGACCTAACCTAATTTTTATAAATGGATTTTAATTTTCAAATTTTTCTCTTTTCTAAAATATAACATGGATAAATTCAAAAAGATTCAAAAAAGTAATCTATTTTTTTTGAATCACTAGAAAAAGAAAATAAAGGTTGTTCCAGTAATTGATTATAGGTGAAGTATAGCTCTTCACAATGTGTCGTTATTTGAAATACCCCTCATCTTGAAATAAGCCCCACTTATGTGATAGTCGAGCATGATAGAAGTGTAGTCGCGTATCTGTGGCCCTGTGAAATTGATTTGTGAATCAATTTTAGGCATGTGGTGAAACACTGTCACATGTAGCAAGTGTGAGAAATTTTCTGAAATCGTTCCACAAATCCATGACAATTAATAATAGTAATAATAATAATAAGTTGGCGTAGTCGACGCCTTCACGTTTAACACATTGTAAAGTATACGACGAAATTTGATACTGACATTAATTGTTTGCCGGTACCTACCCCTCTTCTCTACGATGTCCATTAATTATACACTACCTACATGACATGTTCACGTCATGTAAATTGCTAAAATAATAGCCATAATGGGTGCAGCGCTTCAAATATACAGAAGATGGGAGAGATCTTCGAACTGAATGAAGAATGAACTTCCTAATTGCGACTCAGTTTAATAAAATCAACCATATGCTTTGAATTCTTCTGCTACGCTATTTGAGGCATTTATATATACCGTTGGATGGTTCAAAATTCTTTAGGATTACGTAAATGTGCAGCGCCGTAATTACGCCCCTAAGAAACGCGCTCGCGAAGATTTGGCGTGGTAGACCTCAAAAAGAAACGTAAAAAACCATTGTATTAAAACTAGCTCACCTTCACAATGATGACCGTTAAGGGCAGGCCTTAAAAAAAAGGATGCATACCAACCTGAGAATCTCGGCGAGATTCCGATACTTTTTCCTTATTTTTATTTTGTATGTTTCGATAAATTGTAAAAGAACTTCTTCGTGTACAGTTAAGTTCAACATCCTTAGTGCACCAGTTGTCAATCATAAATATCGAATTATGTTGATAGAAAACGAACGCGCCTTTTTAAATTTCAGCGCATGAAATCCATTTTATACCCACATCGTTCTTACAGAAGACTGATCAAATATACAATCGAATGCGTTGCGGAGACTTTCAAATATGTTTAGATCGAGGGTGAAATGTTCCAGTTCGGATGAATAAGTTTCAAAGAGCCAAACACAGCAGTTCCTAAGATCACGAACACGGGGGTAACAACGTACTTAAGATTGCACCTGGGATAAGTTGCTTGGCAACCACTTGGGGGATACCTGCTGCAGCACTCTGCAGCTAAATGTTTGATTAATGCTCTCAGAACACAATCAAAACGTCAAGGAATTGATTGAATTTAATTCCGACGATGGCTTTTTAGCGAATTATAAGCGCGACAGTTGGAGAGAATGATGTGGGTTTATTTGATTTTCTCTCAGAGCTTTTAGGCATTTGTATAGAAAGGAAAATGGCGTATTTCTCGAGTTGATTACATACTTGAAGCGTGCACTTCGGAGATGTTAAAAGACACTCAAAGAGATCTGGGGCGAAATTAGTAATGTAAAATGCTTTTTTTTCTCGGAGGAAAGGCAATTTACATTTGACCTTAAAAGAAATTTTGGGTGGAGGGTTACATGACAGTTCAGTCGAGTCAATTAAGGTTACTTAAGATAAAAGGAAGTGACTATTTTAAATAGTCAAAAATCGAAAAGTGGGTTAATGGTGCGATATACTAAACTTGTTGTGCCTTTTCTCTAAGCGGTTTCCAATACTACCCACGTAAATTACGTCTTTTACAGTAAGATTTAAATCTCTAAAAGGTTATTGTCCATCCATTTGATATTGTAACCAGACGATATGACATTTATTGACTTTTCGGGCCTCTAACGAGGAAAGGTGATAGGCTGCCAGACTGATTTCATTTCGGGATTGAAATATTTGGTGCAGAAACGAGGCGAAAGCAAGGTGCCCATTTTTCCTATCGATCTTGCAATAGCTCAGAAGAGCTCCAAAGGTATATACGAGTACATTCGAACGATCTTTGTACTATCCATGCCAAATGAACATTTTTCCGAAATCTGATTTTTATAAAACAGGAAATCACGATGGAACTATTTCAGTCGGCCGAATGATTTTCACGAATTCTGTGAACGCAGCGCAGGAGTGATTGGGTTAAAATTTAGAAATTGACGTTATTGTACTTACTCGTTGTGGCCGACGGGGTTTTTTTAAACATACGCACATTAAAATTGCTTTAAAAGTTTCCGAGTAAGGAAGTTGTCTTATTAATCCACTTAGTATTGACCTGGGCATCTTAGTCACCAAATTTTTGTTTTCTGCGTCACCGAATCTGAATGCTGAGATCTCAGTCCTAGGATGGACGAAAGGAATGAACGCAAGTATTAGCAGTATTTTTTGTAAAGTACGCTAAAAAAATATCCTTGTAAAAATCGCATTTTGACTTAACTGTTGTAATTGTCTATACTGTTGCTTCTAGTGATCCGTAGGAAGAGTGGAGAGTTTTTGGAATCTATAGAAGACCTTGTATTTTTTATTTCCGATTCTATGTTTATTTACCTAAAGTGATAGGTTTATAAGACTCATCGTAAGTTAAATTTTTGTGCGTGTTGTTTATGTACTAATTAACTTATGGCCGTTTGCACCGACAAATTTAAGTGGAGCTTAGCTTAAGCGTAGCTTAAAATCCACGGCAACCATTGTCTCAATACTCGTTGCCATGGAATTTAAGCTACGCTTAAGCTAAGCTCCCCTTAAATTAGTCAGTGCAAACGGGCATTAATGAATTTATCACGGTCTTTATATATGTATATTGATTTAAAACAATTAATTACTTGTACTCAAAGTTATAACATAAATTTATCACATATGAGCGTGAATTTCATTATTTATCACGATTTATCCGAAATGGGAAAAAAACGAAAATCGCTCATGTTTTAAATAGAAAAACTCCAATTCAAAAAAAAACGACATTTATTAAGGCTCGGGGATTGTGACTTTATCGAAAAGGTCACACGGTGCAGTCGCTTGTTTTGCGAGGGCTGGCGTGGAAGTAGAGGCTGTTCGCTGAAGAATTACATTGGTATTTCCCGCGCCCCTTTCACCCTCACAAGTACTCGTTGTAAGTAAGCGTCGTTCTACATATTTCACCTGCTCTCATACATTTCCCAGATACAGCCCTGCATGGACGCTTTTGTTTCATATCCACGTTATTTTTGTGTAAATTTTGTTTTATTGTCAATTTTAGGGTGAAATCATATCGTAACCGTGAAAGTGTGATACTGGCGTTTTTCCAGATTGGCGACCTCTTTCAAAATAAAATAAAAATGCAGGCCCGTATTTAAAAGATAGCGTTGATGATTGCACTAAAAAACCGAAACTTGCGATTGTGGGGGAGAAAAGTTTTCAAAACTTCTTCAAATAAAGTCACAAGAAAATTAGAAAAAATTACCGAATTTTGTTTTATTTTTTAAATTCGGAAATTCATTCTAAGCCGCCTTAGATTCGGTCCCAAAAATACGTAACTTTGTCTCTGTTTAACAAGCGTCTTATCTCTAGGAGGTCCCAATGGACACTCTTGAATTTGGAACACCCTGTACTCGAAAATCCTTGGGTATGGGTACAGTTTTTTTTAAAAATTGGTCTAACAAACGAATTTATAGCGATTTTGCAATTACGATGTTATTCAGAAATAGGGAATTTCCCGCATATCCCATCCCCAATCCACAATCTTCTTGATTCTTGATCGTTGCCACCAAAACGATATATTTTTAAAAGGATTACGATATTTCTAAGTTTACGATTATGTGAGAATTGGCACTTATAAGTAACAAATAATTGTCGCGTATATGTACACGGTGAGTCAACGATTGAGCGGAGTAACTTAATGCCTTGAAGATAAGATTCTTCGATAGAGTGCTTTTGTATTATGATATGGTTGAATATTCTCCACATTTTAAAAATATTTGGAATTATATAGGGTGCGCCCACAAAGTAAGGCGTCTAAATGGTACATTTTTTAAAATAGAACCTCTTGTATTTGAATGCATTTTTGAATTCTACGTGTAATTGTACGTCTTTTTTATTATATGGTTAATATCCGAAAAGCTAGTAGTTTTAAAGATAAATTGATTTTTAAGAAAAATTTGTCATTTGCAAGCGTCAGTATATATTGTCAAAATTATTACTTAATGTCCAGGTTTTATATCTTATCCTGGGTCAAATAAATACATCTACTATGAAACATTAAACATATAGCTTACAGAGTGTTTTTTTGGTAGGTCCAAAGTTGCAAAACTTCATATTAAGAAATCTCACTTTTTTTAAATGGAACACTGGGTTTTCCTGGTTTTTATATTCTAATCTTAAATAAGTTATATGTAATTTACATAATAGTGAGGTGGCCATGCAAAAAAAAGGCAATTTTTATCTATCTCGTCCAAAACGACAATCATATCGATTAATTTATTTTTCAAACAGCGTATTTTAAGTTCAAAAACTGGAGAGTAAGTAAAAGCATACACAAAGCAAATTTAATTTAACTCCTAATGTCATCCAGTCAGTGATATTAGTTTCATTTTTTTTCATATTCACCTCGTTATTATGTAAATTAGAACTTATTTCAGATTAAAATATAAAAAGTAGAAAAACCAAGATATTTGTTTATGTTTTTACTATCAAATTTATTCTCCAGTTTTTATAGACTTAAATGAATTATTAGGAAAATGAATTAATAAATACGATTTTCGCTTTGAACGAGGCAGATCAAAATTGCCTTTTTTTTGCATGGCCACCTCACTATTATATATAACTTATTTAAGATTAGAATCTAAAAACCAGCAAAACTAAGATATTTTGAAAACTATCAGAGATAGGTATAGGAGATTATTATCAAAAGTTGAAGGTTTTTCTAGGAGCTAAATGATGACAGAAAAATATACAGGGTGTTCCATTTAAAAAGTGAGATTTTTTAATATGAAGTTTTGCAACTTTGCACCTACCAAAAAAACACCCTGTAAGCTACATTTTTAAGGTTTCATAGTAGATGTATTTATTCGACTTTTACTTAACCCAGGATAAAAGAACCTGGAATCAAAATTTAAGTAATAATTTTGACAATATACTGACGCTTGCAAATGCCAAATTTTTCTTAAAAATCGAAATATCTTTAAAACTACTAGCTTTTCGGATATTAACCATATAATAAAAAAGACGTACAATTACACGTAGAATTCAAAAATGCATTTAAATACAGGAGTTTCCATTTAAAAAAATGTACCACATTTTGGCGTCCTACTTTGTGGGCAATTAAGGAAAATGTGAAGAAAATACTCATTGTCAATCATTTTAGATTGTGGTTGCTTCTGAGCATAACAAAAATATTATAATAATACATACTCGTAAATCGTTCAATCTATCTACACAAAAATTTGGAAAATAACTTCGACGAAAACATTATGATTGAATGATATTTCCTTTTGATTCTTTCTAGGGGTTTTGTTTACTACGAAAGGAAAGAAAATTTGAGACATTAATGAATGTAAAAAAGCTTCATGTATCATCTCATTCGCATTGATTGAAATTAATCATCGTTTATGATTCAGTGAACAATATCCTTAAATTTCAATGTTCGTCCCTTATAATTTGTTTATCGAAGCATATTTCTGCGTTGTGATCACAGAATTTCATAAATTGCGAACTTTTACACCTATTTTTAGCGCACGAAGGTTATGAAATCATATACACTTTTCTCAGGTTACATTTCTAAGGAAGCTGTATGCTTCGTAAAAAGTGGATGCTATACGCTTAAAATCATAAAACGTAATTTTTCGATAAAAAATATTACTGGGTAGGTAGTAACTTTTATATAGCGTACCTAATCTGAATATGCGCTTAAATTGTTCGTCAAGGCCGTACTTGGTACTCGGGTCAAATTTGCATAAATTTAAATCGACAAAATCGATTTCGACTCATTAGCACAGAAATGCGTCTATTATTTTTTGGTGCCAGTGTTCCTTACCAAATTTGAATCATTGCGGTTCCGCAGCGCGAGATTAAAAACGTTAATCATTTACATAGAAGTTGTAAATGAAGAAATGAGTCAACATTTTTATTGTGTATGCAATTACTTTTTCTATGCTTCTCGAACATAACGTTTCTTACGGTTCGATAACGGTTTGTAATTGAGTAGCGTAGCCAGAAAAAAATTCTAATTGACTAAAAGTGCACAAAGAAGTCAAAAGCATTGAGTTTTTGACGTAGTTTTTGAATCAGGCAAGGTGAACTGCAACATTAGATCGGAAAGGTAGATATCTCAACCGAGCCTCTGTTAACTCACTTTCTATTAATATTGACATGTGCCAATTTACATGAGTTCCAGCATTATCTGAAGTAAATTTCATTGTAATGCCACGAAGCGTTTTCGAATAACGGTATCGATGCAATTGAATAAGGTAGGTGGTGTACATAGGAAAAGTTACGATGACAACGTGGTTAGTTTGTGCATAATTCAAATGTATAGTGGCGTTTTATTTGCAAATTTAGTCACGAAGCTGCGTGCCAATAAATACAATTTACAAGTTTTAAAGTGTTAAGGTAATTGTTTACGCTGCGGGCACGAACACAATAGTTTGGATTTACGACATACGGCAGTAATTGCAAATTCTCCTAATATGTCATCTTGTCTGCATCCAAATGACCTGGTTTACGGAATTTGTCGTACCCCTGAGAATTTGCGGTGATGGCGATGAAAACTGGGTTTTGGGCATTGAATAAAAACACTATTTTTATTCAATGGTTTTGGCGAATACGACGTGCATTGAACTGAGTGGGTGCTCGGTGCCAGACATAATGGCGCGTCAGGGAACTTAACCACTGTAGGAGATCATATACTTTGCTTAATAATAAGTCGTAATATCTCCACTTATATGGCACATATTGCGTTTATGCTCGAGATAACTTTGTCTAACTTAAATTGAGGGCACATAACTCTTTTGGAGCAGTATTTCAATGCTGAAGTTTTTTTTTGACGTCTGAAGCTGAGATATTTAACACTAAAGATGTTATAGAACGTGACGATTTTGAACAAACTGGCCTAATCCATTTCGTTGGTAAAATCACATACCACATTTCCGTGACGACCTCCAATGTTCTTGTAGAAGTAGGAAGTACCTAATTGTAACCACGAGTGTCTATCCGCCTATCTCTATCACTAATTATTTGTCGAATGATCTTATTAGTTTATTATATTATTGGTTTGTTATGAAAAAATACGTCATATAAATAATTTTATTATGGAATGCCGTTGGGGTTCTTTAAATCTTGCAATTTCGCAATATTATTATTAGATGCGATAACAAGCAAAAAAATTAATTCGGCTCAAAGGGCCAATATCTTGAAGCGCTCGTTTTTGATAAATTTCACCGTATAAATTTAAATACTTGTTTCCAACGACGAGCTCAATCGATTATAAGAGTACATAAAATGGGAATAAATTGGTCAAAAGGTGTCCCTATCACTCCCTAGTCATACAAATTGCTGGTAAAAAAGGGATTGTAAGGGTTTTTAAATTATTTTAGTGTTTCCGAAATTTTTGGAAAATACAGGGTATCAAGAACCGAGACTGTATTATACTATATTGAGTTTTTACATATTTTTTAAAGAGTTTTTATTTTATTTTATTTTTATTTATTTTTTATTTTATTGCCTTTATTTTATAGTGGGTGGAGTGTTAGCAATTTGCTACTCTTCCCATTCAACCCACTATACAATCACAAACACGCATGCCTTACTTGGGATTCGAACCCAGAACCCTTGTAGCCAAAGTTAGAGCTACTAACGTAAGCTCATCTGAGCTACGATTATTCGATTATAGGTTATATTTCACCGATCTATATTCAATATTACACAAACTAATTAAAAAAGTGTTTAAATAATTATTTAATTAATTATGATCGAGTCAAGAATAGTTAATTACTAAATTGATCAAAAAAGTAATTTGGCCTTCTTGATTAAAATGTAAAAACAAATGATTTTGCTAGTATTCATTGTTCAATTATTACATAGTTAAAACGAGCATAAAAATATTTAAAAATGTAAACATCCGTAAATATCCTCGGATGTCCACGGGATATCTACTGGGATTCCCTCTAGCTAGACATACCTTTTATTTATTGTAATACTAGCAAACATTCAACCTACATTACCATCCGATATCTGCTACAATTATCCACTGGAGATTGAGCTTCCGAGGTTATCTCAATAACGACATTTCAGTTCTCAGAATATAAAATAAATGATTCAAATCGTATGAGGCACACAAAGAAACTCAACTCTCTTTCTGATTACATTACTAGCGCATCAATTTTGTTGGGAAACCGGCGAAACATATTGCCTTGATGGACAGGTGAAAGATGCTAAATTCCTTCATCTTTTTCGTAATTGTAGACTCTTGGCAACCGCGCAATGTCGATTGGTTTTTGCAAAATGGCCAAGTCCGCTTCTTAAAAAGTAAGCGGGGAATCTGAGAACTGTTTTCCAATATTTCTACTATTATAAGTTTTTCCTGTTGAGGCATGAAATTGGAACACCCTATGTCCACGTATGTGCTATCGTGATCCGGCCTAGTTTTTTTACAGGGGTTAGAAACCCCTCTTGTAAAAGATAAATTTTATTCTCTACGGCACTGGTAAATATTTTACTGTAACAATTAATGTAATGTTCCACGGCATTGAAATTCAAAATTATCCTTATTACTTTGGGCTTGTAGCAAACGAAAGCACAAATTAATTAATTATTTATTTATAATTTTATTAGCACCTCGTATAAACTAATTAGGGCACAACTTTGTTTAATTAACTGGTTTTTCAACTAGTCACCTCAACGAAATGTTTGCACCTTGGACTTCAACACTTTGGTGGTAACAATTTATTTGAATACGAGTACCTTAATCCGCTCGTGCAATGACCCGCATACGTATTAGGTACTATTAAAACAAGTATAAATTGTGCACAACTTTTGTGCAGATAAAGCGCATTTTTTTAAACCGAAATAGCTTTTGTTTTGACATCACCAATGGATATATTTCGTGCAGACGTCTCAATCGCCCTTTGTGAGTACCCTCTTCCGACAATCCGTTCTTGAGGTACACGATAAGAGGTCGAGGAGGAGGACTATAGTTAGTAGAAATGAATTCCTTCCGTTGAGACCTTTCGTTAGAGTACCATGAAGGATAACCCCCCCCCCCCCCCCCCCCCGTACTTTGATAAGAGGACAGAAAGAAGGGCAGTAGTTGGTAGAAAACGGTTCCTTTCGTTGAGACCTTTAATTAAAATACAGTGAGAGAAAAAAAGGGGGCCCCATTGCTCAAAAAAGAGTCGCACGGGAAAGTTATATTTTGTACAAACCAATTTATTTCGATGAGACCTTTCATTAGAATACCAGAATACAATGAAGGGTAGAACATGTCCCCTCCCTCCATTTTCTAAAGTTTAACTTGACACCACTAAAGGCATGCGTATGCAAAATCAATTGGTTGTCGTAGTAAAAGTTATACACGTTTTACTTTCAAAAACAGCATCTCAGGAAATAATTCGTGGGAGGGGAGGCCCCTTTTAGACAGCGATATTTGATGGCCGTCTGGCCTCCCTTCAAGGTATAGGCTACCTACTGCAAAAAATTCCAGGACTGTAGGACCATTCCCCTAGAAGTAGTTCGAAACAGTGGAAGTGGGTCCGGCCTCCGGACGGACGGACAAAACGCAAACAATAGTACATTTTTTTAATTCTTAAAACATGCGCTAAAAAGTAACTTATTCGCACTGTTCAGGGTTGAAAATTATATCAGCCGTCCATTATTTTTCGCTATCCGACGAAGTTCTCTTATTGCTTAAAAACGCTTCTTATTATTGATTTTTTGTTCGAAAGGGCAGCTACCACTGAAGTACGCTCGACAATAAATTCGTCGGAAAATGGTGGCACAAATCTTCGGTTGCCCGACTAGCGATTCTTCTATATACGATAGTTATACGGCATTCGGATTGTTCAATTAACAATGAAATTTTACACAATCTCAAAAATGGCGTACACAACTCACAATATTCGCTTTGAAAGTATGGCGAAGAATTTCGTTTTACGTGATCTAAAAGTGCACTGTGCGACCGGAATTTATTCTCTGCGAAAGATTGAGTAAGAAAGAATGCCTCTCTCCCACCAGATTTCTACTCGCCGATTCACAAATACGAAACGGACTCTAAACCGCAAAACAAGTGCTCATCCTGTTTTTTTTTACATACGAAGGTATAGCGGAGAATACTCTTCTCATTCTCCGTCCCGACGATTTTAAGTACCGGCAACACTGTAACGTTTCGACTTTTATTCATTTGAACACTTTACCTTAACGTGCTTTATTTTCTCGCATATTAGTTCGGTTCTCTTTTATTATGAAGCGGTACACGTATACGCATATAATAAAAAAAATCTCCCAAAGCGACCGCCTATTGCTCTATGTACCAATATCGGTATCGACCGCCGATATGTTAATTATAAATACATAGTTAACAATTAACTAGGTATGTAACAAAATGGAAGGCAGAGAGGACTGAAACAAACATTTTTTTTCAAATAAACCGGATTTCTAAAATGTTTCGTGTAGCTCTCCAAAATTTGCGTTTGTTACCAATTCTTTCTCAGGAACTTAAACAGAGAAGAATGGAATTTGTGGCTTTATCTAGGTTTTTGGGTCTGCCCTTTCTGTTTTTTGAAAAAATATTTCAAAAATTTCTATCCTTGTATGGGATGACAAAAATTCTGATCTCGGTTTATCTGGGGATTTTTCAACATGAAAATAACGAATCGACAATTTGTAGCGCATCTTCCCTACTTTTTGAAATTTTTTCAAATTCTTGTTTCTGTGTTATGAGCAGCAAGGGTATGTTCGTTTCCAATTCGATTGAAACCAGCTACAAAATTTTGGAAATATGTACCTCAAAAATCTACAAGTCTAGTCTGCAAGAAAATAAAAAAAATATTAGAAAACGTTAACAATGAATGTTAGGAAGATATGGAAAAAATTACAGAAAATGTTTCGAAAGTGTAGCTAGGGGAAATTTGGGAATGTCCGGATGGTTTAGATTCACAATTAGGCGCGATCGGATTTTAGATCATTTAAAACAACCTCTTTTTTCGTTGATATCGCACTCTGCTATTTCGCGTACCATCGATACATGCACCAAGTCACTTTCGTGGTACAGTGCCGACATGTTTTTTTACATTCTGTACGTAGAATTTCCGTTAGCACATATCTGTCAGTGCGTAGGAAGTCGCGGGGGAAAATGACAAATTTGTGACCGTCTTTTTGTTTTATGATTGAATTTCCAGAAAATCGCAGAAAAAACTTATTCGCGAGGTTTGATCCTCTACTCCTCATGAATTAATTAAATAATCACACCCAATACCCGACGATTATGAGGTTGAAGAAATCGATTTAATTTATACCCTTCATATAAGTGCGTAATAATACACTCTGCTCTCTAAATGTGAATGACCACCAATAAAAACAAAATTACTGGCGACGCACCGATCAACATAAAATGAACGAACACTCGACATAAAAATCATAAACTGGCAAATCATTTCCGTTCACCACAGGGATCTGTAAACACAAAACATAAAAGCAAGAATGTATTATTAAAGCATTGAATTTATAAATTCAATGATTAAAGTATAGTCATGAGTCTGTGTCCCTGTGCCATTGATTTGAGAACCAATTTCAGACAAGTTTTGTATAGATTTCGCACACTTCTAACATGTTTGCAGTATTCTAGCGTATGTCTGAAATTGATTAACAAATCAATGACAGGGACACAGACTCCTGACAACAAATTGTACCTAAGTACCTATTACTTGCAACGATTTTTTAAACCACTTTATAATTCACACTGAAAGAAAGAAAATGATGAGGATACATGAAATCATTTCCGAATATTGTGCTAGGGAAAAAAGTTCCTTCTAAATATTCCTAGTCAGAACTTTATTGGGCACGATCCACACTAGACTTGCTAGCGGTTGTCCAGAATCAAATAAACACGAAAGGATAAAAAGGAAACATAGGATGGCCGAAGTATTCAGACAAATTTTATAGGCATATGGATGTCCCGACATCGGAAATTCCAAATACCAGTAGAATAGTAGAATCGGCAAGTTTTTCTAAGATTACGCCACCACAATGTATTTACCTGCAAGAGAAATTAGTTATTCCAATGGAAAGTTATTTTTATTTTCTATAGGCTCTACTATAAAATGTTTTTTGGGAATCCATTTTTTTTTATTTGAAAAAGAAAGGTGCACCAACTGCCGAGGTTATACGGCACCTATACCAATTGACATTACAATATTTAGATCCTTGAGAGCAAATCAGTAACCTTCAGGAACCCATTGACATGGTTTGTGGAATTATTAAAGAGAGGGTACACTTCGATCGATAGGGAAATCTCAGGACATAATTTATTGCAGGGGGGAACGGTCGTAATGGTAAAAAACGAAAAAGAGGTTTTCGCGCATTTTCCATGAAGTATAATCAGTACTTTCCGAAAGATCGTGGAACGGACGATTTGTTTCATTGCGCAGTCTGCGCATGCGCACACCTGATCTTTTAAATATGCGATATGTTTGCCTTTACTAGAAGCATTTGTGGTTAAAATTTCTAAAAAATATCTCTATAAATAAGAAAGTTGACATTGCCACCATTGAGATTTTTCTTAGTTGAGGTGCCAGAGCTATCTTATAAGTTACCGAATGCAAACAAGATGAACTAAATATTTGGAAAACTGTAGGACTAGTTATAGGCCTCAGGCGAATAAAGGGGCCATAATACAAGATTTCAGCACAGTTTTCCAAACAGTTGAAATGTATAAGTTCGGAGATGAACGGTTTGGCATAATGAAATAAATGTATAAAACTATGCGTCCTTCATTTTGCGACAAAAGGGAAACCAATCGCATTATTCAAACATTCCAGTTAACAGAGTGCTGTAACGGCCTCTACTAATATTGATTAATGTCCGACAGTGCATGTCTTTAGCTCGTTTAGGTATGGGGAAAGTATTTCCTGGCGCCAGAAAGGGTGAAAATGCTACATTCAATAATGGATGATTAAATAAAGACTGTTCTCCAACTCCCCCGCACGTCAAACTCAACACAAATATGCTTGTGCACATTAATTTATAAAAATTAGAGCAATAATTTAAACCAAGGCCTTTTTTATAACCACTTATAATTAAACTTTTAATTGTTGATATACCAAAAATATTTATTGTGATAATTACTTTGTGTACCATTCAAACACCCACCGCACGTTACTGAAACTTGTACGTGAACAGCATTAACTTGACCGAAAATTGTCAATTATTGCCAATTACTTGTGAGACGTGAAGAACTAAGTCTCTTATTATAACAAGCCTTCACTTAAGCTTTTGCAAAATTACATATAATACGTTTGCGGATTTGATAAAATTTGCATACGCTTACGATAATTACGTCATAAGTAAGAGGCGCTTGTACGCATTTACACATAACATAACGTAGCTTGTAAACGGCGCACCATCGCAAGTGGGTTATTAGGAGTAACAGGTTTAAAATCGACATTACAACATCCATACAAAACATTACGAGTTAGCTTTTCTATAATTGGCATGGGAATACAAATGGCAGAGTAACACGTAATCCTTTGTATCAAAAGTGACCTTTGTCTTATCTAATAAAAGTTCTCTTTGAATTAATGAAACTTTTAACTTCGTCTTTATTACCTGAATGGAACCTCCACTTTTTCTTCCGCTTGGATGTTCCCCCCCATATTCGATTGGGATAAAATTATATACGGCAGACTAAACCCGATTGATTTATGGTATATGTTTAGATACAATTTTCTTTGCTTCGCCGGAGGAAACAATTTCGTCGTTCCCCCGCTGTAACTGTATTGATTTAGTTTTCCCCATTGAACGACATTAACGCGCACTCGGCTTATCAAAGATTGTTTATTGCACAGATCTTTGATACCTTGAACTGCTAGAAGGTTGAAGGACGTCGTGTTTATGCGGCTCACTTTTTCGAAAACGTACTTGGACATAAACATTTTTGTCGCTGTTTAGTTTGGAACAACAAACTACGGAGGCTCGCGAAATTGGGAGGAAATGTTAAGGGAAACGAGGTAGAAATTGCAATCATCGGCTTCAATTGTCAAAGGATATGAGAATGCCTAAAATCCTATTAAAATGGAATTACTTTTATTGCCGTTTCTGTGTTTCATTCGATTTTCTGAAGACCATCACAAAAAAACACAGCGAGTTAACTACCCTCACACTCCAATCTATCCTAATGTTAGATGTACAATACCTATATGCCCAGGTCGTGCCCTGTTGTTCAGTAAATTAAATTGTTCTGTCCATCCAATGACAAGGGAGACTATCTGCATACGTGGTTATTATTGACCATGTTAAATTCATCTCTTCGGCATCAACTTCCCTCAGAAACTGTACGGGGATACGAATTCAATATATGTATTAAAAAAATTGGGTGGCAAGGGGCAAAACAAACGCTTTTTTTTCAGATAAACTGTAAGTCCCTTGGGTTGGGAGTTTCATTTAATTTTCTTTTTAGTCACCATACATCGGAAGGATAAGTTTTTGGGTATTCTTTTTAGATTTTGAAAAATAAAATTTTTCTACTCCTAAATGAGAGCACCCGTAAATCGATCACAACAAAATTTAGTATCTGGCTCGATATTTGGGCATCTCTGGACCTCGCTCTGGACATAAAACCAAAAATCAAATTCAGTTTTTGAAAATTAAAAAACAAATTCGGCTGCAAAAACCAAAGATTATTTAGATTTCAAATGATTCCGACATGCTGAACACATCCTAAGAAAAATACTAGACTGCTATAGTAGGAACGTGTTAAAAAAGCGCATTAAATGTAGTCAATTTGCGCCCACTTTTACACGTGAGCATATCTGAATATACACAGTCCACGATGATTAAGCGTGCACAACATAAACAATGTATTTATGAAAATTCTGCTCATTTTCGTAAGCAGACCGGGATTTTTTAAATTTTCACAAACTAATTTTATATTTTTGACATACAGTAGACTCGCGTTTATGTGAACATTCGCATATATGAACATTCAGTAATGTGGACAACAAAACATTCCTATTGGCTACTCTGTAGTGTGAACAGCGTATACTCTCAGTAATGTGAAATTGTGAACACTACATTTTGCAGGTTTAGACTTAGCGTGCAACCGTTTTAGTAGCTTAATAGGCATTTTTGTAGCAAGTGCAGAGGCCCACGCACGTGTTTGTGTTCATAATTTACAAAATGGCACATACTGTACTAGCGATAAAAAATGAGTTGCCGTCGAGTCACCTTTGGAATTTTTGTTTGCATAGGAAATCGTACTTAACTTAAACTTCCAAAGGAATCGCGAAAGCCACTCATTTTTGATCGCCCGTTATATTACAAAAATAAAAATTTTATATGCTTTCGATGGTGTGAACAAACTCGAAAACACGAACTCTGGAATTTTTTGAGTTCGTATTAACGAAAGTATACTGTAGTTAAGTTACACCCTGTATATTTTGAGTTGGGTTTTTTGATTCCTCTTCTGCCTTTGCAGTCCCAGGCTATTATAACTTCATCCGTTATGTCATACAAGTATCCTTTCAGAAATTTTTTTGACCGTCGCTTTCATGCAAGTTTCGGCAGGCTCATTCTGTAACATTGCTATACCCTCCACCTCCGCTATACACACTTAGTGCAGTTCTTTTTTTCATTGTGCGAGTGTTTCATTTCCTTTTTCCATTTTTTTAAATTAAAAAATACGTGCTACTTGTCCTATTTCTCCGGTTCTGAACTACTGTTTGGAAAACTGACCTAGTCCTGGTACATATTTTCTTTAAATATATTTGTGCAACAGATATGTGTGGCTAGGAGGGGGCTATTAAAAAAAGAATTCTAAAAAATAATAAAAGCAGTCTTGAGATACACCCCCTCTCTATTAAGGTAGCCCCCTCCTCCAATGCATTTTTATTCATGGTTTTTGTCTAGTAAAATACAATAACTTTCTATTGACATTTTCTTGGGCAAAGGTTTCCATTACTAAGAACGAAAAAGTGATGTTTCACGATGTTTGGTAGTATTTCGTAAATGTCTCGACGAAATAATCAGATTCGTGAGGGACAATTCTTTTTTTTTAAATAATAATCACGTGGCGGAGGAGAAGAGTACACCCATCGACGTCGAACCCTTTACTGACATTAATTCAAAATAAGGTTTAAACATCGATTTTCCTCGTTGTGGCATGGCAATCGGCCGCTGCACTGTATGGATGAGTAGGACATAGTGTCCCTTGGCTGGTGGGAGGAGCGCGCGTGTGTTCAGTGGGAAAACCGGTGAATGAGAAATAAGGAAATCATAGGACTTGGAGATTTACTGCCGTTTGATGGACCAATGAAAATTTCATTGCTTGCAAATGATGTTGCAATGTTTAAAAGTACAATATTCAGGATTAGATGAAGATTTGAACTTGAAAAAGTGGATGCTCAATGGATTCTCCGATTCCCTACGCCAGAACAGAAACTGATAAGGAAAGAAATTTGTCGAAACCATTGGGACGCATTGAAACTGGATGTTCTATTAGGACCCTCCTACAAAACTGGAATCAATTCAGTGAAGCACTCCACCCCCGAAAGAGGTAAAACCAATTCTTCTTTGTCTGAAAAATTAATAGCCATCATTGTTGATTCTTGGAAATTAAATCCCTTGTCACTTAAAATCATAAGTTTGTATTTCACCAGAAGACTTTTTCCCGAGCCTTTTACGAGAGCTTACTAACCGAAATACATTTCTGAGATTAATTCATAGCATACCAGAACACCGTATTTCCGCGTATTCAAGAATCGATTTTTACAATTATTCCTGTATATTCTTGACCAGATACCAAAATTACTTTTCCGTTTATTTTCCGGTCGCTAGATAGTAGTAGATATATAAACCTGTGGACTTGACGTTACATAATACTGCATTGACATTTTGGGGTTGTGCATTAGATCGATAGACCGAAAGATTCAACTAGCTCTTGATCAGGGGTTGTTTGAATCGCTTGGAAGATTCCTTTTACGCGACGTACGCCATGTTAATTCTTGTCGCCTTTTTGAAGACTCGAAGACATTCCGTTTTAACAGCTATAGCAAAGACGCCGACGACATTAAAAAAGTCCTCGTAAATTAGCAGCATGCATGGAATAGAAGTGTTGCCACTAAGGAGAAAATTACAAGACATACGAGCAACTAGATCAAATCGAAACCTCGATATTGTTACAGAATCGAAAACTTTGAGGAGGCATGTTCAAAAACCCCCAGATATCAAATATCCATTCTTATGAATGCGTTATCTTTGATTCCAAATTTTTCAAACTATATTACAAAGACGATAAGTGTATTATAATTTTTTTATAACGATAGACGATATGCATCTGTACGGAGAAGGATGACACGGTGGGGTTTTTTAAGGGATAAAAATTCCCCTTATATAATGGTTTTGTCCGTCCGTCTGTTTCTCGTCTGACTCGAGAACGAAAAGAGACAGCGATATCAAACCTTCGTCAATCGATTTCTACGAGTTCAGGGATCAGTGCTATTGAATATGAGCCGGATTAATAGTAGCCTTTTCCAATGTGTCAAAAATTCCCCTACTGAAAAATCGTACGCGATTCTTCCTATCTTGTTAATTTAACCATTATAGAGATTGCAGGCTGCAAATGCCTTCAAGCCTCGTGAGGGTTACCGAATTAGGTGTTTTAGGAAAGGATGTCTTGATTTCCTCTCTGTAATCACGCTAACGTTATATAAGAATTTCCTTTTACTCTTAGCGAAAGGAAATCGACTAATTACGGCAGATTAATTTAAACGAAACCACTAGCCTCTGGTTATGTGGTATAAAAAAAGTGTCTACCAGCATTCGTTCGCTTCTATTAATTTATTCCCACGCATTCCATTCGTGTAGGCTCTTTTAGTAGAAATTTAGATGCAACGACTTTCCATTTGAAAAACCCCCAACAATGGACTCTTTGTTGATCGTGCACAAAATTTACAATGTGAAACTCTTCTGAATTTAACGCATCAACCGGTTTTCTGTTCGTTATTGAGATTTATATGATTAGTACCTACTCCTTTTGTTGGTCCTCCCCCGCTTGTGATGTGCGTAGATCCCACTCGTTTCGTGTAATCAGAAACAATCGTATCAACCCCCAAGTACGAGTACAACGACTGTCATTTACCAGAACGGGGTTAGGATGATTACTGAACGGTAATGGTCGTAAAATTGACAATTTATGCGGAAATCACAGCCAATTGAAGTTGTCACAGCGAATTGAACTTTAAAGTTCGCAGAGGTATCACGGTGCATAAAATAATTACGACGCAAGGTATAAACATCGCAAAATACTATACAGGCATTCAGTTATGTGGATGTGGGGGAGGTAGCAGCCCCTTGAGGCAGCATGTTTATGATTGTAAAGTTGGGGAGTTGTCATGGAAACTCAGCCATACTACCATTCGGACCTTCAGCAGACGTCCGTGCAATAAGCTCTACTTTGTTGTTAATGAGATTAAGGTTTAATGAATTTGATTCTTTAAAAGATATCACATGTCCGCGTCGCATGAACGGCCGACTACACACCTCTACCAGTTGAAAATTAATAACAGATAATAACCGCAAATCAAAATGTCACTGGCTTGTTTATAAATCATTAACTCAATCAGTAAGTTCGATTAAATTTAGAATTGAGATTGTTCTAGTAATAAAATCTTTAAATTATAATAACAAGAGACGTTTATAACGGTTGAAAAAAATGTCTTGTAATTTGACCTCGTAAGTGCAGCGCGAGCTTTACACTTGTGGTATTTCTTGTTTTGTTCACTTCTTTGACAATATTTAGGTCAAGTACCTCAGTACCTGTACTTTAACACTAAACAAAAGCAGTTTCTTCGCTGATTAACGTTTAGTACGTGAAGTTGTACTATCAAATTTGACGGAAAAAGTTGAGTGCCCGTTTGAAAATGCGCTCGAGTGCAGTTTTTATGAGGTGATTGACCATTGACATTTCGACGACGAAAGTAAAATGTCATAAATTGAAAATTGTATTGTGTACTCCTACTAAAGAGGTTCGGGGTTAAAACTACAATCAAAATTACGTAAATGGCCACCATATAATTTAGTAACGTTTTAGCACTTAACGGTTTAGTAAAACAAAGTGGTTGTCGGTTTATATTATAACAAAAGCGATACCTATAATTTGCATCTGAATAACAGGGTTGAATTCGGATATCTTTTCCTGGGGGGATATTTGTGAAGGAGGGCACCTCCAACTTAAGAATTCCGTAATTTGGCTTATTTTAGTAATTATAGTAATCTGGCGGGAATTCGTGCATCTCTCAGAGGTTTGAACTCTCCGATTTCAGATCTACCTACTAGAAAGCAGTTTGGGGTGGATACAAAGATATATTTGTGTGTCTGCTGGTCACATTGTGATATAGCTTTGTTAGGTTTGTTTAAATGAAAAGTATGTATACAGAAAGCAAAATACAGAGTGTTTCAAATTTGTGGCTCACTATTGGGATCTCCGTACCGGTGAGAGATACAGTGTTTGCCTCTTCTCGTTAGCTATATTGGATTTTTACAGAATGAGATAGAGGACAAAAAAGAAAAATAACAGAAAATTTCAAAATCAAATGTTTTACAGTAATTTCTCAACAAAACATCCACGGGTAACTAGATCTTGCGGAATTACATTATTTTTTATTTTATTTTCCTCTTTTTGTTCTCTACCTCATCCCGTAAAAATCCAATGTGGCGCCATAGAAATAAGAAAGTAGTAGGCTGCACGGCTGCACCTTTTATATCTAGCGTGTTATGGAAATTCGGATAACAGATTGATTCTCCGGAAAAAAAGTGCCCATAGAAGTTGCAAAGGGTACCGTTCATTTCCGACCGTTTAAGTGAGGGAAAATAAAAACGAAATTTGACATTTTTTCGGTGTTATTTTCAAAGATTTTTGAAAAATTATTTTAGTCATAAAATGGGTCAACGTTGTCTCTATGTAACCTACACTGGGTCTCTCATCGTTAAGGAGATCCCAATGGTGAGCTATAAATTTGAACCACCCTGTACAGACATTAACTGCTGGATTCACGTTCTACCCGTTTATCCACGCGCTTATTTAGGTAAATGTAAAAAAATGTGTTATTTAATTCCGTCCGCATCTTTCTCAGTCATATCTTTCACCGTTTCCGGGATATAGCAATTTTTTCCAAAATATAACTCCCATATTTTAAAAAGTAATGATCCGATTTCAAAAATAATAATAATTCAACGACCACTCCTTCTCCTTCCATTCAAGGTTAAGAAAAGAGTCGCGCCGTCGTAGTGGTTGAAAGTCCGTAAGAGTCGGACCTAAGAGCATGTCTATAATGTTCCAACGAGAAGGAAACCCCAGTTCCCAGACATGCTATGTCAGTAGTAACTTTGCGACTCAACAGGAACATAAATTTGATCAATGAATCAGAAATCCTTCAAGACCTTATAAAGAAATGCAACGTTGAAAAGCAAAATTTGTATGACTCAAAATGATATTCAAAAAAATTAAATCCACTGAATAGATGTATAGATTTGTCGTTCTTCTTTGGAAGCAGAGGAAGTCAGACGCCCTACTTTTTTCTCCAACTTCAAGATGTATTGAAACCCTAGAACAATTTTATGAGTTACAGCCTGCAGAACAAACAAATTGCCAATGGGAAGAATGTACTAGCTCGATTCTAAGCCCACTCCGTCGGTTTTTCTAAATCTGCGGAGGATGGTCGAAAAGGACTTTGTTGTTGGCTAAATATGATCAGTAGAACACGTAAGAATACATTTCTCAATGTTGCCGTCAATAAAATGCTAATTTAAACATTAAACTAAAACATGAAGAATTAAACATGATTAGGGGAATATAAAGTGGATTTCCGTTTAGATTGTTTGGTTCGTGTAATCCTAGTGCAATTATTGCCGAAGAATAATTTATATGAGGAATATAATATGTGAGAAGTACATTGCCAATACCACGTAAGAACATATACCAGTATACTTGTATAGACGACGAAGAGACGCACTTTTGGACGATTCTATGCCAGTAGAACAACCTTTTTGCTTTGCTGACTGGAAAAGAACTAAGTATCAGGATAATTAAATATTTAAAAAAAGCTTATCAGCTATTTTTTCCAGTTTAGATCTTTCGTTCGTGTAATCATGATACAATTGTTTTCAAAGATGGTGTCAAAATGAAATTCAAGATGGCGGTTTCTGAGACATGAATGTCAAATTTCTTTTTTTTTTTAATGGTTGGCATACTAGATCTTTACATGATTAAAGAAATATGATTAAACAAAGAACAATTAAATAATTATTGAACCAGCATTGAATATCAAGTAATCACAACAAAACCGGTTCGTGTGGCGCAGTTCAGTTAAAGCTGGACTGTGGTGCTAAGGGTCTCTGGTTCGAATCCGGGTTAGGGCATGGATATTTGTAAATGTATAGTGGGTTGGGTTGGTAGAGCAGCCTTGGCTGAAGCTCCGCCCACTCAAAAATAAAGGCAAAATAAAAAAAAAATAAACATGACAATACGGTCTGTTTTAAATTAAGTGTACAAACTACTGCTAACTTTCTTAGTTGTCGAGTTAGAAAGACGGTTACAGTACCAAAATTGTGTAGAGAATTTAATAATGTTACATGTAACATAGCTAAAATAGTTCAAATAACCAAGATTTTTCAATTATTTTCATTCCGATATACTTACTGTAGGTATCAGTTATCAGTGCATCACAAAACCTGTGTGTCGTTTGACCTTCAAAACGAAAAGATCATTTTGACCCGATAACAAAAGATCTTTTGGACCCCCCACAGCAAACTTTAGGATCGAGCAACATTCGAGCTATACTCTGTTTTTTAACTAGGAAGACGGATTTAAAAGTTCCCGCAAAAAATCTTAGTTTCTATTGGCTCCCGCTGCGCCCGTTTTACAGCCAGGTAAAGTTGCTATTGACATGATTTAACTGTCAAATTTAATCGTGATTCTCGTCCGTAACTGTTGTACTTATTTTTGAGTTTTTGTGTGTTCTGAGTCCATTTGCATAAATTTTAACAGAAAAAAACAGTTCTTTTAAGAACTAAAGTTGATATTTCGCGTCCTAAGTGTACTGGTATTAGTGATGGATTCAACTCCAAGTACCAGTAAAGCAAGCTTGTCTCCTTTGAAAAAACGTAGTCGCTTAAATTTGGGTCATTTTATCAGTCTTCGAAAAGCAGTTTATTATAAACAAATGTTGTCTGATATTCCGGATATGAATTTTGCTACGCTTGTGTTGAAGATTGCTTCTACCACAGGTAACGTAAATAATGATGTAGGTATATATTTGGTTGTTAAAGTATGACACATTTTAGGAGTTGCACGATCTACAGTATCCTGGATAATTAAAGAATATCGAAGTACTGACATTGTTACCCCTTCGAAACGTCCCGGTGGTCACAAGGCTGTTGCAAATGTGAGCTCTGACGATTGGCGGAATTGTGTTCAACACATTATTAAGGAAGAAAATAAGATGTGTAGATTGGATGGCCTAATGGATACACTTATAGAACCATTAATTATTTCACTCCGATCGGAGGACAGTGCGACAGTTTTAGTGAACTTTCGGAAAATAGTGACTAAATCGCTTATACATAAAGCAGTAACTGCTTTATGTATAATGCTGTTTAATAAT
Organism: Photinus pyralis; assembly: GCF_008802855.1. Taxonomy (NCBI): domain Eukaryota; kingdom Metazoa; phylum Arthropoda; class Insecta; order Coleoptera; family Lampyridae; genus Photinus; species Photinus pyralis. The sequence continues at coordinate 14,340,949 of NW_022170596.1, forward strand.
ATGAGTATATAATTCCATTGTTCTGAATTTGTTCAATAACTTAACATTTGTTGTAAATTGTAATGTGGATTGTGTAGTATTACAACTGATAAAACATTTAAAACTACAATTCAAAATAATGTTTCAAAGGCCAAAAAATGTACCTATTTTTTATAATTTGCTTTTAAAAGTATGATGTATGCATAATATAAAGAAGTTCGTATCAAATAATAACCCAAAAGCATAAATAATGAAATTTATCCAAATGTGAAAGAAAAACACATCACGCAACCCACAATACATGTCTGCATAAAATGACTCTATTATTTTTGTTACTAGATTCTAGTGACATTTTCAGTGTAAATCAGGTTTTTAAATCCGTCTTCCTAGTTAAAAAACAGAGTATAGTACAGTTAAATACATCAAACTATTTCTTAGAATTTGGATCGCCTCCGACTTCCTTTGCCCGCAGAGAAGAAAGACAAATATAATAGCGCTAAAATACTAATCATAGCTTCTGTTGTGACTCATGGTTATTAAAAAGAAAGGTTCTACGGCACTGAATTTATTTTCGTTGGGACCAGAACGGGTGGGTACCATGGATTGAATGCAGGGACCAATTAATTGTTTTAATTAGCATATTTTATTCCATAAACCAAACCGATCTGGTCTATTTAATTATAGGAGAAAAAAATAGCTTCGAATAAATTATAGCAAAAAAATTGATTGAAGTGAATAAGATTGTTGCCACGCATATAGTAATGACACAGAGATTTTTTCAGGAATGACAATGGTCGTTCAAGTTGAACAACTTTTTTAGGTGATCGAAACCTTCGTCACGAGCTGTCAGCATAAGGAGGGAAGGGGTTGCTTCGTCTCTTCCAATTCCATTACGTGCTTGTCTTATTTTTCAAAACTCAAGCTTCCTCAAATTTGAAGCAGGTCGATTTCAGTGGCGTGACTTGAGCACAACATTTATTCCAGATTACTGACATTCCTATGTTAGAATAATCCACAACTACAACATTAAATCAAATCTTGGTCGAGGAATTTGGAAATTGGACCAAGCAAATTTTAAAATGAAATGTTGTTGGTAGGTTGATGTAATTGGCCTTGTTACTCCATCATAATAATAAAGCGCAGTTATGTTTTATTGCACTAGTGACTAGGCCTTTATTTCAAAACTCTCGTAACTATCGCCGATTGCACATTACCTTAAAAGCTATTTCAGCTGATGACAACTTCGTTAAAATAAGCGTGATGTAATTTTTTGCAAAGTGGCAATGTTGAAAAGCGCATTAATTTTGACTGACATTTTGTGTCGGTGAACGCTAACATCAAAATCCGCGTTAAGTACTAAAAAGGATAAACTTTTTTTTAAACGAGGTTTCATGACATGACACCGACAAGAGGTTGGCAAATGTAAAACTTTTACATCTCGAGTAAAACTCCTTGCTTCATTACTCGGGGGAATAGAAGAGCGCGAAAAAAGGTAATTTGGCGAAAATTGGAGCGCCCCTAAATCTAAAGCGAGGTTAAAAATTTCATTCAAGATGCGCACATATGCGAAGTTTTCATTATCGTTTGATCGTCTGCGAAATAATTACATGTTAACGGGAATTTTAATTAAGGATTTAATTAATTTCGTTTGACGGCGAACGAAATTGTTAAAATTGAAAGTGTCTACGCCAAATGCCTAAAATAAGCGCGAAAGCTGTTTCGCAACATTTTTTGCAACTCATTCAAAGTTTGAAGGTGAGGTTTGTTAGGAAACTGATCTTTACAATTTGCGTTTGGATGAATTTCCGAGTTCGTGTCAAGATGCATTGACCTCTACGCAATTTTCGGTTTAAAAAACCTGTTTGGTTCATAAATCTCCACTACCATTTCGTTCCTTTGGTTCACTATGGCACGACGTGTGTCCATTCAATTTTGCCATGGTCATCAAAAGCGACCTATTCCAGATTCGCTCATTCAATTTCCATAAAGTGTCTTTTACAAGTTCCACATGTCATAAATTTTATTTGTTCCGCGCGCCTAGAACGAAGGTAGTTTTCCAAACTGGTTGTGTAAGTATGACATCACGAGCGGGCAATTCAAATATGGGTTAGTTAACGACCATTTCTAGACGTTATTACAAAAAACTGGTTAATTATGCAATCAAAAATTGTGCCGTACGTTTACAACTTCCGAATTGGTGTACGAGCATCTAATTTAATTTGAAACGCCGTTAATTAAAAGGGACGGAGCATTGTCATGTGATCGACCGTATTAAACTCTGTGAAGCTTTGTTTATCGGATTGACGCCGTTAAAGCCACGGAGGGTCAACTTCTACGTAATTATTTGTACGAGAGCAATTAAATCGGCATCTCTCACGCTTGTGATTACTAAACCCGTTCTCTTTTTCAGAACATGGGCAAATCTACGGGGGTATTTTTCGTCCTAACATTTCTCTCGCTACAAATTGTCAACTGTGAACCACCGGTGCTAATATTGGCGCCTAATCTGATTCAAGTGGTAACGTCGAGTACTCTGCAATGGGCAGCGGTGTCACCGCGACACCCTCCTGACTTGCAAGACGCCGTAGTGGGAGCCTACCAAAACATACGAGGTAAACTTCGACTTTAGCGTCAAGCCACTACTAACATCAGCCTTTTAGATGAAAGCGATGAAAACAGCGCATCTGATGGAATTTCAAGCAAACCCGTCTACATATGCCGCGCCAAGCAGAGCGCAATCTGGGTATCCGGCCAACTGCGCCCGAATAATCTTCGCTGCGTCACGTCATTACGAGGCACCGTCGAACAGTTCGATCGCTATGAAGTGCTAATCAACACAGAGGGCTCTGCAAATCTAACTTGGGTCTCGAGAGACAAATACAGCTTAGACCCCCAAGGTGCGGTCACCGGTGGCGACGAACCGTTCCGAAACTTCATAGCACGCCGAAAAGTAGTCAACCATCACAAGGAGGGCTCCCTCACACATCTCCTGGGAACATTTGACCCAAAAGACAATTTGGGAAGGTACACCTTAGTCGATCAGAACAACAAGCAGCTCGAGTTCGAGGACGGCGAAATATTGGTCGAAACAGAACCGGTCGCGTACGAACTTGTACGCATCAAGCTTGACTACAATCGTAAGCGCGTCAATCAGCAGCCTCTAGTGCTCGGACACGAAATACTCAAAAACGAGTATGACGAGTCTGTTGGAGTTGCCCGAGTTGATGCAGTCATGCCCTACAAGTTCAACTACACCTTGTACTGGGGACACGGCCATGGTATGCTAACTGGACTACCACTAGTAGTGCGTTCCCATAACGGCACAAGCACCAACGGCAAGTGGGGGTTACCCGAGTCGATGGAGAAATTGTCCACATATCAAATCGAAGGGTTCCTAGCACCTGGGACCGCCGTAAACGTAACGCTTCGAGGAAATTACGGCGAGTGGGACACCCCCTACACTGCAACCGTCGTTTCGATCTACCAATACGGTGACAAAATGGAAAGGCTAATCAAAGACAGCCAGAGAGAACACACGATGAGAGACGTCATCCCCGAATTTGGCCCAATCTACTTCCTACACAACAACAGCTTCGTACCAACCACTACGACGACCACCACCACGACCACAACAACTCGAACTACCGTTACATTTAAAACCACCACCACCACCGAAGAGGTTATCCCAATAACCCCACCCGAAGTGTACGACCAAGAAATGAACAAGGTCGTAAACGTGGACGACAACAGCTTGGACATGGAAAACAACATCATGATTGCAGATCAGGGCGGGGCGCAATCTTTGAAAAACAAGGACGCCAAAGAATCCGATGGAAACTTCGCGATAACCGCAAGGGGTAGTGCAATCATATCGTTATTGGGCATAATCTGTGCGCTTACGTTTACGTAAAAATTGTGCGGTGCTTTTACGGTTCACTTCGGGGCTTGTAATTAGTGTGTGTGAAGTATGAGATGAGTGTATATATCGCAGCTTAATTATCCAATCTTTTAGGTTAGTAAAAGTTTCCCAAAACCCACGATTAGCATTCCAAGTATGAGTACTGAAAGGAAGTGTGTAAATAACCAGTGTAAATATTATGTTAGAAAGACGAATAAGTGATTAGGAAAAGGTGTACGGAGGGGTTTCTACGTCCAATACTTCGCATTTAAGTATCAAAGCGTATTTTTGCAAATATTTAAAGTGAATCGCGCCACTGGTTACCGTGTGATTTTGAAAGATGAACGTGTACAAAATTCTAGTTTTATTTACGATCGAGGTACTATTAATTTGTTTTGTTTTCCCATTTATTTATGTTCCTTCGTTCTTAGTATAGTATATTACTTTCTACCACTTGTATGTACAAATTTAACGCAAAGAAGATGCAATTTATATTTATAAGTTTTTTGGATAAATAGAATAGCGGTAAAAATTAGGCAGTGTTAAGAGTATATTTTGGTATATGTGCAACGCGTATAGGACTGTGCCTCTAGCAACATGTTACACATCTGAAGAGATTTTGGCTTGACCAATGCAAAATGCTGCTTGCCATACACGATTAGGTATCAAAATGGTAAATCATATCTAACTCAATGCTAACCTGTTTGAACTCCTTGCTCTTTAAATATATTCCACCGAGAATATGTACTCGATAAAAATGTTCTTCGACTGATGTAATGTAAAAAAATCATAAATGTGTATTCATGTAAATGTAGATATACCTATAAAGTTAAAACAAGTAAATTGTGTTTCATTTGCAACCTTCCATGCGATTGGCGAACAAGGTAATGCGGATAATTCTGTGTAGAAAAGTCTCCATATATGTTAATTAATTAGACTATTAATTATTAATGTCTAGGAAAGCAGTTTCAGAGGACAACAGGTTCCATTAAATGAACTTCCTCATACTATTTATGTCCAATAGGCGCCGACATACCCTCATTAGCTCTAGATGCATACATCTTTAAATAGGATGTTGTAATTCCCAGTCTAAAGGGCGACAAAATACGTAAACAATATAACTAAAGAACTCTACAACGATTCTAACCTGAATTCATCTCACAAAAATTTAGTTACTCGTTTTCCGCCTTGAAAAGCACCCACTCGACGTGGAAGCGCTTTGTTACGTAGAGCTCTGAAAATATTTAGCTTTATTTTAGGAATTAACAGGAAAAAGGGTTTCTTCGTACTCGCCGATAATCCAGATTCATATGTTTTCAAGGTGTTCCCTTAGGGCGGCTTAGGGATATTTAAATTAGTTTTGTAGCATCCGACAGCCCTTGGGATGGGGAAAATGACATCGATTTAATATTTTAAGATTTCAATTTCAATAAGCAATTAACCACGTATGTGTTCAATAACACCAGGATAGAAAAGCTGTTTTGACGGCTGAAAGGCCGCACAGCACAGATTAGCAGCGTGCCATCTTGAATTCTTGACCTCCCCGATTGCAGAAAAATTCCAATTAAAAAGATGTTAATTGGATTAGCGAATATTGGGTTTGGGATGCGATCAATTAAGCATAATTAATGATTGATATTTAAATGAGTTGCAGAAATCCGTCCGATTGAGCTTGGCCTTCTCTCAAATCTGTATCCTTTTAGCAATTGAACTCGAAAAACTGGAAACCTAAAAATGCTCCACCTAATGGTTGACAGTTTTTCTCGTCTAATTGCTAGGCACCAGATTTTCATTACCTAAACAACCCAAATTTACTCAGTAAAATACAAACCTCTTGTGCAATTATAAGTGACAAAAATCAACGCCCTTAAAGGAATCCGTATATTATAACTTTAAAGTAAACTGGAAAGTAATGGTAGTGTTCCCTGACCATCCAACCTCGAAGTATTGATTGATCCGATAAGACGATCCAAAATCCTAGATCTCGTATAATGTATGGCATATTTGATTATGAATTTCAAAAACGATCACTCGATCGATGATCCGATACATACGCACAATCACCCGCTTCAGAAATGCGAAGACAGTCCATTCACCTCGAAATATTACGATGATAGAATTTAACATCGCCCGTTTAAATACTTCCACTATTGTCCGTATTCGCCACTATTGTGTAATTCAACTTTATTTAAGGTCGCGCGATTTTAATTTCTTGTGGGTTGAAACTTCTCCTGCGGTTCGTATTCAAAGCAATAGTTTCTGAACCATAAATTATCCTTTATAAATGAAAAAACTTTTAATTGTCGCTTTAAAATTTTGCGCGTTTGTCATGTACTTAATTCGCTTCTTCGCCTTCAATTTGTTTCGCAATTAATCACACTTTCGATTATTGGGGTTGTTCCGTCAAAATATAAAACACCCTGCGACAATTACTGGTTGTTCACTTAACTTCGTTCGCGACTACGCGAATAAATCCACACTACAGTTTAACCGGTGACCATGAATTAATCCCCTATATACAAAAAAAAAGGTTTAGTCGAGTCTAAGACACCACAAAAATACTCCTATAAAAAGGACACTGCATGCTCCCTTTGAGTCGAAAATAAATTAAAAAATGTGAATTATGACTTAAAAAAATAGCGAAAAAACTAAAAATGGTTATTAATTAATGTGCAATCTTTAATTTACATTTTGTACAAAATCAATTCAGGAAATAGATTTGAAAGTTATCTCTCAGACCTCGAAAATATTAAAAAATTATAAAAAACGATGCACCTTTCCGTTTTTTTCGGTTAAAAAAATAATAAAAAGGTTATTAAAATGTGAAACAAATCTGTCCGAAATAGGTATTTGTTGAAATAAAAAAATCGGTGGTTAGGGCTAAAGTATTACAAAAAATATAGTGTTGGTTAAAATACAACAAAAAAAGGAAAGCATCTTCCTGACCCTTTTTGCTAACAACAATAAACAAAGCTGTATTTGGCTTAACATAATGAAAAGTGTGCATCATGTTGTCCCCTTTTGGTCAAAATTAAATCTGAACTATAAGTTTGAAAAACATATTTTAATGTTCTTTAAATGTGTGAAATTTTTCTCTGTTGTAACGAAGCAGCCGTTTTCCGTTAGAAATCACCAGTTTTAGTGATCACTCTGTAGATGAACACCCGGTATCCAGAAACGTTTTAAGTTGGGCGCTTCGTTACGAAGAGTTGGAAATATAAGGTAGAAATGGATTAATTTGTCGAGCCGCCCCGTAGGCCGTATTTAATTTGCCGTTTCCAATCGTTCCCGTAGGAATATTTAAATTTATTATTACAGCCGCCGAAAGCTCTCCTGCCAGGGAAAAAGAGAGAGAATCATTCTTCTTAAGTTTTAGGTCCGTTAATTACCCATTTTTTAATATCTAATGATATACGAGAACCAGCATTAAACCGGCAAGGTCGTGCAGTTTAAGGAAAATATCAACGTGATAACAGATTTCGCCGCTTGACCTCACATTCCAAGGAACAAAAGGGTATTGCTGAACTGTGAATTTGGAGGTTTCATGGATAAGTAACCGTAATTAGTTGAATGGGCTACAGGAAACAGTTTCCGATTAAGTCAAGATTACATCCGTTAGATGCTCCCCTAAAAAACGTGAATTTTGCCACCGGTCTCGTATTTTTAAGACGTAATTAATTAAAGAAGTTTTCATTTTTAAGCGTTATGGCAAGGACACGCTGTCGGCTGGAATAACGGTCGTTTCCTTCATGGCATAATTTTGGATGAATTTTATAAAAAGTAAAGCCGTTGTTTAGAGGGGATCTTTTGGTGTTTTAACCGAATAGTAAGTTTATCTTTCTGCCTTTTGCATCTTCACAAGTTACGTTTCGTAAGTACCGTAATTTTGAGCTTCTCCGTAAATTTATTTTACTTTAATACCGTTTAATTTTTACATTACGTTTACCACACCGTATATAGCTTTTGCCTTTTCTTGCATAGTAGTTTTTACTGCTCCATTTAATTTAAGGGTAAGCTTTCTGTTATTTTTTGATCCATTAATTATAAGAAGGTGTCATTATTTCGCTTTCCTACATTTACTTTGCCGTAGATACTGCTACCGAATCCAATTATTTACTGTTCCCGCTTAAGAAAATTGCTGTGCGCTTTAATTTTGTTTTAGCATTCTCTAGAGCCGCCCACCGCTCTTTGGAATTCTTGGAGCTGCCGTTTGAGTTTAACAGAGGCTTCCGAGACCAATACGCCAAACCATTCCTACCCAGACTTTGACTAGGGGTAAGGTTATAGCATCTCTTGGTGGCGCCCGAGTCGATCGTTCCGCCGTTGTAACCGCTACCGTAGAATTTTTTGAGTTGTAATTCTATTTCTTAATAAAATTTTATTTTTATTAATTTTAAAGCTCGCCGATTACTTGCGAACTTGCTACTTCAAAACAACGTTTTTTAAAAGAATTTCTTTATGGTCCAAATTCTAAAAAGTTTGCTACTACCAATCTACTTTAAATTTGTGATCAGTGGCGTACTTCTGCATGGTCAAGGGGGGCTTACTTTTGTTTTAATAGCAACTGCTACTTTTCATTACATAATCTGAAAGAGTACACTTTATTGGATACAGCAACATAAAACACTTATTATATTACATAATTCAATTTAAGAGAAAAATCTAAATTAAGGAGAATGATTGTGTTAATTAATTTCATTATGTATTCTTTCGTTAGCGAAAACAATTTATTGAATCAAAAACAATTTTAAAAAATCTACATGCTTAAAAATTATTTATAGTGGCGTGCATTTACAGAACTAAAAGGGTCACTTTTTTTGGAAAGCACTATTTTTGGCGAGGTATGATTAAAAAATGATCTTTTTTTAATACAATATATGTCGCCCGCCCGCCGCATAAAATTCGAAGGCGTAGATGTAGTATTCCAGGTACGGGTTATATTAGTCTATAGACCAAATTAAATGATTAATGATATTAACGTTTATTTTATTAACACTTTAATTGCGAAAAAATGTTTGCGTTTGAAGCGGAGTCATCCTATGAGATCATGCCCCTAAATTACAAGAACAAACAATGGAAAGCACAGCATAATTTACGATTTGTATTAATGCACCTGCAGTCTAAAGTCTTTTTTACCCAAATATTTGCATGGTTTATAATTTGTTTCTAAGAAACTGCTATTGAATTAGGGTATGCAAAGTCAAACATAATGAATGAAAGTGCGAAGAAAGAATTAAAGAACAAAAGACAATGTAATTAGGTAATTTATTAAAGAATCAATGCATCTCTATAAATCAGGTAGGTACCAAAAATGCTCGAACACGTTTTGTTTTCTTTGTATGTATTTGTGATGTTATTATAACTGGTAACTGAATATCATCGAGTATCCACTATATTATTTCTAGAGCACTTGCCAAAAAGGTGAATATTGCTTGCCGGTTGACCACGTAGTACTTGCGTACCACACGAGGCCGGAAACCGCCAGCATCTTGTGCGCACCATTACCTTAGTCTAAGAAACCATCATTTTGGCAAGTCGAAATACCTTCCACAAGAAGTTTACCCTGGTGGTGCAAAAGACTGACATCTAGCCCATCAGGCTTGTGTTTATATTTGCAACTATAACCTAAGTAGTGAGTGATGTTAACTTTGCCCGATAAATAAAATTAAAAAAATCGGGATATAAGTGTCCAAATAAAGCATCCATTTGTGCACCTGAAAATTTATAAAAATAAGGCAAATTTATTCATAAAATTAGGAATTACATTCTTTATTTACATTTATTCATTATTAATGAAATCATATCACGTTGCAACTCTAGCGCTGTTTGTAACGGCACTCCGCGTAGTGTAGACGCGATGTATTTGCCGAAGAAGTCGAAGCTGTCCTCTTTGGGAACAGCGGGGTAGTTAGACGCCCTCTCACATCCTTTGTCTACGTTTGCACAACCACAGCCGAGAGGGTCGGTTTGTTTCAATTCGCCAACCTTTTGCTTTTTCCTAGGCGCACCACAATCTACTTCAATAAGGGCGTCGGACGGCATTTCCTCACTGCGATGTGTCGTCGGTACAAGATAGGGCGGTGGTGTAGATGAGAGCTCTTCGTCTTCTCGTTTTACGAAATCGTCTAACTTGGGATCGTCTAGGATAATCACATTTTGGGAAGATGAACTAGGGGACATGCTTTCGTTTTGCCAATTCTGAAATCAGTGAAATGATCATGAGTTTTGGGTTTTTTCGCCCCAGGAAATATTTTCTCCTAAACAAATAGGTATAGTATATTAGTTACGACTTGTCAATTCTTTAATTAAATATGGAGTGGTTCATTAAAAAAAAACTTAAGTTTGATACTTCACCGGTCGTCAGGGACACTTTAGAAACGGTGTAGATTTTTTCAATCTCTTTTATGGAAAAGGAATTATGATCCGAGGGGTTACACCCTGTGCAGCTTTTGAGGTACTTAATAAAGAAAACCTGAGGCGAAGGAGTGGACTACAACAATTCAATTATTTATCCCTTCCACCCCATCTTCCAGAAGCTCTCCAAAAACTTGAAAAGTAGCAAACTCCCACAAATTGAAATGCAAACATCGTGATACCTTCTACACAGCTTGCAATCAGGAGCGCCGGTTCTTTCAATTATACCATTCAGCAACGTCTTTAGCCTGAATAACTTCCATTATGAAATCAAAGTTTTCGTCTGTCTGTCATATGCGACTGTTACCACTTAAGATTTTTAAATTCCATATTCGTCAATCAGTTAGTTGGATGAGATCGGATTACAAACAATTTAATATCGAAGAGCCAAAAATGCATTTTTGCAAATTATCCAACTGTGCCTTTAGGAGACTGTTGCAGAGTATTGTAGGATTAAAGGCACTCAGAGAATGTTAAAGATCGCAAAGTTCTTCATGATTCGGATTTTAAGTACTCATGAAGATTGTTAAGCCCTGAAAGACTCTCAAAAGCTCTCTACAGGCCATTAGATGGATGTGGAGACCATTAAATGCACTTCTAGAGAATACACTTAGAAACTCATGAAGACAGCCAAATGCTCTTTTAAAGACAATAAAAATGTTTAAAGACTCTTAAGGACTAATAACGACTTTCAAAGGCTCTAGAGCTGGAAGAAGACTCCACTCGGTTTAGCCGGAAATGAGAGTACAGACTGACATCATCGAGATTTTGTTCGACTCGGATTCCTGATGCTTCAAAACGTGTATTTGAAAAAGTGGAGGAGGGGGTCATTTTCTACCCCAATCAATGCAGTACCTACGTGCGGGTGGTAAAAACTAAGACAAATACAAAATAAATGAATTTGACACATTTTACGTTTCGATTGTTATTTCTTCACCTACACTACAACGTCTACAACTATCTTCAAACTCAAACAAGATTAGGAAAGAATACTCAACAACTGAACAATTGACGTCAACTAAGTTGCCAATTTAAATGTGTCCGTCGAAATTGCTTTCAAAGATCATTTTTTTGTTACTTTTTTATTGTTTATTTGTTCTTCTATGTTTGCTACTTGGTTTTGTTGTTCTAGTTAGTTAAAATCGTTTTGAACCTGGGGTACACGTCCTTACCTGGAATCCTGAAAGAACTGGAATACTTTTTTTGAATAAATTTGCACCGCATCTCCATAAGAATATCGCACATAAGTTTGTGTGTAAGTTTCAGGGCAAGGGATCAGTGTGTAATATAATAAATGTTAGACAGTTGAGAATTTTGGATGAAGTGTACGAAATTGAGGTGCTCCATCAATTTGGTGCAAATCCAACGGGCGCATAATTGACTAATGTCATCGGGTCGGTTCATACAATTCTTTTCCCTACAAGATACAAGTTTTACAAGAATTGGGCGAAAATTAATGTCTTCAAGAATTGATGAAGATTTTTCCAAAAACTTCTGCTTTAGAGACGAATGTACTTTCTTTTTGAATGGATTTGTGAGCAAAAGCAATTGTAGGATAACGAAAATCCACACTTGTTTCGAGAAGATGAAGATCGCGGCCAATCTACATTTTGTTTTTTATCTCCATCTTTCGGAAGTAATGCGGTGGACGGTCCATAATTTTTATACATTTTTCAATGGCTTGATTTTAAGAGTCTGAACATAGCAATTATCAATCAAATACAGGTATGTAGAAAAACGCTTGGAGGAAGACGAAGAGTGTACATGTACAGAGCTACCGGCGTCGTGTAATTAACAACTTCAGAGACTGGGCTACATGATATGCGGTCGGCGACATCTGGGCGCCATCCTCGAGCGTGTTGTACTAACGTGGTGATTTTTCCTATATTCTTCTACAGTTTTGGTCCGATTGTTTTGTAAGGCCCGCCTTCTAGAGATAGTCGACTTTGGGCACCCAAAAGTCTCTCTTTCTCGTGTCGCCAATAGAAACTGGAGCTATGAGAAGTGTCCCTAAAATTGAGTACTATTTTGTGGACGGTTTTTAGCAAAATCCACCAAAATGTGAATTGCGGATGAATTGGACGTCGGAGGTGGGTACCGACAAAGGGAATGTGGCAGCCTTCTGGACACGTAGACTTTGATAATTTTTTATTTGCACCGTCACCTTAGAAGATTAATTAAATCAATGCCTTGCAAGTGGCGGCGTAGCCTGGCTGTTTCCCGCCGGCCCCATCCACTCCTACGGCCCCTCCTGATATAGCTGATGCTCTTTTAAAGAGGAGTTCCCCAGTACTGGGGTAGGTTTCATACATTTTAAGGTCTTCAATAATGTTCAGTCAACAACAAAAGGTAGTAACAATGTGACCTAAGATTTGTAGGCTACCTTCTCTACAGCTGTTTACTTGAAACAAGTAGAATGGTCGAACTTGAATGTGGATTTACAGTGGTCATGTGACCTTCCTACTTGATTCACTTGAATCTAGCGTCAGGTACTACTTGAACGATCAATAAAATACTTGAAGAAGCCTTTACGCGGGTTTGCTTTATCGAGTAAAGGAACTTGATCAATGTAAACGCCACTTTATACAATCAAAACGTGAAATGTGTTCATTTTGCAATTGTGTTGGATTTTTAAAATTAATTCACGACCAAACCATCCAAATTTGATTTTGTGGGTAATTGTGTCAAGAGAATTTTATGGCCTTTTGCAATGAAAACGCTGTATGTATTAAAGACAAGTAAATTTCGTAAAAATAATGGAATATTTAATAGTGATGCAACGGAAATGTTATAACGGAAGCAGAAACGGAAACAAGACAAACTATTTTTGGCGGAAGCGGAAGCGTAAATACTATTATAAATTTGATAAGAATAGAATCATTTCAAATCCCGATAAGCCAAAAATAGGTACAAATTTACTAAATTATATCACGAGCAAACAATCGCGGCAATAACTATTAAGATAGATACCATTACCCGACTGACCTTTTCCATTTGTTTTTTCGCTTTGTCTAACTTCTCAAACTCTTCAAACTTCGTAGCGTGTAAAGATTTCAGGTGACTTTTCAACGCCGTTGTAGTGCGCCCTTTTCGCGAATACAGTTTGCCACAAACTTGGCATTTAGCTGTCGACTCGTTAATCTCGACGAAATATCCCCAAATCGCACTCGTTTTCGGTTTCATTATTGCAAAGTACAAAAGAACACAACCTCCAACGATAAAACGCACGAATTGTTGCTGTTGCGACGAACTAATGAGATGAACGAAAGTAAACAAAGACAAACAGGCCGGCTCGGTTCACAAACCCCGCCCGCGACAACATCACGCCATCCCGTTCAGTCAATCACAGCGCACAGCGCAACTTGCCATACCTATTTGAAAAAGTCCGGTATACTTCCGTTACAAGCGGAATCGGAGGCGGAAGTGCAGAACTTCCGCTCTGTGCTTGCGGAAGCGAAAATCTGCTGCCCCTATAATGGCGCCGGTCTTTCCTGAACAAAATATGATCACGTGTCGAAGTCGAAGTGTAGGTTATTCTGTCTAAATCGTCCAGAACGATCCATACACTGCGCATGTGAATTTGCTCGATGAATTTAAATTTCCCAGTTGCATTTGATGTTTGGTAATCGAAAATATAATTTGGTAACGTACTAAATTTTTCACAAATCGTAAGTCGCATGACATGCGCAGTGTATGGATCTTTCTGGACAATGTAGACAAACGTACTCCAAGATTCATGTATACAAATAAATATGCTTTTTATGCTTTACAAGTTACAACCCTAGAGCAGTGTATAGATTAAAATACAGGGAATACACTTACTAAATGCAATCGAACCAAAAATAGACTGCTATAATTCTTTAGTAAATTTAAATACTTACCAGATGAGAATGATTTGTCATTCGTGGTTTTACATGAGGTCTCAAAAAAGAATCCATAGTGTCAAACCAAACGACCTTCGGCGTATAAACATCGTCCCCGCTGGACAAACTGTTCTCAATCTTCTTCTGCTCCTGTAGATACGAGCTTCGCAAATTTTTAAACTTCGCAGTAACATGAAAAGAAGTGAAATCCGGTAAGCCCATGGCCGCCGCGATTCTCTTCGCTGCCTCTATACGAACATCGCGCTTTGTGTATCCCTCAAACGTGGGGTCCCACAAGACACGCTCCTGCTTACACAACTTTAAGAATTTTAATGTCTCTTTATCGCTCATTCGCAAAATGGCTGCATTGTTTCGCGTACCCATTTTATGTATCTGAAAACAAAATTGTAGACATAGCTTTTATTAGTACATTGTAAATACTTCTCTTTGCACCTACTGACACTGAAATGTAACACGACTCGTAGAACACTACCAGTTCGTGAGCGGATTCGAGACCGTCGTATTTCACGAAAGGACAGTTCACATGCGTAGTGTACACGAAATCATGACCCACGATCGTGGCCAATGTCAATGCCGCTTACGTAAATGATAACGCGTCTATCAAAATGTATTAATAATTAGCGTTTGCGACATGAATTATTAATCTCCACGTTTATGTCAAAATTGTAAGCGGAAATTATAGAGCGTCCAATACATTTAAGAAACGTTGTAAAAGTGTACTGGTACTTACAATGTCCGAAATCAAGTTTTACTACCCACAGCAAATAAATTGATCTCGCATACAGTTCATTCGTAGTCCTTCACTCAACGTATATTTCTAATCTTTTTTTAGTACCTACCTATTCCAGTGAACGCTGTTGTGACATTTTTTCAGGCGATTGCAAATATGAATGATATTTATCTTGTTTTACCGATTTAATTTTTAGTACCTCCAGATATTTTAATTTATATAAATCGGGATTTAAAAAATTTGCTGTGACAAGCACAGATACCAGTCATACCGATGTCAAATTAGCCCTCCACTTTTGTAATTTTCTGAATATTTTTATTGCAATCATGTGTTGGTGTTTGTTAGTTAAATTTTGACGTTTGTTGGTTGACCGCTATTTAATAATTCAAATTTCAAAATTTGGGGCGTATCGTTATTGAATTATTCAAAATTCAAAAATTTGGCTCCCCCCCAAGTTGTAATACTTCATTTTTTTTAGTTGTAATCGTTTGTTGGTCGTTTGTTTGGGTTTGTTGGGTATTCTTTACCGTTTGTCGGTTGATAGCATCTTCAGAATAAATTTTGGGTGTGAAGTTAGCACCCGACATACACGTTTGTTGTTTGATCGTTATTTAATTATTCAAATATTTGATGTCCATGTCGATGTAACGTTAACGTTTTAACTTTCAAACCACATTCAACCTTTTTATGCAATGGATTCAAACCTCTGAACTTGAATGCACTATTTCGTGCTTTGCGATGCGATGCGTTTATATCACCATATGTCCTAAATTTAATAAATAAAATTGTCAGTTCAAACCCCGTACGGACGTCACTGGTGAAAAGGTGTGTACAAAATTTCATAAAAAACTTACTTTTTTCTTAAAATTGTAACACCCTGTGCTCTAAAACTAAGAGGTTTAAGACAGATGTTGATATAAACTTTTCTCCTTAACATCACCAGAAGATTCACACCCTGTATTAGTGGCACTCAATTAATTAACACCTTGTATAATTGAATGTGTCCAATGTCATCCGAAAATAGGTATGACATTTTTCAGGATCTGCCATCAATTTCACAAACAGGTGATGAAATTCACCAAATACCGTTCACTTCATATTGTTTTTGAGTTATCGTAAAAAAACCAACATTTTGAACCGTCCTGTCACGTTGATCTCTCCACAGGTCACATTTGTTGATCGATTTGAACCGATCGAACCCAGGATCGAACATCATTTTTTCGCAAATGTATTCCGATTGATGCCATTTGTTTTCGATTTATGTTCGATATCGTTAATAGTTTTTTCGGAAAAAATAAAAGTGAAGTGATGTTTTTTTTTCGAAAAAAAAGTAATATCTTCGTAACCTGTGGAGGTATAGGGCCCACGTTCGGTCCACTGGTAGAGAACGTCGGGTCCACGCGTACCTAGGCTTCAAATTCGGGGCATTTGTACTATCTCCCTGACTAGAGTCGTTCGTACCCTCAACGTCACTGAAGCCATCCCACACGCGAGATGAAGATAAGGATGCTGGCAGGGGAGGTGGTTCTAATCGTAACCATGTCCGACCAGGATACCCCCAACATGGACACGTCTACTGTATAAGTTTGGTCCAAATGGGACAACTAGTGTTTGAGTTATCTCAAAAATAATAATATTTTGAGCCGTCAAATCATATTTCACCCTCCACAGGTCACATTCGACCGATTCGAACCGACCGATTGTCATTCTTTCGCAAATCTATTCCGATTGATACCGTTTGTTTTCGATTTTCGAAATCGTTAATGGTTTTTTGGAAAAAATTGCAACTGCTATTCACACAAAACCCTTCTCCGCGTCATTACTCGCTGAAGTATTTGATACTATCACCAAGTACTGCGCCGACGGGCTCGCGCTCGGCCCTTCTGCACTCACAGTCGCGCCCGCCTAGTCTTCGGGGCCTCTCTTCGCGTCGCACCCTCGAGAGCCACCCAACTGAAGCACGACGCTTAAGTGCCATCCATTTTTAGGGCTGGTAACTTCGGAAGGTGAGTTGTTACACATTCCTTAGCGAATTCCAACTTCCATGGTTAAGGTTCTGTTGTCCTGTAATTTTAGAAGATCAGGATATGGGGCTAATGGATAGTGAATTGACTAAATTTGGATTGAAATGGACAACAAATATTGAAGAAATTTCGATTTTGGAGGAAGAATCAGAGTGGTGGAAGTGCTGGATTAAATTTGCGGAAACAACACCAAAAAAACGGTGCTTAAGAGATTTTAGTCTAAATAATATCATAACATAGTCTATCATAAGTATACTAACCGTAGAAGCAAAGGTTCGTGTAAAGGCACGTATTCATATAGCGAACGAATTCGTTCGAATGGATTTATTCGGATAATGTGCACGTACAAACAAGCGACCGAATATGTTAGCATTGTCTAGGGCGGCACACGAAAGAAAATTCGCGAAGAATCGTTCGGTGTATTTTCTAGTGTATCTTGCTTTAAAGAAAACCGGAAAATTCCGATTATTTACGAAAATATGCCAGGAAAACCGAAATTTGCCGATTTCATATTTATTTTTTTCTGATGTGAACAGATACAACAAAAAAAAACACTTTCTCATTGCCACGTTTGGAGCTCTATAAGACACGTTAAGAGATTTTCAATTCAACGATTCGTTTCGGAGAAATCATCAGCACCTTTATTTTTTTATATGGTCCGTAAAAAAGTACATACTGTATATAGTAGCAGTTTTTATTACGAATACAACGCAGTACGGCACACAAAAAAAAAACAAAAATTGGACACTGCTGTTTTCAACAGGATGGTGCACTTGCCCATTTTCCGGGAAATTTCCCGATTGGTATTCTCGTACGATTATGCCGTTGTGCAAGAGTGCACGGTCAAGTTGAAACCAACAGTTATCGGTACAATCGTGCATGCGGAAATGAGTCAAACTCCCATTTCCAGCTAAACGGCTGAACCGATTGGAACCAAATTTGGTGAATTTTAAAACATGTCTGCGCGGGCCATTCGAAGTTCGTCCGCAGGTCAACGACCCTCAAAAAAGAATCTATATTCTCGAACCACGGTACCTTTGGGGTATAGCTGTTACAGTCCTCGTCCACTCTTCTCCGTTCTCTGAAATACGAGGTCCGAAAATTTGGCCAGTACCTTTATGGGCTTCCCGCAATTTTGATGCCTCCATTCGAGCACTGTGCTTGGCAAAAGAATGAGCAATTGCTAAAATTGGTTAGACAACACTTACCATTCATTTATCGTTGGTGATTTTAATCGTGGGCCTCAAAAGAGAATCGAACGACCTTCGGAGTAGATCGTCCCAGCACGAGAAACTGTTCGAATCTTCTTTATTTTAACGTTTTTCATCGCTGAGGAAGGAATTGTTTCGAGTACCCTTTTTGTGAACCTGAAAAACAAAGTTTAGCTTAGATATATCTCAAATCAGCACATTGTAAATACCTCCTCTGGTAGCTACCCACACTGGAATGGAATGAAACACCGTAGCAGATTTGCGGCCGTCGTATTTCACGAAAGGAAAGTTCACATGCGTAGTATACACGAAATCATGACCCACAATCGTCGCAAATATCAACACCTCTTAAGCTGGACGCACACATGCAACAGAACATCGTCGCGTAACAAATCTGGACGCCAGCGCCACATCGCAAAATAAAGGTAAGACCTTAACCAGTTTTTTGTGCATAGATTTGGCCTGTCAGTAGGTTCCAAAATGGCAGACGAGTCTGCTACCTCAATCACGCGAGCCGCAGTTAAGGTAACCACAGAAAAGTGGTCACATCGACTGCAGAGCGCGGTTAAAATACGAAAGATTTTTCAAAAAATTAAAAATGTCTAAATCATATGAACCTTTTAAATTTTTTTTTTAAATCTTGGAAATTTTTTGGGTCACTTGTCTTTTTTTAATGTCATCCCTAGTGTGATATTTTTACAGAGAGAATTTAATATGCTTATCTTTTTAGTTTAAAATATACAGGGTGTTCTATTTAAATAATGAGGTTAGGTCCGGTTACTTTCTTAGCTGATATCGTATAACACTTATTTTGAAAACGGAAGATTATTCTGCAAGTACTTTTGTAATAAACATTTTCCCATGAAATTGCCAATTTTTTATTTTCCTGAGCGAATGTTTTTAATTTTAAGTTTAACCCAAACAGAGCACATGACAGGCACATATTATTTTTGATAGCACTAAAAATTACGAACATGCCTTATACCTAAATGTAGAAAATTGGACACCCTGTACATTGTAATTATTTAGGCATATAATTTTTGAATAGTTTTCCCTCGAGTTTGCCTCTTAGTATAAGTGATTCGAAAGGGACCACTTTCTATTAGATGATTTATGATCATAGGTATAGAACTCGGTATAGAACTTGCTCCATTGAAACATTCTCCTTCTTAAAAATGTCTGTAGATTTAGGGCGTTGTCCCACGATGCCGCGACACGATGTAGCAACGATGTACTTACAGAAAAACGAACAGGAATTTAATGCAAAATTAAGTAGATGCACTGATGTCTGTCGAGTTCCTTAGCAGCAACAAATATTCTGATTTCTTTGATTTCTTGCAATAAAAGGATACATCCAACATTCCCTTTTTTTTAGATTTTCAACGTAGGCACCCTTTGTAGTGTCGTCACCCACGCAGTGATAATTTTGCGGGAGACCGGAGATGCAAAACGCCCGAAAGATAGATTCCGAGAGTGACACTGGCGAAATTTCACCCGCGCGGTAAATGTAATTCAGATCTCCAACTATAATTTTTAAAAAGCACTCTCTGCCATTTTTTACCACAGTTGCGTGTGAGTACTATACGTATTTAGAATCAATAGTATCGATTCCATCGTTTAAAATATTTTTGCTATTTAGCGGAATTTAATTGTATTTAACGAGGTATTAATGAGATTTAACTGTATTTAATGGAATTTATACATAATTAATGGGATTGAGACCCACTTGCACCAAAAAAATTAAGCCTTGCTTAAATTTAAGTCGAACTTAAAATCTATGGCAATGATTATTAAGACAATTATTAATTATTAATTACAATGGTATTTAAGTTATGCTTAACTTTAAGGGATACTTAATTTTGACGGTGCAATTGGCCCTTAATGTATTTATTGGATTTAAATGTATTTATTAAATATATTTAATTCTCGGGTACACCCATTTAAGGAGTGTCCCGCCCCTCGAATATTCCGTAGTTCGTAATTCGGAACATAACTTTGACGCGTAAGGTAAACCAGGTGTCAAATTCTTGACAGAATAGCTTCCTAGCTGAAACCAAAAATTGTTTTGTTAGCTTTTATTAAAAGGACCTACCATCTAAATTTCGTTAAAATTGTTCCATAAATAAGAAAGTTGCATTTCTGCGCATGCGCAACACGATTTTTGCGCATGCATTTTGTTTGCTTTTATTAGAGGGACCTACCATCCAATTTTCGTTAAAATTGCTCCATAAATAAGAAAGTTGGATGTTGCACATGCGCAACTCGATTTTTTGCGCATGCATTTTGTTTTCTTTTATTAGGAGGACCTACCATCCAAATTTCGTTTTAATTGTTCCATAAATAAGAAAATTGCATTTCTGCGCATGCGCAACACGATTTTTGCGCATGAATTTTGTTTGCTTTTATTAAAGGGACTTACCATAGAAATTTCGTTTAAATTGCTTCAGAAACAAGATCGTTGCGTTTTGCACATATGCAACACAATTTTTTGACTTTGACAATTTTTTTCTCCGTTTTTTGATAATATAACCCGGCCCAATTTTTTGTAGGTTGTACACAGGAAAATAAGGTCTTCCAAATAATAGAATAAAAATTTTAGGTTGCTATTTGAAAAAAAAAGTTCGATGCCGTTACGGCGCTCCAAAATTTTTTTTCAAAAATCCGGCCCGTTATTTTTCTGTTCGGTATGCCTAAAACATATATACAAAATTTCAACAAAATCCGTCGAGCCGTTTTCTCAGAAAATTGCCAACACGTACGTACGTACGTACGTACATACAGACGGAAAAAAATTTTATTCTTTAAAAGTTGCTTAAAATGGTCTAAAACGTCGACATTTGATGAAATTTTGAAATGTTCAAAAAACGGCTATCGCAATAGCTACCTAGCACATGCTAGGAAGCTAAAAATAGAAATGTTCATGCTGCTATCAACAAGAACACTGTGGGTGTACGTGGCCTGAAGGGGTGTCCACAGGGAGAGGTATTATTCCCACTATTGTGGTATCTCGTTTGGGATTTCTTACTGTAGGACTGTAGACAAAGCTGATAACAGGGTTTCAATCTATAGGTTATGCTGATGCTGACGACATAATCGTCATAGTGTGGAGTAAAGTCTGTTTTTTAGTACGACTTTTCCAACTTCTTAAAAAAGTCGCGCAAAAAAATCTCGACAAAACGAATTGCTTCAATCACAAGCATATTTTTCGGAGTTGCGTTAATTACCTGACTAAAAAATAACGGGGTTATTCTATAAAATTGATATGTCCGTTTGAGCCGTCATATCACCACATTTTTATAAATACAACGGCACAGTTTGACTTTTGCTGGCCTACGAATACTGAAATACTGAAATCAGTATTTGTAATTTGTAAAATCATAATCCATTAACCGTCATCTGTCAATGTTTAAATAATAAACACGAAATACAGACTAAATAGGTAAACCGAAAGCACGAACACGAGTTTATTTGTAAGAGCATTACTACAGCCACTAATTTAGTTCCCAGCAAATGAACGTTGTGGAATAAATCACGTCGTCATAATCATAATTATTCCGCCAACGTACCTACATGACATGATTGCGGTTTCCACTCTAAAAGGAAAAACCAAAGCTATCCGTCGATGGGTATCGAAATGAAAATATTTTGCATTTTAAAAGACACAAATCGAATGTTAGAAAAAAGGTTGCTTCCTTTGTCCTGCAAAAACCTCAAAAAAGGGCGTATGCAAATATTGTGAATCTGAGGTTTCCTATTCAATTTGTAGATATGTAATTCGTTTGATTGTTTTACTTTTTCTCGTAAATTCAGTGGACCGCACGCAAAATCTGTCTGTTTCGACATTAAAATCCGCCCATATTTCATATTATCACGTAACGAACAATTTCATTTGAATGCAGCGTACGAGCACTTCTACAAAATTAGTTCACGATCGATTTTGATCGTAAATGAGTTTTTACTCATTTTATGAAGAAACTCCTGTTGTAGTAGCTTTTTTTGTGTGACGAATGTGATTAGGTTCATAATAACAGGACAGAACTTCGAAATGTTTTATAACCGTGAAAAATTAGGGATAATTGCAGAGTGAGCCTACATTATTAAAAGCATAACTTGTGTCGAAATTGGAATCCTACTTTATGTCGATGATCAAACCACTTTTTAATCCATATATAAATGTGGGACTTATACCCAATGTTATTACGAACGTAAACCATTTCGATACTCCCGTAGCATTAAAATGTTATCATTTAATTTGAGCGAACATGTATACTGAATGCATGCAATGTTGTGTTACCTTCAACAGTCTAACGCGGATTGTTGCAGTTATGACGCGATCCTGGGTAACTACCGAGATGTGTAACCGCTGGGTGACGCTATTCATTCGAATAGGTCATAATGTCGATCCAATACGAAAAAACTAAGGCTTCATTGTTAACAAAAAAAATAAATAGGGAAGGGAAGTTGCAGATATCAGACGGTGGGTTCTTTTCTATGATATTTTCTGATCTTCGACACGTCACTGCTTGCGATTTTTAGAAGACCGTGCCATTTATACATTTTTATGTATAAAGCTGGTAATCCAAACTTCCAAGTCAGACGGCAAAAAAGTGGATTATTGTTTTTTTATTCTTTGTCTCTCCGTCCTACTGACTGTGTCACAACAACAATCATTATGTTACAATTATTTCCATTTCTAAATATTTTTTAGCAGGTTCGCCAGGCTTGTGCGAGGGATAATATTTGGTTCCGTGAAAAAAATAAATCAATAACAGCGAATTCTCCTGCGGTATTTGTATACACGATTTAAGGTGAGCAGGTCAAAACTCTGCGAATAACACCTAGTGAAGACAGTTATGATTGATGAAGTGTTAACATTGAACACCCAGCTAGAAGACGCCGAGGGTAGAGATTCGTAATAATATCAGTCTGACCCCGACTCGTGATTTACACCTCCATTCTCTCTCACAATGTAATTGACCATCATTTTTAAAGAACAGTCGGTACACAAAGCCGGCATTATGAAAAACACACATTTAGGTACCAACCTTTATTGACAGACAAGGATCCACCTTGTAATACTGTATGCATAAGTTTCATTCACATCACGTTTTTTGCACAAAAGTTTTTTTTATAAAGTACGTGATCAGGAAGACATACCTACTTATGATCGTTAAAATTGTTGCAACGGGGCGGAATTCAACGTTGATAAATTAATTACCTGCACGTACTGCGTACATGTCATAATAGACCACCTCTTACACAATGAAACACATTTTATTAACTTTACACGTGTCTAATTTCGTCATTCAGAAAGAGAGTACTTAAATTGATTTTTTCCCCGGGGTTGTAAATCTGTCAATAACAGTAAGCCATCATCAACCGACCGTATGAGATCCTTAGCCAGGTCTAAACAAATCCCTTCAGTGTTACATCTGGAACTAATGGAATGTTGTATCGAATGCGATTTATAGTGTTTTTAAAAGAGTAATATTATTTGACACTTTTAAACAACTTGGAGATGTTTTAAGTGGATGGGTGGATGGACCAAAAGAATTCAACGAGTATTATTTACAGGGTGGTTCCCGTTACGATCTGGAAATACATGTGTCCATAATTATGTATGAAATTATCACAATGCATCTCTATTTTGCCGGTTCTATGCCTCGCGCAATTAATTAAATTAATACAATACCTACTTATAATATAATGCTTATAGGGTTACTTCTAATTGGATGTCACAGAGTTTGTTTTAAACAATCATTTTGTCGCAGAAAACGATGCTGGTTAGAAATGAAATTAATTTTCCCTGAAGATTACGTAACTTTTCTAAAACAACGGTTAAAACTTGAAAGTGTTCCCACAAAAATTATTCCACTAACCTTGTACAAAGTTTCATAATACTTAATTTCCAAAAATAGCCCTCCTTATTGGAATTTCAAATAAATGAATGGAATTTCTAATTTAGG
The DNA here is from genome assembly GCF_008802855.1 of Photinus pyralis. Classification (NCBI taxonomy): domain Eukaryota; kingdom Metazoa; phylum Arthropoda; class Insecta; order Coleoptera; family Lampyridae; genus Photinus; species Photinus pyralis. The sequence goes on from NW_022170596.1 coordinate 14,365,055, forward strand.
ACCAAAGTTATCTTCGATTTCGAATTACTTACAGGTGAAAATCTCCCAAACGCTAATCGCAAATTCAGCTCGGGTAGGATCGACCCAGATTACTTGCGTCTTTATTAGAAAGACAGCCGAAAAGCCTTCCAGCATTTTGTCCCAGTTCAACCTCATTGTCTCAATCTCGACAAAATTTACATTGTAATTTTACTTAAATAATTATATAACTTTTTAATTAAATTTTGTCTTCAGAAATACTAGGACACTGGCAACGAATTTTCTATCAAAAGAATTTCCATTTTACATTTTTCCACATACTCGACTCGTACGCAAATTAAACCTATTTTTAGATTCAGTCGTGATAATTCTAAATAATTAATACTGTCAGTGTGCCCTAACTATAAATAGAATTTGTAATAAATTAATGAACGTAGTATTTGCTAATTTATCCCACAAGGATTTTTCAATCAAAAGCTGTTGAAGGAACTGAGTCGGTAATGAAAATGCGAGTAATAGAATTATTATTTTATTGCTTCAAGTGACTATATTGACAATCATTCATCTAAAAATAAGGAAAACATGCGATTACAAGCAATTTATTTATTATCAAGGCAAACAGAAATTAAACTCTAGATATTACGTTGCCTTTCTTTTCTCGGTCACTTAAGAATTCCCACTTCGTTTGTATTATTCCGTCGTTGGGATGTTCTTAAGGTTAACGAGGGTTTTGCTGTATATTCCTTTCCTACCCAGTTTTGAATTTATTCGTACCTGACGCGAAACAACTTTAAATTTTGAGCTAAACAAGTGATTAAATGATACGAGACCTTTTTTTCTCCGAGTATAGCTATGGCATGGTAACATCACAAACTGTAGTTTGATTAATTCTGGACGGTTTTACAACATTGGGTAGTTTTGGCCAATCGAAATGAGAAACTTGGAATGAATTGGCAATGTATGCCAAAAAATAAGGAAGGTCCTTTTGACATCTTCGTTAGAAGATAAATACAATTGGTAGTAGAAGTGAGACACCGGGCGCCATTTTTAATTTGACGTCACAAAGTCATAACCTTAGGCTTGCCTAAAACCATGATCCCGGGGTTTCCCAAGGTCATCGGCCCGGAATTACCTATAGACCATTCGCACCTTAGTATGCAGTATGGGGCTTATGGAGAAACAGTACATGCTTGCCAAACTTATTATAGGATCGATTACTGCACCGTAAAACGGTAGTTTAGACACTATTTATTACTTTTTAACCTAACCTCAGAAGTCAAAAAGGTAAATTAATAACAAGTTGTAATTGTTTGTCAAATGTGGCCGAGAACAGCTTGTATTTATTAAGTCCCCAAAAATTTACAAATGTACAGTATACATATTAGTCACTGGAATCGAATTGAAATTCATCGGAAGATGACTGCGACACTTGAATTATAAATTCTTCAACATCATCTTGAAGATAATCTGCTGCCCACATGCCATCTTCGATAGTTTTCACGTGATTGACATAATATTGCCAATTTTGAACCGTAACTTGTGAATAACCCATTTTTATTAATTCTTCCATGTCCTTTATTTTAAATGTTTTGTTATTCATTTTGATATGATGTTTAACTTCAGCCCACACCATTTCAATGGGATTTAATTCACAATGGTATGGAGGTAAACGGAGAATCTCGTAACCTTTTTCTTGTGCAATAACATCAAGCTTATTTTTGTCGTAGTGATGCCGAACATGCGCAACAGAAGCCAGTAGGTCTCGTTTTAATGGATTTTCTCCAATCGGTACATTTTTCTCACGAAGCCAATCTATAATGTGTTCTTTTCTCCACGACATTGTTGGTATCTTCTCCAACTTTCTACTGTGGTACGAGGCATTGTCAATAACAATGACTGAATTCGGTGGCACATTTGGTAGAAGCTGTTCAAAAACCACTTTTCATAAGTGTCTGCATCCATTTCGTTGTGTGCATCAGCAGTGTTCTTTTTGCAGAGAAAAGTCAGTTCCGCGCCCGGAATAAAACCTCACCACCAGCATGTACTAACGCAAAGCGAGGCCCTAGACCAGTGGGTGATTTTAAACCTGTACTGAGTCCTTTGATGAATGCCTGACGATTGCTTTCAACGGTGCTGTCATGCCACGCCCTGCTCACCGAATGACCAATGTTAACCCATGACTCATCCGTATACACAATATTTTTACCTAAAATATAAATATTATGTAATTTGCAATTAAATATAATAAAAAGATTAAACACCTTCTTCTCTCAACTTCCTGATGCGACGTAGGTATTTATGTCTCCATCGTATAATATCATCCCGTTCAATAAGGATACTCTTGCGGCCAACCTTCTTAAACCCATATCTTTCAAGAGATTGAATAATGTGGTGCGTTTAAAGTTGGGTAGATCGTTATCGTCATTTACGGAAGCTAAGATGCTGTTCATAGTTGGTGGAATATTTGTAATGAAGAAGTTATGCACTTTACGTCGAATAACTGATTGCACATTTTCATCATACACATGAAGACGATCATTGCTTTGTTTCCCTTTTCTTTACTTGCGTTTTTTCGGGCTTGATACACCTTCGTTTCCGTCTTCCTTTTTAATGGCATAGATGCTCCGTTCAGACTTCAGAACAACATAAAGCTTTACTTGCTTCTTTCACAGCTGCAGTAACGTTCATCGTTCCCGAGAAATAGTTCAGCACGTTGATAATGAGGTGTTTCTCCTTCCGGCTAAAACACTCTCCTTTATGGCGTTTCACGTTAGCAGATCCTGCTTCAGCTTCGGCTTCCATTTAATGGGATATACTAAAAAGATGAAATCAAATAACGGTTCTACAAGAACACTCAAAGTTACCTTGTATATAAAGTACGAGATGGAGGCGTTCTTAAAAGAACGATTTTTAAAGCAATGAGACAATAAAATGTGCTAAATACGAAAGACAAAAACGAACCACACACGTAATGACAATACAAGAAGATTTGACGTTATATTTTGTTTTAAAGCTTAAATTCAATCATATGTAAGTTTGGCATCATTGCGGTAAGGAATAAGGATAGCGTTATTGAAGAATGACGCAAATTAGTAAAGGAGGGATATAGTCCATAAGACCCCATACTGCATACTAAGGTGCGAATGCTCTTATAGGTTAATCGACCAAGGTCCCGAACTGGGGAGTTCCAAAGGTTATTGGCCCGGGATTTCCAAAGGCGACGGCTTTGGGATTTCCCAAGGTCGCAGCCTTGAACTTCAAGAAGAGAAAACAAAAAAAACTTTACTTACACATGTTTGAACATCGCTACTTTTCAAACTTGAGTTATATGCCAGCACCCCTAATCACGCATACGCCACTGGAGGGATCCCATTCCACATTGATAAAACTAGAAGAACCTCTAAGTTGCACTTTTCTCGCATCTAATCTTTTTTCGCCAAATGTTATATAAGTGTGATAAATAACGGTGTTCCGCATAATTGCACTTTTTCCGTACTTTATCTTTTGAAATCATTGTTAATCATATTTAGATATCTTACGAAAACTGTTAAATAAGTAATTATCAAACTTTATCTTTTCATTCCAATAATTATCTCTTAAATAGTATATAAGCTTACCTATTTTAAGGAAGAGGACTTTTTCTAAGCTTCAGTTGTTACCTGCGTTGCTTCAATGCTTCATCAATAAACGTATTAAAGCAAATGAGTAATTAATTCGGAGTTGGAAGAACGTCAACACGTAATTCTTGGCACATGAAAAGAGTGATGCACAATTATCACTATAATGGCGCAACTAGAAAGATGATGGTGAAGCTGTTAAAAATGGTAGTAATAATACGTGTTTACACGCGCGTCGGAACAACAAACTGACTGAAATTAGAACGCTATTTCGCATTGGAAAACAAGTTAAACTTAAAAGATCAAATGGTGGCCTCGGGTGTTCCTCAAGGTCATGTCCTTAAGACTTCTGTTCTCGGGGTTTCTTCAAGGTCGTGGCCGTGGATTTAGACCTCGGGGTTCTCTCCAAAATCGTCGACCTCGGGGTTTTGAAGGCCGCGACTTTGAACTTTGACCTGGGGTTCCCCAAACGTCGTTGACCTCGAGTTTTCCTAAGATCGTGACCTTGGTCTTTGAACTCCGGTTTTACTCAAAGTCGTGGCCTTCGGCATTGACCTAAGGTTTTCACCAAGGACGCTGATCTCGGGTTTTTCCAAGGTCGTGACCTTGGAATTTCCCGGTTGCGTAACTAAGGTGCCTTGTTTATGGACCAAGATCGTCCCGTAACTAAGGCGTGACGTTGTTTTTATGGTGCGCTATTATTGCAATCTATGAGATGAGTGCGAATATAAACAAGTACAAATTGTGCACAACCCTTGTGCAGGTAAAGCGCATTTTTTTAAACACCGTACGAAATTTCGTCCATAAATAAGAAAGTTGGCACTGCGCATGCGCAAAACCAAATTTGGAAAATGGCGCTACATTTGCTTTTATTCCAAGTGGCTATGTATCAAATTTAATTTAAATGCCCAATGGTTATATTGCGTCCAAACGTCCCAACCGATCATGACAAGGGATCAAGGAGGAAGACTATGGTTAGTATAAATTAATTCCTTTCGTTTTGAGACCTTTCATTACAGTACCATGAAGGATAAAACTAGTTCCACCCCTCCCCTCCCCCTCCACCCCGTACTTTGATAAGGACAGAAAGAAGGGCAGTAGTTTGTAGAAAACTGTTCCTTTCGTTGAGACCTTTAATTAGCCCCGCCGCTCGCTGATCTCGAAAAAGAGCACGGGAAAGTTATAGTTTGTACAAACCAATTTATTTCGATGAGGCCTTTGAATAGAATACCATGAAGGGTAAAACATATGTTTACCCCCCCCCCTCCCCCGAATTTTCTAAAGTTTTACTTTCAAAAACAGCATCTCATGAAATAATTCGTGGGGGGGGGGCCCTTTTAGAAAGCAAATTATGCTATTCTAATTTTACGAAGAAGAAAAACAAAGCTTCAAGCAAAACTAAAAAATTTGTTTTAACAGACAAAACATTTTTGTCAACCTATAAAGTTAAACTCGAAAATGCATGCAAGTTCCTCGGCAGGTTCTAACACATAATTTCAAATCTTTCCCTAAAACAACGACCTTGGAGAAAATCCGATGTCAAAGTCCAAGGTCGCGACCTTGGGGAAAATCCGAGATCAAAGTCCAAGATCACGGGTTTGGGAAAACTCGGAGTCAAAGTCCAAGACCACGACCTTAGAAAACCCTGAGGTTAAACTTCAAGGTCGCGACCTTTGGAAAAACCCCGAGATCAAACTCCAAGGCCACGACCTTAGGAAAACCCGGTTCTAAGTTTTAAGGAGATATTTGAGATATGTTTTAGAACTTGGAAGCATGTTAGAGTTAAACTCTGTATATTGATAAAAAAAGTTTTATTCTTCATGGTACTCTAATGAAAGGTCTCAACGAAAGGAATTAAATTCTACCAACCATAACCCTCCTCCTCGACCTCTTATCCTGATCGGGTATATTCCCTTATACTTCAAGAACGGATTGTTGGAAGAGGGTACACACAAGGGGCGATTGAGACGTCTGCAAGAAATATATTCATTGGTCATGTCAAAAGTTATTTCGGTTAAAAAAAATGCGCTTTATCTGCACAAGAGTTGTGCACAATTTATACTGATGATCTATCGAAAGAAAATATTATCATCGTTTCACTTCTGGTTTTACCGGATGTCGATTCTTATTTGAAATAGAACTCCCTGTATTTTATTGCATTTTCGAAATCTACATGAAAATCTACGTCCTTTGATAACCACATTTCCCTATACCAAATGAAACCTGCTTTATTTTTTTGCACTTCCAACGTCGAAAAAAATTCTTCCATCGATCAAGTATGATATTCCCTATACCTCTCTGTTATTCCTTTCGTTTTATTTTAGAATTTATTCAAATGCAACAGGTTTCATTTGAAAGAATGAACTTTTTACATATAGCGCACGATGGTTTTCCCACAGTACAAATTTCTACGGCCCTAATTCTGTTCCTCCTGGACTAGTCCTTACTTCTCGTTTTCAAATTATGCAGCACGCCAAAAATGGCGTTAATTAGTTAACGCGGTCATCTTTAATCACGAAGGAATCGGACTCATTCCCTTGCCCCAATCAAATTAATATAAAGTCCGCGCATCAAAACCCACAGCCGTTTAATATTTCCAATTCAGCGCTAAACATGAAACCCACATGAGTGATACCGACTGGGTTGTTTATGGCACGTAATACCCATTAAAAGAGTATTATCGCTTGCCCGACTGTCACCAGTAACTTTCTCACGCTATTAATTAACCAGCGACCCATAAAATTATAGATCTGAACCTCCTGACTCAACCATTTGGCATTAATACAATTTTTTTCGAAACTGCCTCTCTAATGGGAACATCTTGTATACTTAAAATCCATTATAGTTAAATTTATCTTCTTTTAGATTCCCCCAAACTTCCACCAAACAAAGAAATGAGTAATAATATCCTTCACCTTCCAGGAGAATATTAAAGCAATGCTTTCAACTGCTGCGTTTCAAATTCCTACCGCAGCACTTGCGGAAGCACCAACTGTACCTTACTCACAACAACAAGAAGTCGGATGATCAAACACTGACTCGTCTTTGATGAACTTTCATTATACGATCATCGCTATATTTGCTGTAAACTGACGCAGGAAGCGAACACTGAGAAAGTGTTCTACAACCCGAAAACGTCGATTGGAGCAAATATAAACAAATAGCACAATAAAATATTGAATCCTTGGATTTCAGTTCCTACTGCAGATCAGATGGGCGACTGCATATATCCCACTGCAAAAGGGAATCTACTACGCCCCATGAGCCTGGAGGAAATTCATTCCCAAACCCGGTAAGAACAGCTATTCAGAAGCTAAGTCTTACAGACCAATCGGTCCCTCATCGTTGGTATTGAAAACACTACGTTGCACGTACAGACCACATGGCAAGAATTGATGGTAACGTTCATGGCAAAGACATGAGCACGTGAGGATCACATCGTCGGTCCAGATTCCAATCATTGAATTGAAATCGGAACAGGGTACTCTCAAAGAGAAAGTGGAGGATGGGTTGCGCTGGCTAATTTTTGATATAAATATATCGCTAATTTTTACCAGCCTGTCTCATGGTACTTTTTCCTGGTATAGTAATATTGCTCCTACGGTCAAATAAATATCTAAGAAAGGAATTAAGGAAATTGTGCCTCGTTGGTAGGACTGAGAATTGAAATGTTTCTAATTTTTTCCTGTTAATTGACACATTTACTTTGCGAACCAAGAACAAATTGTACAAAGTGCGCTACGACGTGGAAAGAAATTTTAATTTGGCACTTCAATGTCGCCTTGACTTTTCCTCGTTTTAAAGCGAACGAAAATTTCAATACTATTTTCGTGTCACGGTTATAGCTCTCGCTCGTTCGCTTTGTAAGATTTAAGGGCGCTAGGGTTTTATTACGTATTTGTACGCGTCGACCTTTTCCAAGCGTTTAGGTACTCTCTCGAATGAGATTCCTGCAAAAACATAAACTCCACTCTTGTTTGAAACGAAAACATAAAATAGATGAACCGTTTGCTTCGCTACAAATTAAACTTGGGCAACCTGTTGAGGGCGGATGCCTAGATTCAGAATTATTAATATAGTCGTTCGGGGGAGGGATTATGAAGGTTGCGTCCATTGCTCGTAATGAATTACCCCATTCAATGCCTTTAATCCTATAACGAGATATGAGTTATTTAGCGGCACATTCGCGCATTCCAAAGTCATTTGGAGTTTCCTATAGTGCCCGCTTGGTCCACATTTCATTTATCGATCTAGTATTCTGCGCCGGAAGTTCGGAGTGAAGGGAAGTATCCGCACAGGGGTTGAAGGTCTCACGCACCCCGGCGTCGCGAAACCGGTGCCGACGAGTCTACCACCTCCTACCACCCCAATTCACCTACTTCTGTCTCCACGAGTCGTGACTGTAACCGATATGAAACTAAATTAACTGCTTCTGTAAGGAATGTCATTTCTAAGTGCACAGCCATTGCCTCAATTAAAAATCATTAAAAAAATTTAAATAAATTGAACGACAAATCATATTAAGAGACAATTTAATGGACGAATTTATTTATAATTTGCCTGTTCGAAGGGGAAGAATCCTAATTCGAGATGCTACACTGCGCTAATTTTCAATCCCAGGTACAGATTTATAACTTCAGATACGAACTTCGCTTAATAATTGGCTAGAGGGATTTCATTTGCCGTAAAACTCTTAAATGTCGCCCCGATGAAGATTTAATTAAATTTACCTCTCTACTGCGTTAACACATTCGCCAATAAGAGATAAATCATCTTGGTAAAGTTATAATTACATATAAAAAATTAATTAATTTCGTTATTGAAAAGTTCAACTTCACTTATACGAAGATATAGGCACCATATAAATCATCTAAGAAGAGTGAGAATTGAGGAACGGATCATTAACCAGCTTGGAACTTTGGAAGATAATATACATTTTAATTTAAATTACAAATGTTTGTGATTATGTCCTTATACTTTTATTTTTGTTTATCCTAAATTGAACACGTGCCACGCCCTCTGATGTTACTCTTTTCTAGTTTGTCTTTTAAGGGAAGAAAATCAACGTTCTTATACATTATTTGGACATTTATGCATTATTTAAATTATTGCTTCTTAGGATAAGTTCCTCAAATCTTTTAACCGTTCGCAATTTTGACTATCCCTCTGGTAACTTCTAGCATAGCGATATTAGTTGGTTTATGCTTCTAGATATATATCGAATTACGTGGTACTGGTAGGGAATATCGAAATCAAACCAAACGTATAAATGACCAAATATTAAAAATTTTGTTGGCCAGAAACTTTGATTATGTACTGCGTAGTATACAATATGTATAATCAATGCCATAAACACGAAAAAGGAATACAACAAATCACACCGCATGGTAGTACTATTTCAATTCGAACAAAAGAAACTTTAACGTTATCAACCATTGTAAAAACTTATGAGTAAAATGGCATTAGGAATAAAATCTTGAACAGATCAACTATTTGCATTTGAAGTTTTGATACCGCGGGCGGACAGCTTTCATCGAAACCTTCTCCTTTCTCGTTGTATCTTCTTTATATATGTAATACTCGTTGTCTTAGAAACGTGAAAAAGTAAACAGCAAACAGTTTAAATGTCGTTTATTGAAATTACACGCAAAGATAAAAATGACAAAAGTGCGTCATTCCACTTTTGCTGCCCATTCACGACTCCCCGCCATCCCGGTCAGAAGACCCTTACATGCACTTTCCCACTCTCTCTCTCTCTCTTTCATTCAATTTAACGTCCTACTGACTAACTTAAAACTAGACCGATGGCCTCTTTGTCGTACCCTTTTTCGATTCTACATATATTTTAGTTTGGTGACATATATGTTTCGTAGAAACTAGAAGTCCTTTAGTTTTCCTTTGTAAGTCCCTCTTCCGACTTTCAGTTCTCGAGATATACGCAGTTTTTTATTTTTTATTTTTTTTTATCCCTCTCTTGTTTTGGGCCCTCAACAGGCATGCGCCCAATTACAGAGTGACCCGCATAATGCTATTTAGAGGTGCCTCTGCAGAAGGTCTTAAGTTGGTCTATACTACTCCGGTATTTACCTTACGAATTAGAAAAACTGCAGGAAAACCTAATTCGAAGTAGCCGGTAGAATGCTCGGAACTGGTCTAAGGTTAATTTCCATCTCCGCCACAGATGAAAAATTCACCTCAACCCAGGTTCGAACACCCGACCTCCGGATATATAACCTAATGCTCTAAGCTGCAGTTGAAGTTTTGACCTCACCGATCAACACATCGCCCCCTGTTCTCCACCTTTCCTTTGTAAGTACCCTCTTTCGACATATTAGTTGTAGAGATATTCGAGTTTCTGCCTTTCACGTACCCATTTTCCGTTTGCAAGTGCCCTTATCCGACACCCCATTAGATATGACTACATTGCGTACATAGTAGTGTTGACGCTACTGTCAGGTACGTTTCATCCAGAATGCTCACCTGGTATACAAACACGATGTTCTTGAGACGTTTAAGGTACTGTGAAGTTTTTGATTCAAGGTTGCAAGATGATGATCAACTGTTTTCACCGTTGATTAGAGTACCATGGAGGTAAGAAGTTTCACTTTTTTTATATCTCTTATACTTTCGATGATATAAGACATTCAAGGAAATGACCAATTTTAGTTTTTTTGAATTTACGTCGAACCTATGCGACATTTTGAATTTCCATAAGGAAATTTTAAATAAGCATCCAAAACTGCAAAACATTGCCCATTTAACCAATTCTCTATCTTTAATAATAACAAAGTTACCCATGCAATCCCACCCGATTTGGGACACACTGTATACTGTATTGAGTAACATTTTTTTATTACGTATTCAACGATGTACGGCACACAAAAAACACAAAAGTTGAAAATTGTTTCATTCAACAGGATGGTGCACCCGTGCACAATGCCCAAATCGTGCAAAACTTCCTATCGGACAAATTTCCTGAAAAATAGAACATATTTCCGATAGGTATTCTTGTACGGTTGTGGGCCGGTGCTCCATTCTGCTGAAACCAACAATTTCCAAATTTTGTTTTTTCTCGTGTACTGTACATCGTTGTATTCGTAATAAAAATTATCAAAGTCCACGTGTGAGATCGAAAGGGGCAGCGCATTTTTGTGTGGCAAATCAGTATTCTATTAGCAAGCTTTGACTCCACCATCAATAAGATATTGTCGGCGGGTACCGCATTCCCTTTGTCGTATTTGCTGCCAGCCGGCCGGCCAAATTAATAATAATAATAATAATAATAATAATATATATTTGCTGTCAGCAGATCAATAGGTATAACAATGATATTGACAAAGTCACATAAACGACACATAAATGTTGTATAAAAACACAAACACGTAGGTAAACTAACACTAAACAATAAAATCGCTCACTTTAGATAGCGCTTTCTCTAGTAAAAATGCTTTTAATTTTTGTTTGAACATGTGTGGTGACTTTTCCATAGTTTTTCGCAATCTTTATTTAATCGACCTATCTTAATTTGTTCAGATAGGTACCTACCCTTTTCGCTAATTCCCAATAATTGTGCAGTCAGTTTTGTTACCTGAAAGAACACAACTGCCTTCTTTTTATTTTCCCCTTCAAAACGACTTCTTAAATTTTATGGACATACGAGACATATTTTATTTACTGCAGTTTGCAGTAGATATTGTGTGTAACGACCAAATAGCTTATATGCTTGAGTTTAAAAACTATTGTAACAATTTAGTGGTATTTAGAGATATAAATATTGCAAAAATTCACCAGATTTTGGTAATTTTTCACATTTCGTCATAAATTAAGTACAATTGTACTGATCAATCAATTTGTTACATTAAAAAGTAACTGGCTCGTTGGTCTAGGGGTATGATTTTCGCTTAGGGTGCGAGAGGTCCCGGGTTCAAATCCCGGACGAGCCCTGTTTTTTTCTCTAACATCACATTGCTACATCCATTGAGTGAAGGATTTCTCAACTCAACACTGCCAACATAATTTATTATTGTTAACCAAAATTATAGCTTTGTACCAATTTCAGTTTTAATTTTACTTACTAATGTCTACTGTTAGTGCACGCATCCTCGTCTACGAAGCGAGGTCTAATAAATTATAGCTACATTTTTCTTCTAATAGTACCTACACTGTAATTACTACTTAGCTTAAATATTACAACTGAACTCTAATGACAGACCTAAGTCTCATTTTCTTAGATATTTGATTGATGGATGAAATAAGAGAGTATTTATCCCTAAACTAACAGCAGCAAAGGTTAATCGTTATATTGTTAAATTAAATTTGTCTCCAACTACACCGTGACAATCTACACTATGTTCAACTTCAATAACATAAATAACGCGGGCAGGAATTAGTGCCTCATTCCCATGTAAGCGGGTGAACAGAATCTCCCAGTTCATTTAAAATTATTGTTGTATAAATTGGATCTAAACTAAAATCAACAAGGCGAGCGTTCAAAGAGAAAGTGTAATGGCTATAAACTTTTCGTGTCAATGAGATTGGGAAAAGCCGCCGGTGACATTATGAAAATGTAAATTCAAAGCACTCCAAGCGGTGAACATTTTTTATAATTTCTCTTCTTTATTGATTGGAATATTAAATATTTGGTATTACGATTGAATAAGTTCAGATTTCTATTCCTTATTATCTTGCTACTAAGGAAATGCACACACCCTTTTCGATTAAATGTATTTCAATCGTAAGATGGAATTGACCGAATCTTTTTTAAAGCTAAAAACTTTTAAACACGGCTTTTGGTACGCTTGAGAAATGTCACTAAATCGTAAACAATAATAATGATCAACATTAACAAAAATATAATAATTATAATTTACAAGTATTGGAGTAGTAAGTACCTGAAGTATAGTATTAATAAGTAAGTATAAGAAAAAAAACCTGCCTATTTTAGATATCGTTACCTAGAATCCAGTGGCGTACTAAAAAAAATGTCGAACACCGTTTCTAAGATTTGGCTCAAAGAGAGGGTATTTTTTAAATGCAACACCATATATGTATATCTTAACGTCAACTTTTTTCTTTCTTTTTCCTGATTGCATTAATGTATCACAACCTATACTTTTTTAATATGTTTATATATTACATGATGAGTATCATAAACTGACAAGGGTGAGTTACCTTATTAAATGTTTAAAGAATACTGTTTCAAGTAACGTCTTAATGAGTGCATATTACGGGAATTTTCAGAGTATATTGTCTTATGCAATTGTTCTGTGGGGAAATTCTTACGCGAGTAAACGCCTTTTTGCTATTCAGCGAAGAGTTGTCAGAATTCTTAGTGGTATCAATTATAGAGCCGACTGTAGAAACTCATTTATTAAATTAAAAATCTTAACTATGCCGTCATTATTTATTTTAGAGTCAGTCACATACGTGCATAAATTTAAATATCAAAGCATACAAAATCATTCTCATAAATACATCATCACGACACAAGAAATAAAAACAGCATCTACTTACCCTTTAAAAGAATATGTAAAACTCAGTCCAGCTCAAATTACCTTTGTTTTAAACTATATAATCATCTCCATATAACCAGCAAAATAGAAAATTCTAACACTTTTAAGAAATTAGTTAGAAACTTTCTACTGTGTAAAGCATATTACACAGTAGATGAGTTTTTAAGTGACACAGACATCGGTGATATGAAGATAGGCCACTGAAAACATTTTTAAGCTTTTTGTTATTTATATGACGTTTGTAAATACATAATATATATTCACAACAATAAATATTATTATTATTATTATTATTATTATCATCATCACATTTTTCAAACTTTTGAAATGACATGGTTCTACCGCAAGGGACTGATTGGTCTTAGTTACCATGGATATAATTAACCAAACATCCATGAATCCATGATTTACTATTTAAAAACCGTAAAAAATAAGGTTTTTATTTTTGGTTCATGGCTAAAATAAAAAAAAATATACGTTGTGATATATCATGATCAGAAAAAAGAATGTAAAAGTTAACGTTAAGATATCCAGGGTATTCCATTTAAAAAATACCAACCCTGGGTTTCAGAAACGGTGGTGCAAACATATTTTTTGACTACGCCACTGGATTCTATGTAAAAGTATATAAAATAGGCACTTTTTCCCTTTTTTCTATTATCTTAGTAAGATATGATAACATCGCAAAAAGTTAAACTTTTTGTTTCCACTCTGTATCTCAGAAAAAAACGTAGGTAGATTAATTGTTTGTGGTATTAAAAATTTCACAAAAAAATGGCAGAGGGTCGCGAACTCTTTATCTTTAGAAACAACTGAGGTCTCAACCAAAATAGGACACACGATACACTATCGGCGGGTGACGATCATTTCATGTTGCTTAATAAATAGCACTGTATAGCTTAATCAGTTTTTTTTAGCGCATTTTTTAAGAATTAAAAAAAATGTGCTATTGTTTGCATTGCGTCCGTGGTTAGTGGTGCCAAGTTAAACTTTAGAAAATGGGGGGGGGGGGGAGCACATGTTCAACCCTTCATGGTATTCTAATGAAAGGTCTCAATAACTTTCCCGCGCGATTCTTTCTCGAGATCAGTGAGCGACGGGGCCTGAGGGGGAGGGGGGGGGGGGTTAAAAATTAATTTGATCTCTCATTGTATTCTAATTAAAGGTCTCAACGAAAGGAACAGTTTTCTACAAACTACTGCCCTTCTTTCTGTCCTATTATCAAACTACGGGGTAAAGGGGGAAGGGAGGAGGGGGGGAGTGGAACTAGTTTTATCCTTCATGGTACTCTAATGAAGGGTCTCAACGAAAGGAATTAATTTATGCTAACCATAGTCTTCCTTCCCGATCCCTTGTCGTGATCGGTTATAATTCCTTATATCTTAAGAGTGAATTGTCAAAGGAAAGTACCTACAAAGGGCGATTGGGACGTTTGGAAGAAATATAACCATTAGGCATTTAAAAAATTTCGTTTTGCCAACTTTTTTATTTATGGAGGGATTTAAATGAAATTTGATACATAGCCACTTGGAATAAAAGCAAATGTAGCGCCATTTTCCAAATTTGGTTTTGTGTAGGATGTGCAGTGCCAACTCTCTTATTTATGGAAGAAATTTCGTAGGGGTGTTTAAAAAAAAAGCGCTTTACCTGCACAAGGGTTGTGCACAATTTGTACTTGTTTCTAGCTGCGCTGATGCCGGTCGATGCCTTATTATTGATTAATAAACTTTGGCCTCGTGGTATAATTGTAAGTGGAGAAGTGGATGTGAATATTCCCATTTTGAAAACAAAACAAAATCCATTTATTTATTACATTAAATAAAACACGTAGACTTTATACACTTCTATACGACTATTCTATTCTATAACTACGTAGTTATGTGCATGTAAAAACAAAAGCTATTGTTATTGTTAACACGAAAAATATAAACGTCTATGAATTGCAAACTACAATAATATTAAAAATTGCGGAGATGTAAACGTATAGCTCGTTTAATACAGACTGTAAGTACAGGGTGTCCCACGACGTACTCAAAGTAATGCAAAATGCCAAATTTACATAAGAGTTATTCAAAGATCCTGAGCTATGGTGAATTTTGGCAATATTTGTGGCAAGAGGAAACTTGTACAGGGTGCTCAGGTATACGAATCACTATTTAAGGGAAATTGGAAAAAAATATTAATTTCTATATTCAGTTTGCCTCTGCTTCATTCGTTTCCCCACAGCAACTTCGATGCAAAAAACTACCACCGACAAAGCTAAGAGCGAGCCGCATATAACGAAAATTCCGTAAAGTTGACCTATGGTGAGAGGTTTTGCGTCGAAATTCATCTCGAATTTGAGGAAATGTTTTTTGTTGTGGTAGTTTACGTCTCGAGCGACTTTTTCGGCCAAACCGCTTTCCGCGAGATCGAGAATGATGTGATTTAAAGTTTCTGTAAAGTAATGTCCTCTCGGCGACATAAATGCGTACTGAACGGGTCCTGTCAGATGATTGTCAATTATTTTGTGGGTTATTATAGTTTTGGTTTTGACTTGGAATTGTTTGAAGGTACTTTCGGTTATGAGTAGGGAGTAGTTTTTACCCGGATACAAGGGGGTGCTCGATATAATTACGTCGCCTTTAAGCTGATTTTGTATTCTCGTATAAAGAAGGTAGTCGGGTATTTTCAGAAACATGTATGAACGGATTAAAAGAGGTTGCGCATAAATGGTTAAACCGGAATCGGCAAGTTCTGGTAAAGATTCAATTCCTCTGGCGTATTGGGGAATTGTCAGACGTTTATACAAAAGGGACACGTATGCAGTTTGTATGTGAATGCTGTAGACGATGTACAGTAATAACAGAAACTTGAGTGGTGTTACGTTCGGTACAGACGGGTAATTGCCCCATAAGGTAATGGAAAATGCGTTAAGCAAATAGCGCGAGAAACTACTGGAGGCACCAAACATAGCCCACCAAACTACACTAATCAAAAGCAGGCAGGAAATCATTAATATCCACACCGAGCAGTTAAAAACAACAAAATATATTTTCAGGGGCGAAATTTGGTCTGGTTTAGGTACAACCCATACGAAATTTTCTGTAACCGTCACCCTCGTCTCTTGGTAAGGGGAGAAGTTGTATGGCCATCGCGTTGTCGCATAGAAACGAATTCTGTTATTTAATGGAAATGTTGTTGCACGAGGATATCCTACGATACTCACATTGCTCCTCTCCTTCAAAATGTTAATAACTAACTCCGCATATTCACGCCATTCAATACGCACAACAAAGTCTATCGCCGATCGTAATTGGTACTCCACCTCACACGATCCGTATGAAGTCAAAATTGGTTTAATCGCGTCCCTCAGCCTTGGTGTTACTGCACAGCTTTGAATGTCAAATTTGGTGGGGTTTGCCCCGCAATGGTTACCTCCGATGTAAGGGTTTGATGTGTACAATTTCGGAACTACATTGCGCTCCTCCGAAAGCACTACCACTGAGCGAACCAATTTGTAACGCCATAAAGTTTGAAACAAAAGCGAGGCGTTTCTTTCGTAAGTGAATAACATAAATTTACCAATTGGAGACCAAGTACCATTCCAAACGTTACTGTGATTCAGGTACTCTAACGCAAGTTCCAAAGAGTACCAATCTTCCGCGTGTATTACAAAGTTCCTTCCTGCATTTGAAGGAATTTCATGTACCGATGAATTGATCGTAACGATAATCCTGGGATTGGGAACCTCGTAGATCGACTGGTACGCGAAATCTTCCGGAACAACAAAGTGGATGGTTTCTTCTTTCCCAAACATTTCCTCAATCACATGTTTAAGGCAAACTTGCGTCACGTTCGTTCGAGCGGTTTCGGAGCACACCACCCACTTTAAGATAATTGAAGGAAGCAACCATATTAACAGCACCCTCGCCATGGTCAACCGACAAATCCCAACTATGACATCGATCACCCTTATATATTTGACACCCTGCGCAAGGTTGCTAAAGTAAAAGACATTAGGCATCATTAGTTAACGTAAAAGTTTACCTATTTGTCCCTGTAAAGATCGACTGTATAATTACAGAAGCTACAAGTTTCTCTTTCGATTTACTAAGTACCTACCTACTTCGGTTCGATGCGTTACACTAAGATAAATACCATTAAGAAGTATTGATTCTCTTTAAAAGTTTACGGTCTTCTGTTTACCAGGACGCAATTAATTTTCCTTTTTATAACGAATTACAGATCTTAACCCAGCAATTTCTAGAACAACTAAAAGATGTCAAATTGCCAATTTAAATATCATTAATATTAACGTAATTATTGTCGTTTTATAAATCGGTTTGTATCTATCATATAATTACCTACAGAAGTTCCAAGTTCAATATTATTTGAAGAATCGTTTGATTTATTAGCCAGTTCGATACAGTACACTAACATAAATACAAGCAATGATATTTACCCAAAAATGGCGTAGGTATACCTCACTCTAAAACAGTGCCATCACCGGTAACTCCTAACGGAACAATGCGTCTAACAGACAATTCCGACCAGTTTTGAGGTTCCTTTCTCCCGTTCTCCTTCATCCCTTATATCCCATATAATACATAAAACATCGGCAAGGATGTTTCTATTTTGTAATATACAAGAAATTCACCTGCAAACTACTATGCGGATGAAGGAACGAAAGGAACAAAAACAAGTATAAATTATGCTTGTGCAGATAAAGCGCATTTTTTTTATCCGAAATAGCTTTTGTTTTGACATCACCAATGGATATATTTCTTGCAGACGTCTCAATCGCCCTTTGTGAGTACCCTCTTCCGACAATCCGTTCTTGAGGTACAAGGGAATATACCCGATCACGCTACGAGGGCGAGGAGGAGGGCTATGGTTGGTAGAAATCAATTCCTTTCGTTGAGACCTTTCATTAGAGTACCATGAAGGATAAAACTAGTTCTACTCCCTTCCCCTCCCCATCCGCCCCTCACTTTGATAAGATGATAAGAGGACAGAAAGAAGGGCAGTAGTTAGTAGAAAACGGTTCCTTTCGTTGAGACCTTTAATTAGAATACAATGAGATAAAATTAATTTTTAACCCCCCCCCCCCTGCCCCGTCTCGCACTGATCTCTGAAAAGACTCGCACGGGAAAGTGATAGTTTGTGCAAACCAATTTATTTCGATGCGACCTTTCATTAGAATACCATGAAGGTATGCGTTACCCCCCCCCCCCCAATTTTCTAAAGTTCCTAGACGTCTCCTAGACGTGCGGTATCGATGCTATTCGATAGTCCTTGACGACACTCCTGCACGGTTCGTCAAATAGCATCCCGGGTCTCCTAGACGTATATGGACCCGACGTCGACGTGCCGAATCGAATGACACCATGTGGCTGTGCGCATGTCTCGGATTTCCGGAACTCCAAGTATCCTAAACGTGCGTACTGCATAGCATTCGACAGGAACCCCCTCCCCCCTCACGATTTAACGTTTAGCCATAAGCGATTACCATTAGGAAAAGTTATAGCCTAAATATTAAATTAAAATTAAATTCACAAACTTGACCGAGATCGAGACCGAGATTTTTATGAGTTACACCAACCCTGGTCAAAATCGGCTCATAATTCACGTTAATTCAGATTAATTCACATTATTTCAAATTAATTTACATGAATTTAAATTAATTCACCCTAATTCAAATTATTCCAAATTAATTCAAATTATTTCACGTTAATTGAAATTAATTCACATTAATTCAGAGGGGGTACACCAAAAATGTAAAGTAGTTTCCCGCTAGGGATTTTCTTTTTGTGGGGGGTTTCCATACCCCCACACCCTCAGGGAATCAGTTGTATATTCATACGAATGAAATCTACGTAGGTACATTGGAAGGGAACATGGGAAAATACGAAAAATCACTAATAGAATTTCATTGATAAACTGCGCGAGTTTGCATTTCATTGCTAATTAAAGTAATGTGTAAACGTTGAGAAAGACAAGTTTTTTATCCCATAAAATCCCTAATAGAATTTCCTTTCACTGGAGATTATTCAATGCCCCCCCCCCCCCNCTAATAGAATTTCCTTTCCCTGGAGATTTTTCAATGCCCCCCCCCCCCCGTGTTTCGTTTCCCTGCAGTACGTACGTTAACCCTGAGGCCTCTCGCGCCACTTTGAAAAAGTACCTACCACTTTTTAAACTCATGACTCAAAATGACAGAGCTAGGGGGTCTGGGGGGGATGAAATGGAACCCCCCCCCCCCGGAACAAAAAACCCCGCTTCTCCTTTCTTACAGTGAACATGAAAATCTGTGGTATTCCTCACACCTACGAATGAAATCCACGCACATTGTGGGGGGATTCCGTAAAATTAGAATTTTCGTGACAACTCTGTGCTAGTTCCCCATGCTGTAAGGTATCTCTGAGAGCTCTCGTGACATTTTCAAAAAAAGTACCCACTCTCTGGGGGGATATTTCAAAATCCACGACACGAAAACGCCGATGTCATCAAATCTTTCAATAAATGTATCATACACGAAAATCAAAGGTGTAGTATTCATATTACAACTGAAACTACGTAGGTACATGGGGGGGGGAGAGGGGGGGGGGGGGGGGGGGGCATTATGAAGAAAATAGTAAAAGTACCTTATAATAGAAAAAACGGAAGGTGCCCAGAACCGAGAGGGATAATAAATAAAAAAAATAATAATAAATCAATTGAAATCAGGTATCAATGAAGTATTTAAAATTAAAATCCTCATTCAAACGGTTGTATACGCATTAAACCGAATGAAAATGTATTGTACGTAAGCATTGGGGATATTATGAAAATTACGGCGAAAATTCCCTAGTATTAGAAAACCCCCCCCCCCCCTACCCCCCGGTTGTATATGAATATAATTTTCATTTACTCCTCGGTGCTACATTAACCCCCGATGGCTCTTATCTAAGTTTAAACAATCGCGATATTTTCGCCCCACAGAGAAGACTGTTGCAATTGATCTATTACTATAAACTATGAACGAAAATTGCAGTTTAATTCCTCATTTCGTAAAATGAAGTGACTCATCATCACATTCAAAGTCCCAGAATTCTCCATCTTACTTTTATGAGTCACTTCAGATTTGAAGAGCGCGTCTGCTCAAGTTTAACGTTCGTTCAGCTTCTTTAAGCGTAACATGCAATGTCGTTTGTCTTTCGTTTTCGATTACGATCCTCGTCTTGTATAAATACCTCGCCTTAAATGGTAATGGTCGCGGCCTACACATAACTTTTAAGGATTATCTAATATGTAATGATTAAGAACCGTTAATCGTTTCTTCTCTATTTACATAAAATGTTGAAAATATTAACCCACGCCGAAGTTCGATTTTTTTATTCGACCTTTACCTATGCTTGAGAGGTTTCCCTAATTCATCTACGCATTCAATAAATCTAATTTGACTGCCAGTTTGCACAACTCGCTTGATTTATGGAAGTTATTATACAAAAACCCAATTTCAGTGAAATATAGTATATATAGGAATTCACATTTCACGTTACATTTCCTTCTTACTCCCATGGAGTACCTAGTTAAGATCATGAAAGCGAACGACCTTTACGTGGATCGTGGAGCTCATTTTACCGAGGTGAAAATTCGGTTGTTTATCATTAAGAAACAAATTTGGTACAAATCCAAACTCCGAACAAAACATAAAACACGTATGATGCATGCATAACTCACTCACCCATAACTCCCAGCTGTTGAGGTGAAAGATGCGTGGTTACACCGCCGTCGCCAGCAATAAGACTTCCTCCGCTAGCTACACTACCAGCACCCTTTTCACTCCCGACAGCAGCTACAGAATTGTGCCGTTTGTCACTATACGTGCTATAGCTTAGGCTTTTTCTACCACTACTCGCTAAACTAATTACATCTGAAAACAAAGAAAAGACACAGTCAGTTTACAAACATAATTATGTGCTATATACAATATACAGGGCATTTCGATCGATTATAATTTGCAATTTTGATAAAAAACAAAAATTGCAAAAACACGACCTTTTAGATAGCTAGGTGGAAGTTTAATGAAAGGTTCGCCCTCGAGTTTACCTTAAAATTAACATTCACATATTAGTTAATATTATTAGTGTCGTATAATAATATTATTAGTGTAACCTTTTTCCTCGCGTAATATATCATCGTACGCGGTCGAGGACAAATCAATTAAACGTATCAGTGTGGTATTTTACGCTGCCAAGAATGACTATTAACTTCCGTTGTGAAACTACTTATTCGTAAAACAACAAAAGGGATTAACTTATGTCCTCGGAACTTGCAAAATTTAAAAACGAATTTGTTTTAAATGCCCGCATTTGCAAAAAACAGTCATAAAATTAAAGGGCACCATCTTGCTGTTTGCGTGGTCGAAATTTCTCCTTTTACGTTAATGCAAAAAAAACATTTAGAATCTTCAAGTATAGTTGGCCGTCTACTCCTGTGGTAGTTAAAAATCTTGCTTGCCACAATCCATAAACACACGGACTAGCTGCTCAAAAAAAAACTACGTGCAGTGATTTACCGAATAATCTATCGAAGAGGTTTGCCGACAAAGTTCCAATATACAGCTCCATTTGTTTAATTTTTTCGAACATTGTAAACAAGGTTTTCGTTGATATGAAGTTTGAAACAGATATTCCTTGAAATGGTCTCGAGAGCTGAGAAGATTTTGGAAACGATTGGAAAATGGGAAATGTCTACTATTGGCTATAAAACAAGAAAAATTCATCTTGTCGGAAAACTATCTCTGACGATTAGGTATCTACTAGCACAGACATATACAACAAGTATATCTGTTGAGATACCTGTCAATCTGTGTTAGTAGAAACCAATTCCGTCGAGAGTTATACTTAAAAAACCTTTGCAGCCGACCGACCGAACAGCCAAAGTGCTACTTTTTTTCAAAAAACGCTCTAAAATGCTCCCTCTTTTTCTTCATCGTATTCTAAAAGTCGGAAGATTATATCGCTAAAATAGGTAGGTAAATGCACAAAATGTGTAAGTAGATTAATTGAAATGTCTGAGCATAATTATTTAAATATACTTGTCATTACATCGCAAATAAAGTAAAAATTCAAAATCGGAAAACCTTGGCCTATTAACTCATCCGGTAAGAGTTACAACTTTTATGTTCCCCCCTATAATTATATTACTCCATAAAACATTGTTCAATTAAAGAGAACAATTACCCAATAAACGTAATGTGTACGTTACGTATGATGCCTTTCGTGATGCACCGCTCTGTGAACTTGACTTATATTTTACGTAATGGTCACGATAAAGGTCGTAATTGTTAACCCAGACGTAGTGCCTTAGCTTTATTAATTGAATAATTAGTATTGGTAGGTAGTTCCGAGATTGTTCTTCTAAGAAATCAACTTTAACAAGCGTCACGAACATGAATTTCGGAGTGCCTTCACCGATTTCGTTAAACTTTTTTGATGTGTCGTAGATCTTGTGGTTTATTTTTTTGATTTCAAGAGGAGAGGAATAACGGAATTGTCATAAATAATTTATCAAAGAGCATTCAGCAACTCCAACGTTACCACTTTTGCAATTCCCAAATCAACCAACCAACAATATTCTCACTTTAACTGACAATGCAAGTTCAAAAGAAAGAAATCAACATTCCGCTAAATGGGTTCAAACATAATGATTTAATACGATACAGTTTTGCTCCATTCTTTACAAAAATCAAATCCTTTTTTACTTTCAATAACATTTAATGCAATTTCTTAAAGGGAGCCGATCGTTATTAAAGTACAAATCAAAATGAATAAGTTACCTTGATTACACGTTTTCTAGAATGGATGGTGTCCCTATGGTACAAATTAGTACCAAACCCTTCTGGAGGGTGAAGAGCGAGGGGAGGAGCTTGTCCATAAAATTAAAGTACATTAAAAAAATTGTTTTTGCGTCTTTTCGTTTTTCGGGGAACCTATGCTTTTAAAAGACAGTGTAATATTTTTTAGATAAACGTGTTTTATGGTTTGTCAGTAAAATGAGTGAGAATCAAGAGCGTATCCTATTTGTTTGCAAATTATCAGTACATGAGGATTTAGGTGTAGCGATTCGAAATACAATAGACCGAACGCGTTTCAACAACAAAGCTGCCATCATCAACGAGCAACTGAAAGAGAAAGTATAAATTCACACCTTGCTTAAATGGATATTTTCAAGCATACGTGCGGTAATGCTTGATTTACCACAATGATTGTTTTTGAAGTGAGCCATGCATACAAAAACTGTTAGGTAATCCAAAACCCCCATAGATATGAAGGATGAATCGGGAATGCACAAAATATCTATGGTATAATATACTATAATTAATGATTAAGGAGGCCCATTAGGCCAATCAGAGTTCGGAAACTTTCCCTTGTAGTGAAGATAAATAGAGCCAGATTTCAAAATTGGAAACCTAATGTCAAGGTGAAATCACAGACAAAATTTTGTACACCAAACTTCCATTTCGTACGTAGATCCGCGGATATCCACCGGACATCCTCCGGATATCTCTAGACATTCAACTACATCTTAGAATTCCCTCTAGACATTTTTTTTTTAAATAATAATATTTTATTGTGTGTTGTGTTTATACACTTACACTCGTCAACAAAGATTTACGGATATACACGTATTAATTTTTTATTCGATGACGTAGGTAATTCGAAAGCTGGGAATAGGCATCGGCGATATCGAGGATAGACAATGGAAATTCTTATATAGTTTATTTTGATGGGTAAGTACCATCCACGAACTTATAAATTAAGATGGACTGCTAATGCTGAATTAACAAATGACACCTACATGGGGGCCGCCATGATGTGCACTCACAGGGCGCGAAATTCAAATCAACCAATAAACAAGCGTTAACCCAACATTAACCTCTAAATTACTGTGACACATGTCATTTTCCAAGACTGCAATAGTCTCAAAACTTGAGCACTAGGAAAATTCCCCTAGAAAATAACTAAAACGTGCACATCATGGCGGCGCCCATGCTAGGGCCATTTCTACCTCTATGCAACTATTTGATCAGCAATCCATCTTAATTTATAAGTTCGTGGTACCATCATACCATTGAAACCTGTTGTAAAAATACTTAAATAGACTGGAAGTCGTTCTGCAAACTCTCAATAAGAACTTCTCTTAGGATATAAAATAAATTATTTAAATCTTGTGAGATGCACAAGGAAACCAATATATGTCAATGCAAGAAAAATCTATCTCCCTCTCTCTTTCTGGTTACATTGCTAGTGCAAAACCTTCTTCATCGATTTCTTTGTACAAATGGCAAAACATCTTGACTCGATGGGTTAGAGGAAGATCTTAAAGGTGTTCGAGTTCTAGCCAGGGTTGCCAGATGCCGGGCATTCATCCGGAGTCTCAGGTTTTACATCGCGCTCTCCGGCCCCCGGCGGGCGCGACTATAATTCCGGCAGAACAATAAATTTCAATTTAGGTAATACTTTTCAAATAGGTCAAACGATTCCTTTTTAAGCACCTAATAACACCTTCATTTTTAAATATGACAAAATCACAAATAAGATATCTATGATTTTGTATTAAAAAACAAAAAACTACTAACACTTGCAAGGAAATCAGAAAAATTGTTTAACTTTCTTGTTTTGAGTATTTGTGTGTAACCAGCGATGTTGATGTTTTACAGGAAAAAACAAACAAATTAACGTTACTTCTCTATTTTTGTCTCAGGAACCAGCTAGAAGGACAAAATTTGCTTTATACATCTTTTTGGGTATGCCCTTTATGATTTTTTATAAACATTTGAATGGGTGGCGAAGCAAAAAAATTCCGATCTGGACGAAATTTTGTACTTGAGGAATTTTTAAACATTAAATAACGCCCCCATAATTAGTTTTCTAAATGCGTATCATAAATGTATTTTTAGAGCATTTATCTGTTTAAATGTACTGCACATTGAGTCTAAAAATAAACCAAAATAAGTAGTTAGAATAGCACATTTCAAAATGATTCCCCGAAAAAATAAATAAAAAGGAAATTCAATTTTGGGAACCATCGATTTATTGGAAAACAAAATTTTTTTACACAGCTTAAATGGAACACCCTGTATGAAGGTACCTTAAAGGGTACCGCTCACTAGAGCGAAGCGCAGCGGAACGGATTTATTTTAAAACATAGTTTTAAATGAGAGTGCGCACACTTGCCGGAAGAGCAGCGATCGGCAGCGTAACGAAGCGGCCTTTTTCTGTTTCTTCGCATAAAGCGGAAATTATAAAAACATCTTCCTCATCAGAGGGCACAATTTAGGCGTAGTCACGGATGCGCTCTTTTCACATCCGAGAATCAGGGAATGTTAATTTATTAAACCGAGTATTAAACTAAAATCATTTTTGCAGTATTTTCTTAAATTTATTTTAAAAAAATGATCCGCCGGTGCAGGCGAGATAACTCTTAAATTTAAAAACAGCATTTGATTGAGTGGCAAAAAATGTTTTGTGCGGCCAATAGGAATAGCAGGAACAACCGATTTCCGCATTGTGTGTTGCCTATCATCATAGGAACTTTCCTATGTATAATTCTCAATCTGAGGTATAAATTAGCTATCAATTAGATTTGAATTTAACCGAATGAACACACATCGTGGACCCCTTATGGGAACAAATACAAGCTACTAATCTAATGGGACAAACTTACATTTATACCATATACTATTCATATTCAATTGGTAATAAGAATACCTACAAGAGGACGAACAGAATAGGAGAAAAACAGAGCTAGCAGTATAGAAAGATGCATAATCTATCAAAAAACTAAATCCTATAATAAATATTCTCTGCTACACAGGATGATTAGACAAGTCAAGAGTAACTCGTCCTTCTTTATGCCATTCTCATTTCTCATTTTGTACATGTGGTCTGAAAGTACTTTTCAGAATAGTAAGCAAAGATATAAATAATACCATTACCGTTACTTGCTAAATGTAACTTCTAAGCTAGCCTATACATACACAAACCTGTCAGACTGGCCACAAACATTAAAATTTACCTCCGTTGGGACTCCTAACGCCCGAAGACCTTAACCTTCTGCCCAACTGTCGTCTGTATT
The DNA here is from genome assembly GCF_008802855.1 of Photinus pyralis. NCBI lineage: Eukaryota > Metazoa > Arthropoda > Insecta > Coleoptera > Lampyridae > Photinus > Photinus pyralis. The sequence goes on from NW_022170596.1 coordinate 14,391,270, forward strand.
TGGTTGGATCGACTGTCTGCTTTTTACGTTTCATTGAACGAGCAATACCTAAAAGTCCCAGACTAACTGCCACCGAGACCACAACAACCTGCAAAGCATAAAATGAGTGGAACGGCATCGACACAATTTACAACGATTCAACCTTCTGTGTTGTCGAAAAGCTGATTCTTTCAGCTAGTACTAGTTTAAGTTGTTTGATGTGATCTACAGCAGATCCTAGATGCACTAAAAGGGACATTTTAAAAGTTCTTCTTAAAAATAAGTTTTTTTTGAGGTTACAAATTGATATTTTCGTATTCTACTATTGACACACTTTATAAATTAACGATTAAACATCACAAGGTATCACAATAAGACCGGCACTGGGAATATTCAACTTACTTCATTAGAATTAGCTTACAATCAATTTTAAAGTTTTAGGAAAGGTTATAAATAAATCAAATATCGCGCGCGAAACACGATAACGCTGTTAAACCGACTGAGTAATCGCCGCTTACTGACTGATTGCCAAATTCCACCACGTCGTTCCAGTCGGTGTTTAAATTCATCCTCCGAAGGTTGGTATGCATGATTGTCAAAGAGTACATCGAACTGTCATATTATTGTGTACATCAAGTTTAAATTTCAAAATTCCAGTGTTTTCTAAAAATGAGTTTAGACGCGTGTAATAAAAATGTTTGTACCATAGAAGATTTACCTGAAGAAGTATTAGAATTCATTTTAAGTTTAATTCCTCCATATAAAGATCTTCACGATTGTCTACAAGTCTCAAAACGATGGCGAAGATGCGTTCTAAGTAAGAATTCCGCTTAATCAGATTCTATAATTAGTACAGGAGAGTTTTTTCTTTGTTTGAGAGGGTTTTTTCTTATTTCAGATGTCGCAAAAACCAGACAAAGAAACTTCGATAGAGCGATCTCTGAGTATGCCATAGCATGGCAGTCAGTAACCCCAGTTGCTATGGCCCCAACGATCACCAAAAGATATTCACACGCAGCAGTAATTCACGATAATTCCATGTACGTGTTCGGCGGTTGCACATGTTCGATGACAACCTTTAACGACCTATGGCGATTAGATTTGTCAAAGCGACAGTGGGTTAGGCCACTTACTATGGGTACATATCCGTCACCGAAAGCGTGTTGCAGTATGGTGTGCTATAAAGATTCGTTAGGTGAGCGGTTTCTCGTCTGATTTTCAACCATAATTATTATTGTTCGCAGTTTTATTCGGCGGATGGACGCACCCGGCATCATATCCGTTACATCAGACCTGGCATCTATTCAATGAACTGCACATATACGATATAACTGCTAATCAGTGGAATTATATCGTCACGGAGAATACGCCACCACCGACTGCAGGGCATTCTGTTTCGGTTCATGGTAAATGGATGGTCATATTTGGGGGATTACAAAGAGCAAGTAATGTTGTTCATTCAACAAAGTCTAATGATATTTGGAAGCTGAATCTTGAGACATGGACTTGGTATAAGCAAGAGACTACAGATGGTAACTATTATGTCGATATTATTTTCTATAAAATTATCAAAGTAAGGGAAAACAATGCAACATAGGGGATGTGGTTCTCAACAATGATAACTCGGATGACTTTTTGATTCATTTTGAAACATAAGGTGAATCAATGTTTACGCGGAGTTCTATTATGACTCCAAATATTGAAAATAATTGATCTGCGCTATTATAAGGCATGTTGTGAAAGCTACTTTTTCAAAAGTGTCGGAAAAACTTAATTACCTATACCTACTTCACAAATTATTTGATGTAGGAATGTGGTTTCTTAATATTAAATTTTCTCCACATGTTACATAGATTTAGAATAAATTAATAAAAACTAAGGCATGTCATAAACTGTGAGTCAATTTTCGACAGAATCGGAAGCTTAACTTTCAGACAATCTACGCAGTTCATCATTCAATAACCTCTACATTAATTTCCAGATAGATTTATAAATTCCCTGAGAGATATGACAACTCTTTCAAGTACCCAGATAAATATGTGTATTTACTGTTAAATCTGCAAATTAGGTAGTAAAATAATAACTTATATGGCCCTTCCACACTTCTGTAAAAAACAACTACCAAATTAGTGTTTCTTCAAAACATTCTTTATATTTCAATTTTTAAAATGGCACCAAAAAACTGCTACATACTTTCTTCAGATTATTTTGCTTGTGTCAGAAGCGTTGACTGACAATCCTAAAAAGACTTGCAATATCACAACTCAAAGCATACCACTTTTTAGCAGTTAGATGTCGCAATTCAAGTTCTAAGATTCCGAAACCTGTGTAAACAAAGAGCAGGTAATGCAGTCTCGCGCGTTGCGGCCGTATATTTGTTTAGAGGTTTCGTTTTTTTAGTTAGTGTTCTTTGTTTTTACCTAGTCCAATTAAAATGAACACGGCAAGCCATGTCGTAGAATCCTGCCGTTACCTTTAAGGTGATGTCTTTAAAATTAAAATGTGCATAACTTTTACATGCGACGACCAATTACTCTCAGATTCTACATGCATGCCTTTAGTGGGGCCAAGTAAAACTTTTGAACATATGGGGGAAAGGGGGTGAACAATTGTTCTAGTCTTCATGGATTCATGAAAGGTCTCATTGAACTGTGATTGGTATCTACAAATCATAATTTTCATGCAAGACTCATTTTGTGGACAGTGGGTTATTTGGGGGGGGGGGGGGTATGGATTGATTCTCTCTTTCTTACCCCTTATCAAAATAAGGGGTTTGGGGGGACGGTTTGATCCTTCATGGAATTAATTTTTACTAACCATAATCCACCTCCTCGACCCCTTATCATGATCAGTTATAATTCCTTTTATCTCAAGAGCGGTATGTCGGAGAAGGGTACTCACAAAGGGCGATTGGGACGCCTGGAAGAAATATATCTATTGCTAATGTCAAAAATTTAAGAGCTAAGATCTTGAAAACGGTTTGTGGTTGAATCGTCTAGAAGACGAGACACATCTACTGGAAAATGTTATTGTGGATATCTCGAAAATTTCGGAGCAAGGTATCTACAAAAGGGAAGTGCCATACTTCGGAGAATTGTTTCTTCTTGCATTATATAGCGTAGATTTTGAATGTATGCCAGGCGGCCTTTAAATGTTTATGTGTAAAGAACCCCCTTACCATTAATCGTCTACCAAGAAGGTAAACATCACTAAACATAGCATGCTGCTACCTTATAACCCAAGTATTCACTAAGCTATTTTGATGCAGAATTTATACATGTTTCCTCGCTTGTTTCAAGATTGCCTGGATAATGCAGTTACTAATAATGGAGAACAACATGGAATAATGATATGAGAATTTCTGCTACCAGAACTTGGTGGAGAAAACTTCTGGTTCCATCAGGATGGTTCTAACTGCCTCACTAATTTCTTCCAGACGTCCCAATCGCCCTTTGTGAGTACCATCTTCCAACAGTATATTCTTGAGATATAAGGAATTATTTAGCTATATCCGATCACGATAAGGAGTCTAGGAGGAGACTATAGTTGGTAAAAATTAATTCCTTTCGTTAAGACCTTTCATTAGAGGACAATGAAGGATAAAACCAGCCCCCTCCCCCACACAATCCCCTCTTTTGAGGAGGCAGAAAGTAGGGCGGTAGAAAACAGTTCCTTTTGTTGAGACCTTTAATTGGAATCAAGATTGGAATACCATGAAACATAAAATTAATTTCTACCCTCTCCCTCCTCCTCCCGTCCACCTACTGATCTCGGAAAGGAGTGGCGCTGGAAAGTTATAGTTTGTACAAACCAATACATTTCGGTGAGACCTTTCCTTAGAATAGCATGAAGGGTAAAACATGTGGTCACCCCTGGTCCGCCCCCCACTTTCAAAAATTTTATTTGGGACCACTAAAGGCACCACTGAGACCAGTTGGTTGTTGCATGTAAAAGTTATGCACGTTTTACATTCAACAACAGCATCTCAAGTAATAATTCATGGGGGGCCCCTCCTTCAGACAGCGAAATTTGATGACCGTCTGGCACACGTCCAAGCTATAGGCTACATATCACAAAAAATTCCAGGACTCTAGAATCATCCCCTAAAAGTAGTTTAAAACCTCAGATGTGGGTCTGGACAAACGGGCACACGGACGGACGGGCGGACAAAACGCAAACAATAGCACCTTTTTTTTCATTCTTAAAAAGTGCGCTAAAAACGAAAGTACTTACAAAAACACTTTGAATGATAACAGTCAAAGATTATTGTCAACAAATTTTAATAACAAAAAATTTGAGTAAACACGTGCACATTAAAATATTTTTAGTTGTAGCGAGGTAGACATAAATTATCAGTTGTTTAGTCCAGTGTTTCTCAACCTTTTTTTACTGGTGGCCTACTTGTAAATGTTATTTATCTTTGTGGCCCCCCTCCGCGTTAGACCCGGGGATATGGACCCCGCCCCCCCGTCATACTCCGAGAAAATTTTGAAATTTTAGTTGCTTTGTACTCATTTACCTCTTTCTCAGACTGCACAAAAATCTATAGAATGTAGACCATTAAATGTGGCAGTTCAATATTGTAACACTTGAAAATTTAGATAAAAAATAATTTGAGTTATTTTTTAGTTATCAAGAAACCATTTTCAAGGTCATTTTGTTTTGACGCTGATTTAAACAAAAATGCAACTTTGAAAGTAGTAGAAAAACTAATCTCTACAGAAAAATAATCCGGTAGGCGATAGAGGGGTGTTAGTCGTGTTAGAAAAAAATAACAAACATTTTCCGGTATTGTTTCTATCAATTGCATTGGGCGTTTGCCATTTATAAACAATTAAAGTTGTGATTAGGATTTATTGCTTTCTAGGAAAGGTACACTGAGATAGCACAAGCAAGGATAATAATAATAATAATAATACGATTTATTGCCCAACAGAATAAAATTCCAATGGGCTCATCCCGCCTTCATTTTTTATTTCTGATCCACAAAGTACCTACATTAAAAATAAAAAGACCCGTGTGTCCTCAATTTTTATTTGCGAGTAAAATAACCCCAAAATAAATTATTGAAAAGCTGTGTTTTTAGTCCGAATTTGAAACGCTTCAGACTAAATACGTCACAAACCTACAACCAATCACGTAGAAGTGAGCTGGCAACCTTACGCGAGGGTCTGACGTTTGTCACATTTGACGTTTTGAGAGGGATGTTTAACTGCATCTAGCACGAAAGTGACAAGTGCCTGTGACAGATGACGCAAGTTATAAATGCCATTCTCCTGCAATATTGCCAAGTCGTTATGTCATCTGAATGGTTCTAGGAGCTGATTGGTCGGGCTTATTACGTCACAGAGCCCGCCACAATCATATCGTTTTGAATAAACCTTTAAAACCGCACATGTTCATTATTTTTTTGCTAATCAGCCTCTATTTTTAAATAAACTTTTACTGTCCAAAAAAATGTTTTATGGTTTCAGGTACACGCTTATTAAATTAGAACTGCGGAATTCAACTACACTGTAAACCCCCATTCAGAGCTGTCACTTTTAATAAGATTTAAATCTTTTTTATGATTTAAATACTTTTTTCGATTTAAATCATTTGATCTTAAATCTTTTTACGGAAAATGATTTTTGATTTAAGATTTAAATCTTCATGAAAACTATCTTTGATTTTGAACTTAAAAAATGATTTAAATCTTTTAAAAAGATTTAAATACTTTCGAAAAGATTTAAATCGTTTCCGAGTGATTTAAATCTTTTAGAGACGATTTAATTAATACATACTAACAAATTCTCTTGATTTATTTCAACCTGACTAAGCTAATTAACCCGGGTTTTATTTCGGTAGACGTTTATATGTATTTATTACAAAATCGAGTATACCTACTGAGATTGACGATGTCTTGGTTTTTTAAAAGTTCTTTCGCAAAAAAATAGGTACATATTTTAATTTAATAAATAATAACAATAAAATACGGTAGAAATGGTAAGTATATTGATGAATGGGTTTCGAGCAAGATCATCAGACCAATCAGTTTTATTGAATTTAAATCCTTTACAAACCTTTTGTCACAAAACGATTAAATCATCGGAAAAGATTTAAATCATTACATCATTACATTATTTAAATCTTTATACGTGATTTAAATTAACAAAATTAGATTTAAACCTTTTTGAATGAATTAAATACATTGAAAGTATCTTAAATACTTTCTAAAAAGATTTAAATCACAAAAAATATTTAAATCTCAAAATGATTTATTATCTAAATACTTTCTTATTGACAAAAGTATCTTTGATTTAAATCATTTGTTAAAATGAAATGCATCTTTGATCTTTGATTTAAATCGTTTTTTAAACGATTTGTGACAGCTCTGCCCCCATTATAGGACAATTATTAATAATCTAAGAAAGCACAAGGTTATTGTGGTATAATTTTTGTACTGGCCATTTTTGGGAAATTATTTCATTTTAATATTTCAGTAAGATATTGTAGAAGTGAATTTTCGTGACCCACTGAAAAGTTTCCGTGGCCTACCAATATTCTGTCTTTCGTTTGTGGCCCCCGAGAAATACGTCATGGCCCCCGTTGAGAAACACTGGACTTTAGTCAACACAAGTCTACATCAGCGTCGTGTAAGGTGGACGTACATAATGTTGCAAGATCAATCGGCTGTTGACCTATCTTTACAGTTCTAAACACGACCAAGATAAATGTTGCAGGCGCTTAAATGCCGACTGTGCAGTAAGGGGAGTGTGCCAGGTACAGGACTTACATTTTAACACAGACATTGCAAGCCTTATTAGGATTATCAGTCAACAGTCAGGACCTCGGTCAGGACTATTGAAAAAATAAGCGCATATAAGGAAAATACGTTAATCAGAGCTAAATGCTTTTTGTGCATAATGAAGAAAATCAATACAAAAAGAAAACATGCAAAAATTCATTCTAAAAGATATGATTACTTTGTTTAGGTCCATATCTTTCGTATGTTTTGATTAAAATATACTTCCGAATGTCGAAACAAAAAATCTAAAAATACAAAAATATTTAGTTTAAAATGCATTTTTCAATTTCATCAAGAACATTTGCAGCGTTAGGCTAAAACATTACAAAAATACAAATGATAAAAAAACGGTTTAAAACGTCTTTGGATCATTTAGTTTTTTGATGAAAATCGGTCCAACGAGGTTCCACTAAGGATTTTTTTTGTAATTTATTTAAAAGGTGCTGATGAGGGTTTGTTCTTGTCTCTAATATCTTCATATACAAAAAAAAAACATAAAAAGTCGATCTAAAAGATAAAAAAAACTAAACTTAAATTGAAACTTTTTTGATGAAGGATGAGCGATTGCTTATTGGAAAATAATGAAATGATTCAAGACTCAAACAGTTTTCATTATTTCTAACGGCGATCGATTTCAACAATAAGTCATCCTCAGGCCGAACTGGAAACTTTACATTAAAAAAGTGTATAGGGAATTATAAATTGTTACCGTTAAATTATAAATTGTACATAAATGTTATAGAAGAGTTGCGGAGACAGAACATGTTAATATTTTTGTGTGTGTGTTTATAATGCTAAAATATTAACATGTTTGGTCTCCACAACTCTTCTATAACATTTATGTACAATTTATAATTTAATGGTAACTACATATTTATAATTCCCTATACACTTTTTTAATGTAAATTGAAATATTCTATCTAAATAAATTGCCTTACGTCATATTTTTAAAATTTTTTGTTTTTTGAAAGTTGTGAGCCTACAAAAAAGTAAAAAATTGGAGTCAAAAAGGGCACATCTGTCTAAGTAAAATAATACAAAAATTATTTGTTGTTGGGGAAAGAGTGTCTTAAATTCAAAAGAAACAAAAATCTGGGTTGAAAAAGTATTTCTTGTAAAAGTTTCTTGAAAAAAGAGAAGAAATTCAGCTTTATACTAAAAAATGCGTACGCCTTTTTAAAAATTTTTTTTTAACGCAGAACATAAAAAGCCAGTTCAGCGCTATGGACAATCGCAAACAATGTTAGATGATGAACATTTACTAATTATGGGCGGAACTGGCGGTACAGCTATATATTATTCGGATGTATGGGTGTTGAAAATGACAGGCGATTTATGGACTTGGTTGCCAGTTGAAGTACGAAATTCCGGTGATGCGCCCCCCAATTTATGGTGCATCCCAGTTTGTAAAGTATGGCATTTTCATAACTTTCAATGGCGTTTGACCGCCCCTTTGTTGTATTTAGGTAGGTGATAAGATCATAGTACTAAGTCGAAGTCGGCAAAATTACACACCACACATGGTTTATTATTCGAAAGTAGTCTGGATGCGAGGGGAGAACGAGCCAGAAAAAAGATTAGAGCGTAAAGCTAAACAAGTAGATAAGGATGAAAATGTAAATGGTAAACGAGGGACATTTCCGGTTCGGCGTGTTGTATCAGATGAAGAACCGCAACCGGGTCCGAGCCACGCTAGCAGCCAAAGTAATAAACCACCGTCGCCTAATGTAAGTTTTTGGTGTTTTTGTGCGGGTGTAACACTTTTTAACTTTGCAGGTAGTAAGTAATCCTCCTAGTCCTGGAATTAGTTTATCAGCATTTAATACCAACGAAAATAGTACATCAAAAGTAGACCATCGACGCGAAAGGCGACTGGAAAATTTACGTCGACTTGAAGAAAAACTTAAAAAGCAAATGATAGAGATTAATCAATCGTGGAGTACCCCATCGCCTAAGAAACAGAAACGTAACGTTTTAGGGATGTACGTGCTAGATATCTCACATGCGTTAGACGAAAAGCCATACGTAACCTGGTTGCCACTGAAGAACAATGGCGCTTTGTGTCAGGGACCGGAAGAGACAGTGCTGTATTCTTTAGTCGCTGGAAAATCGGAATTAATTATGTTTGGCGGTATTCAAAAAGATGTTAGTTCCTTAGCATGTTCCACTAATAATTTAAGTAATCAAGTAACGAATTCGGTGCACTTTATTACTGCGCCAAAGTATGTAATTTGAAAGAGTTTTGGTAGTAGACCGAGTTTCCTATTTGCAGTTGTGTTTGCAGAATGTTAAATCGAAATAAATAAGTGCAAATGTTTGCAATTTTATAGAACCTTTAACACTTTTTTTTTTGTTTGCTATCTTCATGTTAGAAGATCCAAAGTGCTAATTCAGTTTTGCCATTTATTGTTTCCCTTTTCTTTTGATGTAATTAATGTACCTCACTTTGAGTATAAATATAATGAACAGAAGTTTTCATATTTACTTCCAGAACAGGACAGTATGAGCTCATGTGGCAGGTACAGCTCAGTTTTTAAAAGTTTGGTGATTTGGTGCTGAATTTAGATGCACTTAAAAATGGAAGTAAGTATTGACAAAGGGTAAGGTGTTGAGCTACTACAGGATGATCTTTGTTTTTATACATGTGTTATTAAAAATAGACAAGAATCCTCAAAACCCCAAAATTCCTAACCTGTGTGTTTCTTTAATTTTTTTCCACAACTAGCACATAAGCAATTCCAGTTCCAATTATTTAGATGAGAACACAATCAATGGTCTTGATTATTTCCTAATTCCTATGTAAAATACACATTTAATTAATTGTTGTATTTTATGTAATCCTTACACTGTTCATTTAAGCAAGGTTGTGCAAATGAAATTGAAATAATCCTAATATTTCCATGGGTTTTTTTAAATCAAAAAGACAAGAGTATTTATTTTATAATTGTAATTATCAGGTTTTATAACTCATATCTTTCAAAGACAAGTAACTAGATCAAACACTATACACTGAAGACATAATTGAACTTTCTGCTTAAATATAAACAGTTGAAATCAAACTGCAACTGTACTTACATTACAGCATGGTTTCACTTGAGCGTCTTAAAAAATACACAATTTCTAAAACTTAGTGCTATAAATTTCGTTCGAACAATTCCAATGCTTGTTTGTACAATTCTGGATCATGCCTTCTTGGTGCCTCCACGAATGTATCGTTGATAGGTAAATCGCACAAATGTCTGCGAATAGCCAGATCTCGTCTAGCCGATAGGGCACGCCTAAACGGACCAGCACTAGCAAACAAACTTTTGCGCATTGCTTTCTTTTCCCTAATAGCTACTTGAATGGCAGCAACAGGATGCGGTACCAGTGGTTCTGGGCTTTGTGTTTCACACACCTCGCGTGCATCATCTGCCTTGTCTTCTTCTTTCATACCCTTTTCCTCAATTTCTTCCTTTAACTTTTCTTCTGCGTGTTTTTTAAAAATCTCCTTTACCAGCGCTTCTCCTGCCATTTCCACTGATATGCCGATGTTAACTAATATATTGTGACTTTCCCAACGGCGTTTTGCAGAACTAACGGGTTTGGGGCGTGGCCTAGATTCGGCCACTAAACTTGCCCAATCGACACCCAGGGCATCTCCCAATCCTTTAACTCTATTTTCTTCTTCCAGCTCATCTTCTGATATTTCCTCGAAGTCCAAATCCATATTTTCATCCTCAATAGACTCTTCCTTTGGTACTCTTGCCGGACTTTTACTTGGTGAGGGTGATTTCTGTGGTGCACTGGTCACGGATGGCTCAACTACCTCCTGTGCCTCTTTCTCGCTTGGTTTTGGAGCGCTATCGGTGGAGAGAGTTTCCTCAACTTGTGGTTCAGGTTGATCCTACAAAAAATAATCAATACTCTTCAACACTAGCTCATACATTACCTCTTCTCTATTCAAAATTTCATCAGCATCATCACTAATTTCACTAAGATTGTCTTCGAGAGGAGTTTCGGAGAGACATACTTTCTTTGGTTCGCTAGGACTGTCAACGCTCTGTTCCGGCGGTCTTTTACCCAAAATCGTATCACTTTTAGTCTCAGGTTCTGGTTGTGAAAATTCTGTCGATTCGGATTTTGGTAATTCTCGCTTATGAGCCTCACTTGCTGCATCTTCTACAACTGAATAAATCTGTTTACATTATCGAAACGCGAAACGCTACACCTACCACCTTCTTGATGAGACGTTGTGCTTTGCGGCCTTGATCGATCTCTCCATTCAGACCATCTTCGTCTATCATCAGCTGTCCAACTGTCCATGGAACGATTATAATGGCGCCATTCTTCTTCCAACTGCGACTGATCGTGATCTCGACTATCCCATCCGCCCCGACCATCCCATTCCACAGGTCTGCGCCCCCGATCCCACTCATGATCTGGATAATCCATTGCGTCCCACTCCCTTCCCTTAAGAGAGCGAGGTCTGGAATCCTCGCGCCCGTATGTTTGATCAAGCTCGCGCACGCGCTCCATTTCTCTTTCATCACGAGCATCCCACATTTCACGATGCACTCTTCTGTCATCCGGATAATCTCTAGTATCTAACGGCATGCGGTCATCACGCGCGCTTTCGTTAAAACGATCTTCCATTTCCAAATAACGTCGATCCTCAAGCCTTCTGTCATATGAACCATCATAATTTTTGTCGTCGTGTCTTCTGTCTTCACGTAATCGTGGTGGAATTGCTCCATATTCACGATCTCGATCACGATCATCATTCCTATCTCTATCGTAATTCCTATCCCCACGATCATAGTTATGATCATAGCTCCGGTCTAGTCTCCCACCATCCCTCTCCAAATGATCGTGCCTGTCAACAGATTTTCGAACACCACTTCTACTGCGGTCCGGAGTTCTATCCCTTCTTATATCTCTCGACCTATCCCGACTATTTAACCTCTTATTATCGGGCGAACGTCCCCGCCGGTTAGGGGGCAGTCTATCCGCTGGTAGCGGTAATAAACGTTCAACCCTATCACCGCTCGGCTTGTCCAAACCACGGTCGTCGCGATGACCACGGCCCCTACGATCCTCTTCCTTCTTCGCCAATTCTTTTAAGCGCTCCCGTTCCCTTTGCCTCTCTTGGCAGCGCGCTAGCGCCTCCTCTCTGTCTTTTTCTCTTGCAGCTTCTCGTTCTTCTCTAGCAATTCTTCTCTCTCGCTCCCTATCACGCTCGGCAGCGTCGCGTGATTCGCGTTTATCTTTTCTATGTTTATCGCTCGCTCTATCTCGCTCTCTAGACCTATCACGATCGTCTCTTTTATCAGAACGACGATCATCTTTTGGTGCTGTGGGAGAACTCTTTCTACTATTATCTCGCCGGCTACCTGCACTCCCACTACCTGAAATACATAAACAGTCATTTCTTAGATATAAACCAGCTTAACATTTTCAAGTCAATTAATAAGGTAGAACGTATTATCAGCACATATGTGAAATTTAACAGTTCCTCAAGATGGAGCTCCTTTCCTTAATATAGCATTTCACGGCAATACTGTAGCACAGTGTGTCCTAATTCAGTTGACACTGTGGTGTATCTCAGCTCTTCTTAAAAATAGATTTGCGACTTTCGCGACCCTTTGCCACTTTTTTGTGAGACTTTTAATACCACAAAGAAAATGAGATACAGAGTGAAAACGAAAACTTTGACTTTTTGGGATGTTATATCTTACTACCCATGTAAAATAGAAAAAGGGTAGACACTGCCTATTTTAGATATTTTTACGTGGAATCAAAGGCGTAGTAAAAAAAATTGGACCACCATTTCTGAGGTTTGACCCAAAGTTAGTATTTTTTAAATACAACACCCTGTATATTTTAAAGTCAATTGTTTGCATTTTTTTTTCCTGATTATGTTAATATGTATTGCAACCTATATTTTTAGCGCATTTTCCAACGAAGTTGGGTGCGCTATTGCAGCCACTTTCTCTGTCCGTCCGTCTGTACGAGGCCTTAACTACTCCTACAGTTTTCAAGATATTAAGTTCGTTCTTTTTGCATTCGGTAGCGTATAGCTCTAGCACCTGAACCAAGGAAAAACTTGACAATTAAACTGCGCAATGTGAACTTTCTTATTTATTAATATATTTTGCTGAAATTTTAACCACAGATATTTCTGGTGAAGGCACATATCCCATATAGTAAAAATCAAATGTGCGCATGCGCAGATTGCGCAATGGCAAGTTTCTTATTTATGGAGATATTTCGTTGAAATTTTCACCATGTATGCCTCTAATAAAGAAAATCACAGCGGAAAATGCGCTGAAGTTACTCGCCTTAGGGCGAAACCTTTTTTACTTGTTTTTTTATATAATTATTATTATTATATTAAATCATATTTTTAAAATGTTGAAATGACATGTTTCTACCGTCAGCCATTTTTATAGATTGGCGTCAGCCTTCTTAATTACCATGGATACAATAAACAAAACAAAATCTCCATGACTAAAACTTAATTTATAGGTTGTGATACATGAAGATACATAAATTTAATCAGGAAAACGAATGCAAACCAATTGACGTTTTCATGACTATTTAAAAAAAATATAGGTTGTGAATTTGTGATATATATCAATGTAATCAGGAAAAAGAATAAAAAATAATTGCCGTTAAGATATACAGGGTGTTGCATTTAAAAATACCAACATTGTTCAAATCTCTGCAGAGTTTCACAAAAAGTGGCACAGGGTCGCGAAACCCGCAACCTCGACAGCAATTCTCAAACTATAAAAGCAGTTGAGATACACCACAGTTTGAAACAAAATAGGACACACAGTACATCACATAAAGAAGTGGTTTACCCGAGGGGCGGATAACTGTTAAAAATACTGTACACCGATTTAAAATCATTCAAATTTAAGGTGATTTAAAATGATTGTAAGGGATTAAAAAGATTTATATGGATTTTTAAAGATTTATTGAGATTTAAAGTGATTTTTAAAGATTTATTGGGATTTAAAAAGATATATTTAGATTTAAAAAGGGATTTTTTGGGGTAGTTATTTGTGTGCAAAACTGTAAATGATCCTTAATGACCTTAATATGTATAAAATTGGAGAATATTGTAAAAACCTTAATTTCTTTATAATTTGATATTGATAAGACATTATTGATGTTCGAATTCCTAAATCAACCCAATAACCCCGACGATCCTTGATATTACGTTATATCGGTTTGTTAGTTACCTGATCTGTCAAAGTTTGTATTGACTTAGGTACCATAGTTATTTGAGACATGAGGTATAGAAAATCGGTGTTCACGAGTGGCATTTACTTCTTCTGTATCAGCATAGCTATCTAATTTTTTGGGCATAATCCTATACATAATATGTTACTCTTAATCTAAGTAAACTTTGATTTTTTTAGCACTTTACATAACTTGTCAATATTCAGTAGAGCTGTTCTCTTCAGTTCAAAAGGACTATTGTCACAAATTTCCACTGGTCCGTAAAAATATATTTTTTTGCTACTCTCTAGACGTCCTCCTGTTTCTTATCTGCTCCTTCTAAACCACTGAACCGATTTTGGCGATATAGGGCTCATTTGAAAGGGCTTGGTCCAAGGATTCCGTGCATATTATGCGCAGTGTCAAAAATTTGGTTTAACGCATGTGCAATGCTAACTTTTTTATTTATGAAGATATTTAAATGAAACTTTATATAATTATGTAAACACTAAATATAAGTAAAACTAACGACGTTTTCAAAATGTTGTTTTACGCGTGCTTTCTTATTAATGGAGAGATTTAAATGAAAAAATTTTATACATAGGCATTTGGAATAAAGACAAATCTAACACCAGTTTTAAAATTTGGTTTTGAGCATGCGCAATGGCAACTTTCTTATTTATGAAAGCAGTTAAAATTTCGAGGTGAGAATCAAAGGGGACAGAGATTGGGGAGTAATTATGGGGTCCAGGACACTTTGCCGAATGCCCACAACGCATTGAAGGCGCCTGGCAAGGTGTTAGCCCCGCTTCTCCTCAGCCATGTCTGCATTTCTGTGTTTGGTATTATTGGAGCAGTGGTGGACAAGTTTTCAGCGTGCCTCAAATACTTACCCAAAAATGTCTACCAGCTCTCCTACTATAAGTTAAGATGGGGATAGGGTTGCCATCCGTCCGGGTTTCCTCGGATTTGTCCTAGTTTAGGGGGCGCCCGGGGAGCGTCCGGGCGGGGTTTCATTGGTAATCCGGGTTTTAAGCTACTGAGGCATCTATATGAGTTTCTGTCAAAATGTAAGCCAATAAAACTTTTAAGCGCCAATCAGCTTTGGTTACAATTTTTTAAAACACCGAATCCTCATTTATACTTGGAGTTATTGAAAATTGCCTAGTGCTTTTTTTGCATTCCTGTTCATAATGACCCCGCTGGACCTAGCCCCCCCCAAGTAAATCTCAACTACTATAATTAATAATTCAGTAGATCTTCGGGCTGGTACCTAATCACCAAGGTTAGTATATTACAGGTTGCCTCGTAACTGCAATAATGGAGATCAAGTCGTCTGCTCGTGACGTCATTGGTAGCCACACAAATTTCGTTATCTTGTCATTACCGCTTATGTGACATACGCGTAAGGTTATAAATATTGAACCTCCTGTAATACCTGTGCATTCAGAACCTAGAAATATTATTAAAAGGGTCGTGGAATTCTTTGACAAACAGAAAGCTGCCAGTATGTGGGCATTTCCTTTGGAAAAGGTTAGAGCTAGCTGCTGCTGTGACGGCAAATCAATAAAACTCATAACTAAATTAGGTAATGTTAATTTCAATTTCAATTATTGATGGAACGTAGCAACATCGTTGATTGGCGGTCACGATATTTACGGAGAATGAAAGAAAATGATGCTTTAGGGAAAAATAAGACACCGGTCAAATTTTTTGACGGAACCTACATCTTATTTAGTGCTTGCGGGTCGGCAGAAGATGAACGTGTTTAAAACTGACCGAAGCAGGAGGATCATATGGTCTCGTTGATACCGCCTATCTCATCTACAAATCGAAGACTTAAGTGTAGAGACGATATAAACTGTGACTATGCAATTGATTGTTAGATGAAGCTGTTTATCTTTCACGGTAAACACTGGTACATCAGACGAAGATTGACTGTATTATATAACGATTTATAATTACTAAATTTTAAAATATAAAATGAATATTTGTGTTTCACTGGTTAAACGATTCAAACCTCATCAAAGAACTGTAAACAATAGCTACGCATCAAATTTTCCAGCTGTATGGCTGCATGCATTTATTATTTCGTTTAAATCGTGGGATACCAGTGACGTATTCGCGCCTCGATTGCTATTGGTCGATAGTTATGAGGCAACCTGTAATATACCAACCTTGCCTAATCACGGCATTTTATTTTTCTGCCGCGCTGTGTATAATTTTTTTTAAACGCATTATTTATTAAACTGTTCCAAGGAGGCTTATATTTTTAGAATACGTAGTGGCTTTTTAATTATATTTTTTTGTAGGCGATATCGGCGCTAGTTCCAAGTTTATGGTCATTTGAACAGTTTTTTTGTAAATAAAATTCTAGATTTTTTACCGTAATTCGATTTTTTGTCCGTAAGGATGCATTTTTTGTTTCAGAAAATGAATGGCTGTCTTTTGTTTATGCGAAAATGATACCACACTTGCCCTAGTAGTTATAATTTAGCAGTTATGACGACCAATAGCGCGCGCGGCGTAAGAAAAGTTTACCCCCTCCCCCTCCCTCACAGCAGCGTGTCTCCAGCTGCCTCCCGGGCGATTTCCATTCGGGTCCACCTAAGTAGAAAGTGTACCTGTGTACCAAATCTGGTGCTTTAATGACAAAAATATTGGTGTTGGCGTATAACGACCCCACTATGCATAAAAATTAATTTGAAATAAGTAAACGATAACAGAGGGGGGGGCTACGTCCAAGTGGAACTGGCCGCCCCATCGATTATATCTATTTGCTCTTTTAGGAGTGGCGCTCAAAAATCGAAATTACTTGTAAATTAAAGCTCTTAAATAGCTCGTAATTGCAGTACAAATTTAATTTGAAAAAAGTAATTCTGATCAGTGGGGGGGCTGAATCCAAGTAGACTCGGCCACCCCATAAGAAATGTTCGATTCCTAGTGATTAAAGTGAGGTCTAAAATTTTAAGCTTGCGATATGAAAAGCTCCTAAATAGCTCATAAATGGATACCATTCTTAAATTGATTCACAATGGTGGAGGGGCTAGGTCCAGCGGGGTCTCATAATGCCAACGTTGAAAGAAAATGTTCACTAGTGACATAACAGTGGACCAAAGAAAGGAATTTATTGAATATTGAAACATTCTAGTCAGTGATAAAAATAAAGTACAATTTCAAAGACTATTTCTTTAGACAATATTTTTTTATCAAATTCAGTTGATATGTCCGGGTTTATAATCCCTCAATCCGGGGTTTTCACGCTTCCTGTCCTAGTTGGCTGAGTTTTGAGATGGCAATCCTAGATGGGGAGCAACTATCTACAAAAAACCTTTTTCCCATGTTAATTCCCTATGTTCGGTTTGGGAATATTCAACCGGTATAGTGTTTCATTTAAAATATGCAAGTTGGCATTAGCATCTATAGGTAGTCAAATTTTCAAAATATTCGTAGGTCTCCTTTAAGATATAGTTAAATAGCATGCATTCGTCTTGGGACATCCTGTGTACTGTGTCACATATGTGAATACATAATTACCTAGGTATACAAATGATGAAAAAAATAGGCAATTGCTAGAGCCACTGTCAAACTTTTTCATAATAGATTACCCGAGGAATTACCCAAGAGATCTATCAAGCATAATTGATACACCTATACTACTAATCTGTTTGAGCATGACCAACATCCTATCAACTGTACTTAATTTAGCACCGAAAAAATGTTGCTCAGTACAGCTTACCTCGTGACCTACTGGGTGATAATTTTCTATCTCGAGAATGGCTGGAATCAGGAGACTCCCTCCGTTTGGTATCTTTGGACACCTTGGCGTCTCGCCGCGGCGATTTAACATCACGCTTCCTGACCTCCTTGGGGCGATCCTTCTCTCTCTCACGTTCCTTAACTTTTTCTCGTTCCTTTTCCCTTTCACGTTCCCTCTCCTTCTCACGTTCACGCTCCTTTTCCTTTTCACGCTCTTTCTCCTTTTCCTTCTCACGCTCCTTCTCCTTTTCTCTCTCCCGATCCTTTGTGACCTTGTCTTTCTCTTTTTCCTTCTCCTTTTCTTTAACCACTTTGGGTGACGGCGTGCGATGTTTCTCCTTATTATCACTTGTTCTGCTAGAAGGTCGTGGAGATTTAGATGTCGATGACTCTTTCGTTACTGGTACAAACGTTTTAATTTTCGGCGGAGGAGTCTGTGATTTTTTCACCGCACGTTCGGGTGAAGGTGAAGGTGCAACTACCTTAACGGCAACTTTAGCAGCTGCTTTTTTAGTTTTTTCCAAGCGAGATGATTTCAAACTGTGCTGTTTTGTTTTGGATTTTCGTTTACGTACATCCTCTCTGTCGGAAGAGGATGAGCTGTCCCTTTGTTTGCCCTTTGCCTTCTTTTTCTTCCGCCGTGTTGTTTCAACAGACGAAGAACTAGAAGAGCTCGATTCCTCACTACTTGAACTAGAGTCACTGGAACTACTCGAACTCTCCGTAGATGGGCTACTTTCCAGTTTCAGCTTTTTCTCCTTTTTGCGAGCTTTATTCTCCATTTTCATTTGTAACTCAAGCTCACGTTGCAATTCTTCTCTTCTTTTCTCTAAATCAGCAGCATCCGCATCTTCCAATTCTGTTGGATCCCACTGATTCCAGTGTTCTTCTGGACTTTGTGTAGATTTTCCAGCAGAATGTCGTTTATGTACCCCTTCCTTAGAATGCCTTTTCTTAGTCTCATTTTCTTTTTTAGCTAACCTTTGTTTCGAAGGACTTATCAGTGTGTGTGTCGAAGAGTATTTACAACCTTTTCCGTAAGGACATGTTCCATGTTGGGCCCAGTGATGACAAAATTCTTTATGGGCGGAACCTGCTTTCGTACCCAATCTTTCGAATACACTTGGCCGAGTTTTAGGCAACGTTTTAATTTTGGGATTTATATTTACAGTTATTTTGCGTTTCGCTTGCTTAGACATTTTAAGGTTATACCTTTAGCCGTACATGTTGGAGCGTTAGCAGTTCTCTTTTTTGCAACAGATACCGAAAATCACTTTATTTTAATATCTTTAAAGTAATTACCGCAAAGTACACAGAAATTCACACGATCTACAGTCCAAATTACTTCGGATCGGCACAAAATTTACTAAAACAAAACAAACACAGAACAATTTAGTGATTTTTAAATCTATCATTGATACCAATACCAAATCACCAACTTGTTGTATTGTTATCAACAGGAGACGTCAAAAGTACTGGTAAGATTTGGGAACGTCAGTGGCATCAATATATGTACAATGGTGGCATAGACAAGAATTTTATACGGTCCTCTTTTTTTATTTTATAAATTTTTTTCTTGCCAATTACTACTATTACGACTCGGCTTGCGCAAATTAACATGAAACTCGTAATATACTGTGTTCAATAAACACACGTGAAAATTCACCCCAGACCAAATTTAATGTTTATCAAACAACAAAGACGGACATACGCAAATGGTACTTATTGCTCCGAAGGCTTCTTTCACTGTACGCGTTTATAGTTTTCCCGTTTTCTGTTGGTGAAGGTATAAGAGGCAGTCCTAGTTCCGTAGTGCACTTTATGATGGGCGACCCAAACTGGTCATTAAATTTTCTACTAATTAATGGTCTACCTACGACGAAACTTGTCTGATAGCAAAAACGAATACAGATGAAACGCAAACACCTCTTTAAAAGTTTGTCCCGATGACATCAATTCTAAAACATAATTCTATTAAAAACGCGAATGAAAAAGGAAAAACTTAGTATGATTTCTCAATCTCCAAATATAAATTCCCTATTATCAAAGCTGAATGACCTATCCTTCTTCGATTCGCTTAGGCTTAGTACTAAATCACTTATCGATTATTAATTGTTCTCGTAACGAACAAAAATGTATCGCACTCCACAATGTTATACAATAATACGCTAATCTCAACCTCAATCTCAACAAGTAAGTAAGTTAAGTTAATAATTAAGATTTAACAAAGAATATAACACCTGCGGTATTAATTCAATTTAAATGTGTTATTTAAATTAAATAAAGTGTGATGTAGGTACTTACACAAGTTGACAGCTCCCGCGCTAACAAACACGGAAAAAGACGAACTCGGAACACCAGCGTAGTAATACAAACCTCACACTCGGATTTCTTACGTTGTAAAAGACCAAGTCAAGACTCACTCGTACCCAAACGTTTAGCCGGAAATGACAGTACAGACCGAGCGACAGATGGAGATTTTGTTTGATTCGGATTCCTGGTACTTCAAAACGTGTATTTCTGTCAAAAAGTGAGGGGGGGTGTGTGATTTTTTTACCCCAATGCGATACCTCCTTAATCCTTCCCTAATGTGCGGGTGGTAAAAACAGTTATGATCGAAGAATTTTTATTCTTCTGTACAATAATCGAACAAACATACTGACTCACCCTATAGGCGTCGTTGTTGCTTAAATTTTTAGGTTAGATATTTTTAACCGCACTTTTAGAAATAATATTTGTGTGTTTTGGAAAGGATTTTATTTATTATTAGTTATGGAACTGAGAATTAATTAATAGGAAATATCATGACGGCTCGGAAATTAATAGAATCCCTGGAAATTGTGTTTGTACGTGTTTATTTTTGAAAAACTACTACGAAAGCTATAAAACATTATTTTTTCAGACCGATGATGACCTTCCCTATGAAGAGGAAATTCTGCGTAATCCTTATTCAGTAAAACATTGGCTGCGCTATATCGACTACAAGAAGAATGCTCCGAAACATGGTGTTAACATCGTATATGAGCGTGCGCTTAAGGAACTGCCAGGCTCGTACAAACTGTGGTATAATTATCTGAAAACACGTAGACAGCAAGCAAGAGGTCGTTGTATTAATGATTCCCTTTATGAGGAGGTAAATAACGCTTTTGAACGGTCGTTAATTTTCATGCACAAGATGCCAAGAATTTGGATGGATTACTGTACATTTTTAACCAACCAATGTAAAATTACACGAACGAGAACTGTGTTTGATAGAGCTTTACGTGCACTTCCCATTACGCAACATCACCGAATATGGCCGCTTTATCTTACCTTCATTAAAAAGCATGACATATCCGAAACCGCAATGCGAGTATTTCGTCGGTATTTAAAACTTTGTCCAGAGAATGCGGAAGAATTTGTAGAGTATTTAATTGATGTGAAACGGTTAGATGATGCTGCGATGGTGCTGGCGAAAATTGTTAACGACGAAAACTTTGCCTCTTTGCATGGGAAATCGAATCATCAACTGTGGAATGAGCTGTGCGATCTTATTTCAAAAAATCCTGGTGAGGTGCATTCCTTGAATGTTGACGCAATTATTCGTGGTGGTTTACATCGATACACCGATCAGTTGGGTCATTTATGGAATTGTTTGGCCGATTATTATGTACGCAGTGGCTTGTTTGATCGAGCTAGAGATATTTATGAGGAAGCAATTCAGACTGTGACCACAGTTCGGGATTTTACCCAAGTTTTTGATTCCTACGCCCAGTTCGAGGAACTTAGTCTAAGTAAGCGCATGGAAGAGGTGTCTAAATTAGCAAATCCGTCTGAGGATGACGATATTGATTTAGAATTGCGTTTGGCTCGATTCGAAAATTTAATGGAGAGAAGGCTGTTGCTGTTGAATTCTGTTTTGCTGCGACAGAACCCTCACAATGTGAAAGAATGGCACAAGAGAGTCATGTTGTATGAGGGGAAACCGCATGAAATTATCAATACTTATACCGAAGCAGTTCAGACAGTTGACCCAAAGCTGGCGGTTGGCAAATTGAATACGTTATGGGTCGAATTTGCGAAGTTTTATGAGTCCAATGGTCAAGTGGAAGATGGAAGATTAATTTTTAAGAAAGCCACCGAAGTTCCCTATGTTAGAGTAGATGATTTGGCAACGGTCTGGTGTAATTGGGCCGAAATGGAGCTGCGCAATGAAAATTATGAAGCAGCCCTAAAGTTGATGCATACGGCTACTGTGTTGCCATCTAGAAAAGTTTCGTATCACGATGATAATGAGACTGTTCAAGCACGACTGTACAAGTCCCTAAAGCTGTGGTCGATGTATGCCGACCTGGAGGAGAGTTTTGGCACATTCAAATCGTGTAAAGCAGTCTATGATCGGATTATTGATTTAAAAATCGCCACACCACAAATTATAATTAATTACGGTCTATTCTTAGAAGAACACAATTACTATGAGGAAGCCTTTCGGGCGTACGAGAAAGGAATTTCACTTTTTAAATGGCCGAATGTCTACGATATTTGGAACACCTACTTAACTAAATTCTTGAACCGTTATGGCGGTACAAAGCTGGAACGAGCGCGAGATTTATTTGAGCAGTGTTTGGAAAACTGCCCGGCGAAGTATGCGAAACCCCTATATTTGTTATATTCGAAACTTGAAGAAGAGCACGGAATGGCACGGCACGCAATGGCCGTGTACGAGAGAGCAACCACTGCTGTACCACCTGAAGAGATGTTCGACATATTCAACATTTACATAAAGAAAGCTGCGGAGATTTACGGTATTCCGAAAACACGACAAATTTATGAAAATGCCATAGAAGTACTGCCAGAAGATCGCACTCGTGAGATGTGTCTGAGGTTTGCCGAAATGGAAACGAAGCTTGGGGAAATTGATCGCGCCAGAGCTATATACGCCCATTGCAGTCAAATTTGCGATCCGCGGGTGACGGTAGAATTTTGGCAGACTTGGAAAGAGTTCGAGGTTAGACATGGCAATGAAGATACGATGAGGGAAATGTTGCGAATTAAACGTAGCGTGCAAGCTATGTATAATACGCAGGTTAACATGATGTCGGCACAAATGTTGAGCTCGGCAGGCTCAATGTCGGGAACGATAGCGGATTTGGCACCTGGTGCTAAAGACGATATGAGAATGCTGGAGGCCAAAGCTGCAGAAATGGTGGGAACGTCAGGCTCTAAAGGAGGCAATATTATGTTCGTTCGTGGAGAGACACAGGGAGATAAGCAAACTGGCGATAAAGTGGTCAATCCTGATGAGATTAATATTGACGAAGATGAGGAGGAAGGTGAAGAGGTGGAAATGGAGATCCCCATTGAGAAACAGAATATACCGTCTGAAATCTTCGGAAGTCTGAAAAGAAAAGTAGGGGATGATGATGATTAATTGTATAGTTGATAGAAATAAAGTATTTTAACAATATTTACATGTCTTTTGGTGACTGGATTTGGAGTAGGGGGCAAATGAAAATTGAATTCAATACTCACCATTGAAAAATTGTTAGTGAATTCAAGTCACAATTAAAATATAATTGAAATAGTTTAATCTGTCTGTGACTAAAGAGATTTAATTCAACTTTTTTAGAGATTCAAATACAATTTACAGCGTGTGCAATAAATTCAAGTAAAAATTAAGCAAAAATCAGCGTAAATTTTGCAGCTCTTTTGTCTACCAGCTACTCACTACTGCGTGGTTGAGAAGGAGTGTTGCTCCCAGTGGTTACTGGATTCCAAAAAAGAGTAAACCCTACGTTTTACTGGTAGAGTAAACCATGTACTTGTGTATATTTCTATGGTCCAAGTCCACTATACTCTGTCGCCGTCAGCGACATATAGAAATGGACTACACGTGTTTACTATACAGGTGAGCGAGAGGGGAAAACTAAGGGACAAGCGCTCTCTCTATCGCGTTTCTTCTGTTGGTCACATACAATCTACATTTGCTGTGGCAGTGCGATCAACACAAGCGCGATAGCGAGAGCGCTTGCCTCTTAGTTTTCCCCTCTCACTCAGCTGCAGTATCCACGCTTAGCGTTTGAACGCCCCTTAGATTATGAAAGTTTTCCAAGGGTACGACCAGATCAGCATGGCTTGTAAAACGAACTTTTGAATCGGCATTAGTTTGCATGCGCAAAACAAATTTTTTGATTCGGCACTACTTTTACTTTTATTTGAGGTGCCTTGCCTACATACAAAATTTCATGCAAATCGGTACGCAACTAACGGAGATGTAAAAAAATCGGATTGCGCACGCGCAAAACAAATTTTTTGATCGGTATCAGTTTTCCTTTTATTCGAGGTGTCTACATACAAAATTTCATTTAAATATCTTAACAAATAAAAAAAAAAGCCTGCGCATGCGCAAAACAAATTTTTTGATTCGGCTCTAGTTTTACTTTTATTTGATTTTAATATCGTAACAAATAAAAAAAATTGGGATTGCGCAGATATAAAAGTTGTAATGCGCATGCGCAATATTTTTTTGCATCTGCATAGTTGCCTGAAGTTTAAGAAATATTTACTAACACAGAAAATCAGACATTCATATGTTCTTTGTAACAAGAGTGATAAGAGAAACCCTTTTTGGAGGTTTGGGCGTAGCCAAAAAACAATAGCGACCTTTCATATATCCCCAAGAACATGTGTATCAATTTGCAAAGCGATCGGACAAAGTACTACACAAAGTTATCGTGCACATGTATAGACAGACGGACGGACAGACAGTAATATAAAATTATAAACAAATTACAAACTCGGAAAAATGTACATAACAAAATATTAGCCCATTATAAACAATCCTAAAAGGAAAAATAGTCACCGAGATACAAATTCAAATGAAACAAACCAACTCTGTGCTTATTTCGTAAATAATTTCCTAGATGTACTTAAAAATTGAATTAATTAATTTCTTATTGTTTAGACCGAAATAGACACAATGCGGTTAACGTCACTTTCAAGAGAGGCTCACAACGCAATGGTTCAAAACAAAAAGATGGAAGAAAGAGATAGGGATTAGCGGCCCCAACTGGCGCACTTCTGAACCCCAGGGTACTACTGCTTTAAACATGAGGTTTGTTGCATTCTCAAAAACCGGGAAGGAATGGGGAAAAGGGTGTAGCAGTACCTACACTCTCAGACAGTTAAGCAGCACTTAATCTGATGCGAGTCCACCTGCAACCTAATGAGGGATTTCAGGGCATTCGGATAATATAGGCCTCTACACATATAAGCATGTAAAACAAACGGGGTAGTAGATGGGATCAAAATCAGCACTTTTTTTCAAATAAACAAGAATTTTGAAAAATTTTTTGCAAAATCGAAATGCGCCTACTCCAAAACCTATTCAAAGACGTGCCACCAGTCTTTGTGTAAGAAGAATTGCATTTTTGAGAGTGGCTCCCAAACGAATCACGTTGGTACCCTCTGTTTATTCACTGTTAATTATAACAAATGCGAATGATAAATATGAAAAATTTAATAGTTGTATAATTGATAGGAATAAAATATTGCATAACTTTAACAATATTTACATTATGTATGGGTTAATTCAACAAATAACTGATATCAGCTCCCACATCAATTTCCCGAGGATCTTCTCCCCTAAAATAAACTTCATATTATCTACATAAAATCGATGCGGTAACTTACGGTATAAAGAGGCGAGATTTGCTTATTCCTTTTAGCGTCATCGTTTCATTTTCAATTAATAGCATGCTACCCTCGCGAAGTCCTACAACAACACCAGCCTCTGGAAGTTCTTGATATTGCAAAATTCGTTCCTCTCGCGTTTCTCCTTTATGAACCGAGTTGGGATCGGCATCCAGGTAATGGGGGTTGATGTTAAAGGGGACCAATTTTAAAGCATCCAAGCTGGGTGGATAAACGATTGGCATATCGTTAGTTGTATGGATCCCTCTAGTGGCCACATTGGTACCTAAATAATAAGTAATGACACTTCTAATCGCAGCCTTTAATCTTACCTGCACTGCTTCCTAAGTATATTAACCCCTCATGCAAGACCCTTTTACGAATAAGCTCAATTAAGTCATAGTCGTAGAGAGTCTTTAATAATCGAAATGTATTGCCACCACCAACATAAATGGCCTCTGCTTCTCGAATTAACGCCTTCGGATCACCACTGTGGATCCCAGTTACTTTATAGCCCCATTTTGAAAGCACCCCGTCTACTTTGGCTAAATATGAGTCGTGGTCCTTTAAAGCATATGGAATAAACAATAGATTTGTAATGTTATTGCTGTAAGTAAATTTCTTTACTCTCATCTAATTAAAGTGGTTCAGCACTTACGCTCGAAGCAGTTTATTAATATCATCTTTGGCATATTCTAGGAATTCATAGCCATGTACTCGGGATGTTGATAACAATAAAATTCGTCTTGATAACATGGCACTCAATGGACATAATTATACTACAGCAACTTAGGTTTGAATATGTATACCTAGTATAGCTAAATTATCTTATCAGTTTTGCAAATGTGTAATAATTACCTATTTAGATTTACAAGTAGAACGTTTGTAGCCTGTAGGTTATGTTTATTATTTACAGCTCAGTGGCTACCACAGAGTTGTATTTGCTTATATCACAGCCGTCTATAATTACAAGCCATGCTGAGAAGTTTGGCAACGTTGTTCGAAAGTCAATCGGTGGGCCGATATGTTTTAATGGCGTCTTGTTGCTCTTGAAAAATGGCATTTTCCTCTCTCCTGTGTTTCGCCTTGGCGGTTTTAATATAGAAGAAAGATACTTAGGCAGCTTACAATTGTGCATATATATTATTTATTTACAAAATTGGATAATAACATTTTTATTTGACTTTAAAATTCGGAACGCTGTAAATTGGTAACTGCATCATAATGTGTTTTCCATCGAGATCTCCGAAATTGGCGAACTTCTGTCGCAAGAGGTCGAGGTGAAGCACACGCTTGAGCACTTAATTTCGGTAAAAGGACAGTAAATCGCTGTGCATCAGCGAGATTTTATCAACGACCAGGTGTGATTCGGAATGGCAGACTTTAAGCCAGCCGCTACTCCAGCGGATCTAGGTACGAAGCTTTTAAAGAGGGGAGCCCCGTAGACTTCAAATTCCCGTACCATGAACTCTTGGGAATAAGTTGAAAGGTTCCTTCAGAAAATCGATTTGACATGTCCGTGCTAGAATACCTGAAATACAAACTAATTGTATTTTTTCACGATAAACACTTACCGTACTTACGCACCACGTAGTGTGTAGGTCATATTTGAGCTTGTACAGGTTCTTTGAACAAATACACAAATACAAGTGCTTGAAAAGGGTCCAGCAAGGAGTAGCCTGCTTTAGAGGTTATGACAACAAATCGATGTATTTCGTTTAGCAACTTACCTGAATAATAATTTCTGTTCATTCCATACGGAGTAACACAAATTGTCGCAATCTCCACTCTGTTAAAACAGGTACATAGGAATATTACACCCAAAACACGTATAAAATACACCTGAAATCTGCCAAGTTGAATTAGGAAATCGGCCTACCATGCAGTGTTGCCATAATTCTCAGCAAGGCTTGTAATTATAGACGGTTGTGCTTATATACAACTATGTGGTGGCTACGGTCATATTTTCTCTAACATGAACCAGGGGCGTAGCGTGCATTTGTAACAAATAAATTTTTTTATCATATCCTTGTTTATTCATAGATAAATTAACAATGATTATGCTTATAAAATTTCGATATAAACTACACTGTTTATTTAAAGATATTAATAGCGGTATTCAAATAGCAACTTAAAATTTTTATTAAGTTATTGGAAAGACATTTTTCTATGTACAACCTGCAAAAATTGTGCCTGGTTTCATTAAAAAATAACTAGGAAAAAAATTCCAAAGTTAATAAATTAAAAAATCTACTCAACGAGTGGCTAGGACTTGTCGTAAAATCGCAAATTTACTGTCATATTTTTGTTACGAAACGATCTATTTTAGCGTATAGAATAGAGCAAGTGGTTGCCGAACGATAATCGCTGCGTAACGACATCGTTACGCGTTGTAGAATACGCACCTTGTAATTTAATAACGGGATAAAGTAGAGATTTTACAACCGAACTATAGGGGCAACCGGATTGCATCCTGCCATGTTGAAAAGAGTAAAAATTTTCTTTATGTACGCGCCTGATTGGTGTCAGTGTCAGTTCTCCGAAACGAATCAATAGAATTTAAAAAGCAAAACAGATTAGTAATCACGATTAAATTGGCTTTCAAATAAAGTGCCATTTACCATAGGATTCCATTTAAAATTTTAGGGGTTAAGCTCCCTACGTAGAGGGGTGTAGATTTGGGTTCGTGATTTGTATTCCAAAAGTGGTCCCCCTCGAATACAAAATTGACGTGTTCGAGGATTTTTCGAAATTTCTAAATTTAATACCCTAAAAGCCCTCTGTATACTTCTCGTTGGGCCACTCGGTATTATTATTAAGTTAAAAGTAGTAATCTATCCAAAACCGATTTTTGTCTAAAAGACACTCTCGTGACAATTGAATAATTAATTATATTATATTATATTTAAAATGTAATATAGAAATCCATAGTAATTCTTTATTAAAAAAATCTAAAAATATAATGTGACCCTTCATTCAAAACAAATTCCTTTTATTAGAAAATAATGTCATAGTCTAAACAGCCCATTTCTCAAGTAGGTATATTCGTCAGGCGCTAAAAATGACCTCCCTGTATACCCATGCAAACATAACGGCTAGAAAAATTTGCGGAACATTTTTAAGCGACCTTTAACCATGAGGTAATAGATTTACATACTCGTAATGACGTAATATCAATGAGACTTACAGCAACTGCGGGCGTAATAACCAATATTTCTTCATTTTGCGTGGAAGCAGCGGCTACAAAACGGTTTTCCGGTTTTTCCAATATTAATTTAATTATAATTTAATTTGAATAGCGATTTGCCGAATGCCGACTAATAAGTTTTGCCGACTATGGCACGCGTTAGGGGGGGGGGGCCCCCCCCCCCTCCCATACCCCCCATCAATCTGGCCCTGGTCATCGTTAACATATAGGTACAATACAAGTACTTATGTAACCTATCATCTTACATGCGGGAGTATAGCAAGCACAAGAGAGTCTTCACCCTGCTCTGGAGGAATCCTAATCGTCGGAAGTGGGTACCCACAAAGAGAATGTCGTCGGTCCCGACAAAATCTTAATGACTGTTGAGTCAAAACTTCAAACTCGAATTGCGGGTGATCGGGACATCGGAAGTAGGTGTTGACAAAGGGAATGTAGTTCCCCTCGACAAGATGTTACTAATGGTGGAGTCAAAATTTCAAACGCGTTTTATCCTTCATGGTACCCTAGTGTCTAGTTCATAAGAGGCTCTCAACGAAAGGAATTAATTTCTACCAACCATAGCCCTCCTTCTCGACCTCTTATCGTGATCGGGTATATTCCCTTATAGGTACCTCAAGAGTGAATTGTCGGAAGAAGGTACTCACAAAGGGCGATTGAGACGTCTGCAAGAAATATATCCATTGGTGATGTCAAAACAAATTAACAAAACCTATTTCGGTTTAAAAAAATGCGCTTTATCCGCACAAGAGTTGTGCATAATTTATTATTGTTAAGGGTAGATATAGGTTTGGCGGGAATGCGTTTCATAATTAATTGAGAACCAAAAGTAACCGCAAGTAGCCACAACCGCGATCATGGTTCAATGTTTTTAATTTGCGGTACGTATATACCTACGTAAATGTAAAACAATATGTATGAAGAATCCCACACGATTTTCAGAAGGTTTCGATAAAATCTTATCTATAAATGGAAATTGATGGTTGAAATTTTCATCGTTTATATCGAAATATAAAAACAACCGTCTTGAAAAGTTCATCAAAATTCATCAATAAACTAGGTATTTAGGTAGACTGGGTGTTCATGTATTCATGGCGGCCAGTATCTCTGTTGGTATACAGAGCGACGAGTGCATACCTCTTACCTATTGTTTGATTTCTATAACTACAAGTGAATGGTTCCGTAGATTTCAGAGAGCACCTCTGTACTTTTTTGTGACACAAAGTTTGCTCTTGTAAGAAGGTAAACAACATTTTTTTGTTCTGAAAGCAACAATATATTTCAATTCCTTTTTTGAAATCGACGTACACGACTAAGGCAAACATATAATGAGCATAATAACAGCGCAACATTGGATTAAATCTTCAGTCACTTATTCCCAATCCTTCATATTACTGTGTATCCAATCCAAATAATAACTAACATTGGTGTGTACGATCGGTCTCTGTCGATCAGTAACATTCGTAGGCAAAGAAACTATTCCTTCAGCATACCATATATTGTTATGAAAAGTGACGACTGGTGCTCCACAGTCGACGACTGTACTGGCGAATGCCGGCGGCGTATCATCCTTGTCAATGGAGCAAAAGTTGAGTTCGTTTAACGTTATTGTGTGACCATGACTTTTATACCATTCCCTGCACATATCCAGTGGTTTTAGAATTACAGTTGTAGTTCTCTTGAACTTTTCCCTTTCAGTTTTTGGGTCAAAGTTAAATGCGGAGGTGTACATTGAATTCATTGCGGGCCAATTGGATGTAGCCTCTGGTAGGCAAATGGGTTGAATGTAATCTGAAATAAAATTCTCTGTGAGACAATTTACAAAGAGAAGCTGGTCATTACGGCGCACCGCACGGGTCCTCTGGTACCAGGCTAGGTGCAAGGTGGAATTTTAATTGAAGTTTTTAGAAATGAATAAATTTGCAGTGCAGTTTTTGACTTAATTCCATAGCCAGCTCGCTTGTTTCATGTCAACAAAATGGACTCAAAATATTACCTATATTGTTCACCAAGGACGAGAAGTGAGTTTTCGATGATAAGTCGGAAGTTTTATAAGCAGAGAGGTAAACTTTCTCTGCCCCTTTTCCGCTTCTCTGCTGCTAGCCACGAAACAATACTTTTTGCATTTACATTTGATATGTTCACAGTTGACGTACGTATAAAAAAAAGATTACTTCTCTGCTTCTTTTTCGCTTTTCTGCTTCTTTTTGTACAGGGTGAGTTTTTTTAATTTTCTTATGGGAATGTTAATGTTACGCCAAAGCAACAATATTCAAACTAATTAATATGACAGCCAGATGTTTATTTGTTGTAAAAAGTTATTTTGGATGCATAAAATTAGGCGCCCTACAGAAGAGACTTTACCTTTTAAAAATAGACGTAGGGAAACACAATACACAGAAATCCCTATGTCTACTTCTTAATAAATACCACTGTATAGTGTATATACAACCACAAACAAACTAATATAACAACTTTAGTGTTCACCATGGACGAATGAGATGCACTGGCACGTAGAAATTTTCGCAAAACTTTCGGCTTGTCAGCAACTCACTTCTCGTCTTTGGTAAAGAATATACTATGTTTCTACCAATGCACAAACTCATTAGACACTAGAAATTATGAAACATTTGATTTTTATCAATAGCAGTTGTAAAACAGTTTAAAATGGTGCAAACAAAGCCTATATATTTCTCTCACCTGTGTACACGACACTCTCATTTAAGCGAATCAACCCCACATTGTTGAAGGTTCCGTTAAACAATGGATGAGGAATCGTTTCTTCGACTGACAAAAATTTCATCTGTATGCATTCTTTAGTCGCGTAATTTGTTTGATTACAAGAATTGCTCTTCAGGTTGAGATCCCCCAGTAGAATACTACGGATGGCGTATAGAAAATATGTCGGTCATATGAAGACTTACCTACCTAAATAGATCTAAGCTTCCGTTGTACGATATGCAACTTGCCGAAGTTAACACGTAACGTTCATTCAAAAGAGCACCGCTACAAAGCGGCCTCCCAAAAGCAAATAAACCGACCATCCATGGGAACTCGTAAGTAGGATCCTGAATTCCGCAGGTCTTCGTATTGTCATAAAAAGATTTGCTTTCCTTCTGAAGATTAGCGATGGCCATTTGATCACAGCAAATTCGCACGTCTTCGTCAATTTCGCAAATTAATTTTTCAACATTTCTAAGCGCCAAATTCGTTACCGGGTTTGTGACGTACCTTTGAAGAGCGGGGCATAACGACAAGGTTACGCAATTCGTTTTGTCTGGAGCAAAAGTCTCAAGCATTGTTGTATTATAATATAACTTACCGCAACCTAATGCGTTACCAATCAGTAAGATGAAACTAATCCAGGCGGAGTTCATTGTAGGAATGGTCTAGCTTATTTTAGAACTTGTTGTTTACGTACATCTAAACCGGTTACTTGGATGTG
This sequence comes from Photinus pyralis, assembly GCF_008802855.1. Lineage (NCBI taxonomy): Eukaryota > Metazoa > Arthropoda > Insecta > Coleoptera > Lampyridae > Photinus > Photinus pyralis. Next base: position 14,423,325 of record NW_022170596.1, read on the forward strand.
GTATTAGTTGAGAACTTAACACATGATTTATTTAAATGTTTATGTATAAAATGAATCATTAATACTTACAGGAACTAACGCTAATAGTTGGAAGTGCCGTGACCGTGGAAGTTACAGAAAGTAAAACCAATAAACCATAATATAGTATATTGAAAGATATAAGATATAACTTCAAGTGAGGATTTCATTATTTATCACTTCGATATCGATGTTAAGACTGAAACTAAAGCCAATTCAACTTTATATAGTAAACAAAAAGCTTCTACAAAATTTACATCATAGGCATAATTATGATACCTATTCTATAGGAAGAATGATTCACATCAGCTTTTATTCCTTATTGTCAGTGAGTAATTCTTTATGGACTTGATCGCGCCCTGATAACGTTGTAGAATCTAGAATGTTCCCCACACTGACTCCTCGATTCGCAACACAGACGATGGCTGTATCGAGATACAGTTCTGGGTGGCTCTTGGCGTTAAATGATGTAACACCATGAATCTGTAGGTAGTTGTTCTAAGTGCTGCAGCGCATTCCAAAATTTACTTAACTAGGCTTACTAAAGGGTCTTTCAATATGAGTGATAGTTTTTCAAATAGAGATTTCTCGGTTTCTAATCCATATTTTTTAAATTTCTAGGTGTTACTATATTTAGTATAGTGTGCAGTTTCATGATGCAGCGTCTGACTCCCCTCGATCGGTTGGAAGTAATAAAAAAATATTACCAAAGTGGTAGCTCAGTTGTGGCTACTCAAAATTTATTCACTCGAGAATTGGGTCGCTGTCATCGGTACCTACTCTGCGCAGGTTATACGCCGCACTGTGAAAATGTTTGAAAGTGAGTTAACTTTACAAGACAATAAGCCACCAAAAAAACAACGAAACGTGCGAAGTGATGAGAACATTGCAGCTGCAGCGGCCAGTGTTGTCGATGAGCCAATTCATTCGTAATGAAAGACCCTTTACAAGACCAGTCCCTAGACTAGTCCTTTGATACGAGATAATACAGAAATCCTGCGCGAAAAACGCTTTAATAACCTCGGGACAAAGGTAGATTTCTCTTCAAAAAACCAAACCGGAATCTGAACCCTACCCATAAATTCTGCGAAAGTGAATTGTCGTGGTTTTACACACACAAGTGACCCCAGAAGCAACTATGGCAGATCATAGAATAATTTAATTTAATTAATTAACGGCAAGAGAATCGCTCAAAAAGGTTATCACAACCCCAAGGTTTCTGATATTCCCCTTCATAAACATCTCCTTGGAGCATCCTCTTGGAGACGTCTCTCGAGCCCTGCCGATTTACAGGACGAACGAAATCTTCTCTCCAACTCCATTGTGAGGTTCATTTAAACTGGTATGTCCTCTGAGCCCTACTGACACCCTATAATCATCCTTTGGTGATGTAGGGACTAGGGTATTCGAAAAGCAAAAAACTTAGTTGGGCAAGCAGTTCAATAGGAAGAGCAAAGCTACAGTCAACTGGAAGGGGTAAATCTAAGGTTATATAAGGATGTCAGAGAGAGGCATGGAAAAGCTTTTGTCAATCCACCTACTCATCATTCCGCCTGAATAAAACTCTAACAAAGGATTCATATTACAATACAACTAGCCTCAGAAGAGAGGATGGGCCTATACGGACAACCTCTCGGAGACAGCTGAGGTACTGAGAGCCGCTCACATTCCCGGAGCCACCACTACGCCATACCCCAACCGACCGGGGGCAACGTCCTTCATTCCCAGGAAGAATGACTGGGCGGTTGCTTTGCCAGTCAAATGGTGAACATGGCAAGGGTAACCTGTGCGGTAAAATCGCTCTCGGCATACACATCACACACATAATAGTAGCTTTCCTGCAATGGAGACTGGGGGGTTATTGTGAGAATATAATACGGACTGTATCGCTTTCAGATTCAGATACATACATAAACAATGGAGGAAGATAAAAATTGTTTTCGTCCTCAAACCTGGCAAAGGTGATTACTCCACACCTAAGACATACGTCCAATCAGTCGGGGATTTTTTCTCCTTAAAACACTTGAAAGATTGTGCGATAGATGCAACTCTAGGACAGTTTCCGCTGCACCCTATCCAACACGCATACCCCCCACCAGCAAGATCGCTGGACTACCAGTACAAACAGTCTATACTGGGAGCATTCATAGACAAAGAAGGGGATTTTGACAAAACAACCTTCGAAACAATAGAAACGCCATCATGGTGTGGTGGAAGTCGTACGAGGCTGGACAGTGCAGCTGCTGAAACTGCAAATTTGAGGCTACTCTATGCAGTTGCAATCAACACTCAGAGTAACATAAGAATGGTGAAGGGAACAGTCCTTGTCCATCCACCCGACAAAAACTGAACTAGTTGTCTTCACAAAAAAAGAACTGTAGGGGTTCTTCGAGCTCCTATGCTATTTCAAAATCTACTCCAATTTTCAGTCAGTGAAATATCTCGGTATCACACTGACATGAATTGGAGCAAACATATTCAACTTAAAGCTGTGACTGTGATGTGATGACCATTCCCGAAGGCTGTTCTGGGGCTGTACACCGCCGTGATTTGACTCATGTTCAGTTATGAAGCATCAGTTGCCTGGTGGTTTAGAATCAGGCTCTCTACAACCATAGTACTTGTTAATCATGTGGAAAGACTAGCGTGCTTTGCTATCGACATCCGGTAGAACCGGAAGTGAAAAAATCATGATAATATTTTTTTTCGATAGACCATAAAAAAACTATGACAGCAATACAAAAACGATCTCGAGGATCGTTAATCCTGCCCCACATTAGAACATCTGAAGACGTTTTAGGGGGTAAGTGGTTATGGACCACTTGATTTATCACGGCAGTAACTGGAAGGAATTCCAGGGAAGTAGTGTGGCAACACTACTCTCCAAAGCCGCCTACTATTACCCCAGGGTCCCCCAGGTACTCATTTTTAACGAAGGTGAGTCGACCTCGAGAAGGAAAAACGCCAATTTGTTGACGTCCCCGGGACTCGAACTTCGTCACTTTCGTGTTCGTAAGGTAGTGTCTATACCACTAACACACCTCCTCATTTCCTGTTTCTGAACTGGGTAAATCTGATTTAAGTCATTGGAAAACTTAGAAAAGCTAACCTGACACTGAACGTAATAAAATGTCACTTGGTATAGAAGAAGAAAGTGACTGACCTTCCTTAGCCACGTGATGTCTAATGAAGGGGCGAGCACTGACCCTGAGAAACTGCAGGCAGTGATGAGTTCGCCAGTCCCTCGTAAGTAATTTATTTATTTATTGAAATAAACAGGCCTGAAGAGTTTCCAAGACTCTTCACATACTATCGCATATTTGTAAAAGGGCATGCCCACTTAGTTGCGAGGCCAGGAACGAGTTATTGGCTACTTCAGCAAAGTCCTTTCCAAATATAAGAAGAACTGCTGCGTTACATGGGGAGAAATACTGCCGATTCCTGATAAGGAGTGACCATGCTTCGCTGAAGTGGATTCTTCAGTTCACGAATCACGAAGGTCAAGTGGCTCGGTGGCTGGAGCAGCCCCAAGAGTATTATTTTCAGATCGAACATCGTAAAAAATGGCTACACAGCAACGCCGACGCGTTTTTAAGAGGACCTTGTCATTGAAAAAAAAGCCGAAACTAGGGAGCAGTCAACAACCATCGACTGCGGAAGAACTGTTTTAGAAAACAAGTGGCCGCTGGGATGCTGATGAATTGCGGAAAGATGAACTACCTGATGAGGAAATCGCAAGGGTTGTTCAGGATGGGGCAAGATTGCAGTCAGGAATCCGGTAACCAAAACCTACACAATTCCGTGACAAATTCTGTTATAATCATTTTGTGAGAAGGTAAGTAAACAACATTTTTTTGTTCTGAAAGCAATAATATATCAAGCATAAAGTTCAGCGTCATAGTTAGCAATGGACATTTAATTGTGAATATACCTACCACGTAACTCTTACAGACGTTTAATTTTTAATTTTATTCAGAATTTGAAATAAATTGACAGGTTCGTGTGACGAGTGTATTGAGGTTCGTTCCCGATAAACACTTCAAATTTGACGCTGAATTTATTTCAGTTCTTTTTTTGATTCAACGCGAAATTGGATTACATCTTCAGCCATCCTGTGCCACTTATTCCTAATCTTTCATATTACTATGTATCCAATCCAAATAATAGCTAACATTGGTGTGCACTATCGGCCGTTGTCGATCAGCAACATCCACAGCCAAAGAAACTATTCCTTCAGCATACCACTGATTGTTATGAAAAGTGACGACTGGTGCCCCATGGTCGACGAATGTATTGACGAATGCCAGCGGCGTCTCATCCTTGTCAATGGAGCAGAAGTTGAGTTCATTTAACGTTATTGTGTGCCCAAGACGTTTATACCATTCTTTGCACGTGTCGAGGGATTTTAGGATTATTGTTGTATTTCTCTTGAATTTCTCCCTTTCGGTTTTTGGGTCAAAGTGAATTATAAATCCGGAGGTGTACATTGAATTAACTGCGGTCCAATTGGATGTAGCGTTTGGTAGGCAAATGGGTTGGATGTACTCTGAAAGAAAATTCTCTGTGAGACCAATCTACAATAAAAGGCGTACGGTTTTACCGGATCAAAAAATATCAGACAATGCACAGCGGAATGTGCGTTAGTTAAAAAGGAGTACATACATTCGTGGGGCTTGAATTGAAGTTTTTAGAAATGAATAAAGTTATAGTGTGATTTGTGACTTCCATATCCAGCTTTGTTTCGTGTCAAGAAACTGGAGCCAAAAAATCTTTTTCTCTACCAATGTACAAACTCAGTAGAATGTATGAATCATTTGATCTTCATCAATAATTGTGGCAAAACAAAGCGACTAAATGAGTTAGGAAAAAGTTTAAAATTCGACCCCTATGTTTCTCACCTGTGAACACGACACTCTCATTTAAGCGAATCAACCCCACATTGTTGAAGGTTCCGTTAAACAGTGGATGAGGAATCGCCTCTTCGATTGATAATGATTTCACCTGTAAGCATTCTTCAGACGCGCTGTTTGTTTGATTACAAGAATTGTTCTTAAGGTTTAAATCCCCCAGCAGAATACTACGAATGGTGTATAGGAAATAAGTGGGTCATATGAAGACTTACGTAAATAGATTTAGGCTTTCCTTCTGCGATATGCAACTTGCCGAGGTTAACACATAACGTTCATTCAAAAGAGCACCGCTACACAGCGACCACCCATAAGCCACAAAACCGACCATCCACGGGAACTCGTAGATAGGATCCTGACTTCCGCAGGTCTTCGTATTCTTGTAAAAAGGTTTGCTTTCCTTCTCCAGATTAGCGATGGCCATTTGATCACAGCAGACTCGAACTTCTTCGTCAACTCCGCAAATTAATCTTTCAACACTGCTAAGGGTATAATTCGTTATCGGATTTGTGACGTATCTTTGAAGAGGAGGGCATAACGACAACGTTACGCAGTTCCTTTGGTCTGGATGAAAAGTCTCAAAAATTATTGTCAATGTATTATAATGTAACTTACCGCAAGCTAATGCGTTAGTAATCAGTAGGATGAAACTAATCCAGTCGGAGTTCATTGTAGGAATGGGCTGGCTCATTTTGAAACTTGTTCTTTACGCACTGTCTGAACCGGTTACTTGGATGAGGTTTTGTTGAGAACTTAATGCGTGATTTATTTAAATGTTTATTTACATTTACAGAAACTAATACTAGTTGGAACTTGGAAGTACTGGAAGTAGGTACTGTGGTTGTTGAAGTTACAAAAAGTAAAACCAATAAATACGCCAGTAAATGAATGTGGAATACGGCGATACTGTGTAATTTTCCTCGTCTCCACTGAACCGCATGAAAATTTGAATTTAGGTACTTACCCTCCACTTCAAAGTTGAACTTGAGCCAAGGGTTGCTTTTTATTTTTTAGGGGAAAAAACTACCCCTATTACAAAAATTGTATAATTGTAAATTAAAGCGGGTAATTGATTCAAATCATCTTTTAAAGGAGTGAATAAATATCAATTAACATTAAACAACATAACTTAAGATTTTATCACAGTTTAACCCCTAAATCTTACCTTTAAAATAGTTATAATTAAAACAATGTCATAGAATACTTTGACTCCACTGATTTGCATGGAAATTTGGATTTAGGTTATTCTTACCGTCCACTTCAAAATTGGACTTGTGCCGTTGGTTGCTGTTTATTTTTTAGGGATGGAAACTACCCCTATTAATCATATAATTGTAAATTCAAGCAATTTGGGATTATTTAATTATACAGTAACATTAAATTTAGTTTTCTTTGCTATTTTTATTTTTTACCACATAATTTCTACCCTTATAAAAATCAACCCTTGCGAAGAAATTCGAATAGTTGTAGTAATTTTTTTTTCATTGATACTATATATACAGTTTTTTTTTTAAATTAAAATGTCTGTGCCTTAATAGCACATGTGTATCTTACAATGCTCCAGTAACTATTGTACACGCGTTTGGATGTATTAAATACGTGATTGGTTTTTTACACATAAATCGGTTAATTTTTAAGCTACGAAGTGCTTTAAAAAACCATTTTGTAGGTTTTTTTAAAAGCTATAAGAATATTCAAATTCATTTTTTTAAACCCTTATATTTGAAAGGGTTGTAGTTGAAAGAGCTCGAATGAGTCACTAATGACGAGTGTATGCAAACTTTGAACAGCCATATCTTAACCAATTTTTGTTTTACAGAAAAACAAAAAAAAGAAAAATGCCCAGAAAAGCAAAAGCTACATTTTTTTATTCTTGTAAATTTTTCGTATCACTAATACTTTTGTAGTTATTTTGAAAAAAAAGCAATTTTTCAAAATTTCAATATTTTTTTCAAAACTACATTTCTTCAAAAATAAGCACTTTGCACCGGTCAAACTTACAGATCATATAAACAATACATAAAAAAGTAAACTGTAAAGCGGTAACGCTTAATTACAATTGGGGTGCTAATTATTAGGGGGTGATTTCCTCGATTTTTTTTAACCAAAGAAAAGGGACCAACTTTATTGTGAGCGTAACTCACTTAGTTTTGATGCTAGGAACTTTTCTTAAAAACGACAGAAAGGTTTTTTCAAACACTTTAAAAAAGTATTCATAAGTTTTCCCCGAAAAGTGCTTCATTTTTTGGTTATTTCACGTTGAAGTACTCGATTTGGAATTTGACGAATGAGAACCTACTTTTCATGAGCTACAACTTTGCTTCTACAGGGTCTATAGAGTTCATATTAGACCATTTTGTTTGTTTTTTATAAGGTATATTTTTGCTAAGAATACTGTTTTCGATATAATACTTACTTTTAGAGTTATTTGCGAAAACCGTTTGAAAACTTGGTTTTTTTGTTGAAAAATGAACATCTTCACTCGCAAATAACTCGAATACTAGACTTAGTGAAAAAACTTTATAGAACAAAACTTGCTTAGAATTACTCAATTTATTTTGAACGTATCTTTTTTTCCCCCCGAGAAGGGGTGGAAGTAAAAGCAACCCTGGGCTCAAGTTCACCTTTGAAGTAGAGGGTAAGAGGAACCTAAATCCAAATTTTCAAGCAAATCCGTCTAGGCGCGAAAAATTACACGCCAAAACGGTCATTTACTGGCCTAAAATCACAACATCATATTATAAAAACGAACGCGTCTCACCAGTAAAATTGAATTATCATCAGCGAATAGGTAACTGTTTTTTCTTTTGTAATATTAGTAACGATAAACTAAATTTAAATTGGATCGCAAATAGATTGATTTATAATAGTTCAATTTATTACTTACTTGCAGTCACATTTATAACACTTTAACCACGAGTGCGGATTTCATTATTTATCACATCTACATCGATTTTAAAACTGAAACTAAACACAAATTTTGACCTTGGAGTTTTCCCAAAGTTAACTAAGTTAAAGCCGTGCGGCACAATTTCATAGACGGTCAAATTGAGCGTTAAGCATTTTATTTTTAATAACTTGTGTTTTCTTTTGTGCAAGACAAGTTTGGTTCTTTATTCGCAATAAATAAACGATAATGCAATCAGCTTCTTTGTTTTATTAATGTGGTGTTTGAGCTCTTCGCATCTCCTCCTTGTGCGCTTACAATAATTGACACTAATTGTATTGAACGAGGTTCAGTGATATTGTCATTGTCGCGTTCGCCGTTGAATGTTGATGAAAGCGCGAAACCATGTCAAATAATTAGAAGTGTGGTTGATACAAATCAATTCATTTTTATTGAGACCTTTCATTACAATACCATGAACGACCCCCCCCCCCCCCCCCCCCGTTCACAAAATGTGATGACCGTCTGAAAAAACATTCCAGGACTCTAGGACGATCCTAACCTGGGTTAAGATGGGGAGTTCTATCTTCAAGGGTAATATTTTGATGAGGCCGAAAACCTATAGTTGTAAACCCATATTGTGCTGAAACTTAGAAAGTAATCAAAACAATTTAAAAGATAGAAGGAATTCAATTTATTAACATATGTAGACGTTTTTCACTATTTATGGAATATATAGTCCCGAGCATCGCCCCGAGCTACGTTTTAGAACTTGCAAGCATTTTCGAGTTTAACTTTACAGGCTGATAAAAACTTTCAGTCTCTTAAAGCAATTTTTGTAGTTTCATAGAATAGTTTCTAAGTGTTAGCAAAACATTTGAATTACGTTTTAGAACTTGGGGTTTTCCCAAGTCGAGGCCACGATCTTGAGAAAACCCGAGGCAACGATCTTGGAGAAACTCGAGGTCAAAGTCTAAAACAACGACGTTGAGGAAACTCCGAGGTCAAAATCCAAGGCTACGACCTTGAGCGTCACCGGAGAAGTAACTGCGATCGAACCTAATGTCATGGGTTAGTATTCGGTTACCTTACTGATCTTATGGAGAAACCCAGGGTTTCCTAAAGCCCTTAAAAATTACTAGACTCTTCAAAGTTTTTTAAGCCTCTAGGGTTTCTGAGACCAGTAAGGGTTCTAAAATCGCTAAAGTTTCGAAAGTGTTCTCTTTAATTGATAATCCTCCTGAAGTTGCTTTAGCTGTCTAAATTTGCTATTGGACTTAATTATACAGGGCCCTGCAACAGTGCATCGCTCTCTCTTGGCTCATACCTGGTAAAAAATATCAAAAAACCTTTTGTGCAAATGTCAACTATAGATCATAGATAGAGCTCATCTACAGAAATTATTTTGGAATGTACAGGGTGTCCAATTTTTACGGTGGCGATACACAGCGGATTTTTAAAAAATAGAACACCCTGTATCTTTTTAGCTGATTCGATGTCATTTTTTAACCTCTGCATAGAAACCTATTCACTATCTGGTTAATTGTCAATGTTTCCAAATTATTAATTTTTTTTCCGAATAATTCTCTATAAGCCACCTCCACTTTGACAAGTCGTAAATAGGTAAATAGTAAAATTTCCATACTTCAAACTGTCATAACTTCAAATGGAACTACCACTATTTTATTTCTTTATTCGATAGTCTTTGTTCAATTCTTATTAGGGGTGTCCTGTGCCAAAACCCCGTATTTTTTAGGTTATTCATATTTTTCACAAAAATAGTTACATATTAATTAATTATACATGTTTATAAACAGGAGTATAGGCTGTGATAATAAAAAAACCATCCATCTTAACGACTGTAATAGCCAATGAAACAACATTTTAACTGTTTCTGAGGTCTCGAGGAACATACATAGGTACATACACCAGCAGACAAACAGAACTATCGCTAAAAGCTAATTTCATTCACCTAATATACAGAGCGATTTCTAAAAACGGGTGGATTGTTCCATAGATTTTACACAGCCTCTATGCAGCTTTAAGTGACAAGTTCTGTTCTTTTTATTTATTTATTTATTTATTATCCCTCTTTTGTTCTGGGCCCTCAACAGGCTTTTTTTGTAAGAAAGCAAATAACATATTTTTGTTCTGAAAGCAACACTAGGTATATTTCAGTTCACGTTTGGATTCAACACATTTGATTAAGGCAAAAATAATATAGCATAATAATTGCAACATTGGATTAAATCTTCAGCCATCCTGCGTGTCACTTATTCCTAATCCTTCATATTACTATGTATCCAATCCACATAATAGGTGAGATTGGTGTGCACTATCGGCCTCTGTCGTTCCTCCTCAGCCAAAGAAACTATTCCTTCAGCATACCACTGATTGTTATGAAAAGTGACGACTGGTGCTCCACGGTCGAGGATTGTATTGGCGAATTCCGGCGGCGTGTCATCCTTGTCAATGGAGCAAAAGTTGAGTTCATTTAAGGTTATTGTGCGCCCATGACTTTTATACCATTCCTTGCACGTGTCCAGTGATTTTAGTATTATCGTTGTATTTCTCTTCCACTTCTCCCTTTCAGTTTTTGGGTCAAAGTGAACTGCAAATCCGGAGGTGTACATTGAATTGAGTGCGGGCCGAATGGATGTAGCGTTTGGTAGACAAATGGGTTGAATGTACTCTGAAAGAGAATTTTCTTTGAGATCTACAAAGAAATAATACCTTTTATTAGCTTAAAATACTAAACCATGCAAAGCAGAATTTGAGAACTACTTATTAAGAAATGAATAAAGCTACGCTTTTTGACTTAATTCCATAGCCAGGTTTGCTTCATGTCAAGAAACTGAAGCCAAAAGTATCTTTTTTTAGTAATGTACAAACTCGGTAGAAATGATCAAAAATTTAATTTTTAACAGTAGATAGTAGAAAACAAAGTAACTGAATGAGTTAGGAAAAAGTTAAAAATAGATTGCTATGTTTCTCACCTGTGTACAAGACACTTTCATTTAAGCGAATCAACCCCACATTGTTGAAGGTTCCGTTAAACAGTGGATGAGGAATCGCCTCCTCGATTGATAATGATTTCACCTGTAAGCATTCTTCAGGTGCGCCATATGTTTCATTACAAGAATTGTTCTTAAGGTTGATATCCCCCAGCAGAATACTACGGATGGCGTTTAGAAACATAGGTGGGGCATATGAAGACTTACTCAAATATATATTCCGTTGCGTTGTGTGATATGCAACTTGCCGAAGTTAGCACGTAACGTTCATTCAAAAGAGCACCGCTACAAATAGACGCTCCAAAACCCATAAAACTGACCAACCACGGGAACTCGTAGGTAGGATCCTGACTTCCGCAGGTTTTTGCATTCTTATAAAAAGGTTTGCTTTCCGTTTCAAAATTAGCGATAGCCATTTGATCACAGCAAACTCGAACGTCTTCGTCAACTTCGCAAATTAATCTCTCGACATTTCTAACCGTATAATTCGTTGTCGGGTTTGTTACGTACCTTTGAAGCGCAGGACATAACGACAACGTTACGCATTTCGTTTCGTCTGGATCAAAGTTTTAAAAACTGTCAATGTATTATAATGTAACTTACCGCAAGCTAATGCGTTACTAATCAGTAGGATGAAACTAATCCAGTCGGAGTTCATTGTAAGAATGGGCTAGGTACCTCATTTTGAAACTTGTTCTTTACGGTACTTTTAACATCTAAACCGGTTACTTGGATGAGGTTTTGTTGCGAATTTAGTTAAATAAATGTTTATGTACCTAAGTACATAAAATTAACTAACACAAAAAGTTAAAGTAAAAAGTTATCATTAGCGAATAACTATTTTACCTTTTCTAACACTAAATTTACGGTTTGCAAATAGATTGATGGTATAATAGTTCAATTGATTACTTACTTGCAGTTACATTTATAACACTTAAATTAAATCACGAGTGCGGATTTGATTATTTATCACTTCGACATCGATGTTAAAACCGAAACCAAACTTATATAGTAAATAAAAAGCTTCTCGAAAATTCTCCAACGCCGGTGTATCATTTTTTATAGGAAGAATGAGTTACATCAGCTTCAGTTTTAACCTCCGGTGATTTGATGGCCCTTTGATATCGCTCTCGCCCACACGGCCCTTCCTAATTTCAGGAATAGCCAGCGTGGCCTCTAGAATTTGGGGGTGAAACAACCAAACCGGATCTCCGAGTTGATAACTACCAGTTTGGGCCTTTACGTCATACTGCCCTTTCTTTCTATCGCTTGTTAACTGTATATTATCGCGAACTTTCTCGTAGATGGCTCCTAATTTTTTACGTAGGTTTTCCACGTACTTGTTCCCCACAGTTTTGCTTGGTATAAATTGGTATCAAATACATAGTTTTGGTCAGGATCCCAAATGAAGAGTTAAAAAAATGTGAAAATTAACTACAAATGCTGTGGCGGAAACAATTTTATTATGTCATTTTCTTAAAGTGGCGGCATTTGGGAATGGAAGCTTATGGAACATAAATTTAATTATAGCTTTATTTATTTACAATTAATTAATAATAGTAGTAAAAGCCTGATTATTCCCTCCCCATTTTTCCTAGCGCCACAGTGCTGCGGTGTGATTGGCTGCGCCATTTTATGGCGGCAAGTTTGAATTTTTGAATTTCCGGACATTGTCCATTTTGTACCGGTAAGTTTGAATTTGTGAAGGAGATTTAAATTTTTAAATCTGCAGAAGTCTGCCATTTTGTAGCGGTAAGCGGAGAGTTTGATTTTTTACGGTGATTGGCTGTGTCATTTTAAATATACAGGGTGTAATGATAGTTACACGCATGCTACCGACGCTTACTTTTTTGGTAGATGATTAATGGGGAGGAAGCTTTTTACACATAAACATTTAAAGATCGCCTCGCATACCTTCAAAATCCTCCGACACTCTATTCTGCGGATATTTGCACTGAAAGCGTTGACATCACCAATAGATATATCTCGTCCTGACGTTCCACTTGCCTTTTATGAGCACTTTTTTTCCGACACTTCATTGTCAAGGTATTTGCTTCGACTTCCCCAATAGATATGTGTCGTCCAGTCGATTCATTTTGCCTTTGAGAGTACTTTCCTCCGACAAACCGTTTTCGAAGTATTCGGTAAAGTTTTGACATCAGATGTCCCAATCGCCCTTTGTGAGTAACCTCTTCCGACAATCTGTTCTGGAGATAAGGGAATATCACGATAAGGAGTCGAGGAGGAGAACTGGTAGAAATTAATTCCTTTCGGTGAGACCTTTCAGTAGAGTACTATGAAGCATAAAATCAGTTCCACTCCCCCCTCCAGTCCCCTCTTTTGATAAGGGGTCAGAAAGAAGGGCGGTAGTAGGTAGAAAACGGTTACTCCCCTCCTTTTAATTCTTAAAAAAATGGTTAAAAATATATACTTTTCGAAATATTAATCGACTTGTTTATTTGCAAAACTATTTTAGGTTGAGGTATTTAGGGAGTAACGCATAGTGGTCTATCGTTTTCAATACGTAAAAGACAATAATATGAAAGAAAAAACTACAGTCATTAGTTTAATACTGTGCGTAGGTGTATTTTTACAATGTCCATTAACTTAGCAGAGCAAGGTCAGCAGAACACAATTAAACATATTGCAGAATTAGGTGCTAATTAAGTGCCCTATTCCCGAATTAAATGCTCCTTATTTTAAATTATTACATATGTTCTGCCACGGGTTCATATGAACTCAGCAGAGCACCACCTCAAAAAAACAAGAAAATGAAAAGTGAACTAACTATAATTAGGTGCTAATTAGGTGCTAAGTAAGTGGCCTATCCCCGAATTAAATAGTCCCTTTTTTTAAATTATTACATGTTCTGCCAGGTTCATATGGACCCAGCAGAGCACTACACTAAAAACCCAAGAAAATGAAAAGTGAACTAACTATAATTAGGTGCTAATTAAGTGCCTTATTCCCGAATTAAATGCTCTTTTTTTTAAATTATGACATGTTCTGCCAGGTTCATATGAACTCAGCAGAGCACTACCTTAAAAACCCAAGAAAATGAAAAGTGAACTAACTATAATTAGGTGCTAATTAAGTGTGCTATTCCCGAATTAAATGCTCCTTTTTTTTAATTATGAACCTGGCAAAACATGTAATAATTTAAAAAAAGGAGTATTTAATTCGGGGATAGGGTACTTAATTAGCACCTAATTATAGTTAGTTCACTCTTCATTTTCTTGGTTTTTTGAGGTAGTGCTCTGTTGAGTTCATATGCACCTGGCAAACCATGTAAAGATTTTAAAAAGAAAGGAGCACTTAATTCGGGAATAGGGCACTTAATTAGCACCTAATTATAGTTAGTTCACTTTTCATTTTCTTGGGTTTTTAAGGTAGTGCTCTGCTGAGTTCATATGAACCTGGCAGAACATGTCATAATTTAAAAAAAAGAGCACTTAATTCGGGAATAGGGCACTTAATTAGCACCTAATTATGCAATATGTTTGATTGTGTTCTGCTGACCTTGCTCTGCTAAGTTCATGGACATCAGAAATAAGTTCTTTAATTACAAATTGCTTGACCTACATTCAATGTCGACTGTGATAGTTAGTGATGGAACGATAAAGACACTATAAGATAACAGTTCAAATAAATGAAACGCGAAATAGTTATTGGTACGGCAATCGAACCTGAGATTTTGCTTAGGCAACAGGCATTATTTGGATCAGCGGGGTCGCAAATAGGGAGTAAAAGCTGGTTGCCAAAAAGTAATATGAAATGCTCCACAAACTTCGATTTTTGGAAATATTGCCTACACTAAGAAAAGCTGTGATCACTCAGCAAATGTTATATCTTTTTCAAAGTGATGCCACTTTCAAAATATAAAGCACAAAATATAAAGAACAAAGGTCCGTTTTTAAAAAGTAATGTAGTAATTCTAATTTGAGAAATTGTATTTAAAAATTAATATGGCTATTTCAATATTTTGTTGTTAACCTACGGTGACCACACGAGGGGAGGCGGCACAGCCGCCGATGACGGTGGTATATGTGTCAGCGTCGTGCCGAGTAGAGATGCACCACCTTCTGTAGTCTTTACAATCCCACGGATTTTTACAACCATACCGTTTATTGGCGAAAACTTCGATCAGACTTTGTTGTCTTTTGTCTTAGTTTTGAACATTTCGGCGATGTACGACACCAAAAGTTAAACAATTTAAAACTGCCAAACAATTAGTGCGAGATAGGAAAATACAGCGATCATAGTTTTATTGTACTGGTAGGTATTTTCGTGCAGACCGTTCACATTACCTATACATAGTTTCTACTTTCTGTGGCTAAATGTTGGGCGAATTATCCTATCCATATACCTTGCAATTTGGTATCCTAAATTTTATATATTTGGCGCTCGTTAGACGCTCGATCATTTTCAAGATAACTCGAAGTAGGTACGTAAGTTCCAGAAGTAAAGTGAAAACATGTAAATTAACCTGACGTTTTTATTGGTGTTTTTTCGGGCGCTAAATAAAACTATTAATGGGAAAAGTGGCAATTTGTCAAGACGACTGAAGTTACATATTAATTAAACGTAAGAAGTACCAATTAAGATCTGCTTATTGAGTGATTGCGTTATGAAATTGGCAGCCTATGATAAAATGCGACCTTAAGAAATTCGCGCCAAACCAAACGTTTTAATTAGATTAATCCCTAATTGCTTCGGTAGTCGAACGTTACGGTTTCAGTGATTTAGCAGACATGGACGAACTTAATTATTTAATAACCGAGCATCTGAAATGCAGCAAAATTTACGAAGAGAACGCGCCTTGGGTAATCAAAAATTCGAACATTGGCGGTCGAGGTTTATTTGCCAATCGCGATATTGAAATAGGTGAGGTAATATATCGGGATAATGCAATTATATTAGGCCCTCGATCGAGTATGCTGTGTCCCATGGTGTGCGTAAGTTGTTATTCCCAAGAGAATTTGTATCCGTGCTCGAGAAACTGTGGACTACCAATTTGTTCGGAAAAATGCGAAAACTCCGACGTGCACTTTCAAGAATGTCAGCTCTTGGTCGGTTGGAAGAGGGAGTGCCTTTACCAGGAAATAAATTCATCCTTGATGAAGTGTTTAACACCGATACGCTCCCTTCTATTAGCCGACAATAAAAAATTACTCTTAAACCTTCTTAAATCCCACCATGGCGCTCAACACGGTTACGAGGTAGATATCTTAAAAGGGAAGCTGGGATTAAACTTCAAGGAGGAGGAAGAAAATCTTATGAGATTAACTTGTACGGTATTAGACGCAAATTCGTTTGAAGTTACCGTCGGAAATGAAGAAGGTCGAAGTGGCTTAAGGGGTTTATATCCCCTAAGTAGTTTAATGAATCATTCGTGCTCGCCGAACACCATGCATAATTTTGATAAGCACCGAAATATGATCGTTAAGGCTGCCGTATTTATCGAAAAGGGTCAGGAATTATTCCATTCCTACACGCGGCTTATTTGGGGCACTCCGGTAAGACGCACTCACTTGGAGAGAACAAAACATTTTTTCTGTACGTGCTCGAGATGTAACGACCCGACAGAATTTGGAACGAATATAAGTGGAATTGTTTGCCAAAAGTGTGGCGACGTCGCATTGCCGTTGTATGATAGTGAAAGTCATGTCGAATGGAAATGTGCGACTTGTAAATTTGTATTATCAAACGATAAAGTTTGCCTTCTTTTTCGCGTGCTGGGAAGCAGAGTGAGCCAGTTTGACGAGTGCGATGACGTCGAAGAAATTTTGAAGTTTTTAAAGCGCCAGATTCGAAATTATCTCCCTCCCAGCAATCAAATTTCGATTGAACTAAAATACAGATTAGTATGGATATTGGGACATAATCCAAAATACCTATGGAACGGTAAGTAAACGTTAATAAAAATAACATTTTTAAATACTTGGCATGTTACTCATAAATTTCAACGATCTTTCGACGCTCACGCAGGTGTTAATATTAATAGGTTGCCCTATATCTATATATACCCAAGTGTAGGAACAATATTGATGAAATTGAGTATTTTGTCACATTTCACGACATAAATAGAATAATTTGTTGTACGTTCACCTATTCAGTTATTTAAAACTACCTTACTATTGTTTACAAGTTGAAATAAAAAATACTTTCTAAGTGTTGTAAAAAAAGGTAACAGTGATAGGTCTATTAAGTAAACTTATTTATGAATTTATGTGTGGGTAGTTTCGAACTCATTTGATAGGACTTCAACCAAGTGTCTCTATTTTCAGCAGTTTGCAAAAGATTGATAAAAGCCTCATATAAGTTGAAGACCATTATACCAAATTTGGCCGCAAATTATTAAACGTGTTTTGGCGACGACAATGGATTAACATCAAGAAAACTGTTAGAAAGTATAGCAACAGTGATAGCGAATTAACGCCCATTAAAAAAATACACGAACTTCAACCTTAAAAAGATGACGAAACTGGTCATCACATTTTGGACACCCTATATGCAATAAATCAGTTGCCAATTTGCATTTCGAAAGTATCCTTTTTGTAATTCTATTTAACCTAGAACCGCATTGTTGAAAATAAGGCTATATCTTTCAAAATTAAAAAGAAATATATGAATAATATGATGGTATAGGGGAAACCTGATGAATTTTTGAAAAAATGAATTATTGTATCTAAAAGAAAATATTATCCTGATCGTTTCAATTCCGGTTTTACTGGATGTTGACAGTAACATTCGTATTTTAAATAGAGCTCCCTGTATTGCATTTTCAAAATATGCATAAAAATTTACGTCGTTTGCATTTGCCAGCAGAAAAGGTTTTCAAGTTATTAAAAATTCGTATGTAAAAGTTATGCACGTTTGACTTTCAAAAACAGCATCTCAGGAAATAATTCGTGGGGGGGGGGGCCCTTTTAGATAGCGAAGTTTGATGGCCGTCTGTCACACCTTCAAGGTATAGGCTACCTACTGCAAAAAATTCCAGGACTCTAGGATCATTCCCCTAGAAGTAGTTCGAAACGGCAGAAGTGTGTCCGGACGGACGGTCGGAAAAACCGCAAAAAATAGCACATTTTTTTTATTTTTTAAAAAATCCACTAAAAAGATGTAGTAAGGCAGAACAAAACCCCGTTATAATTACAATTTCACCTACCTTGAAAATTAATCGGCGCGGTAGATAAAGATTTACTAAATATTAACATGCACACTTTAATTAATTTCACGGTTTCTGGTCATCATAAAAATCTAGGACTACTATTGAAATTTGTTTTTAATTAGCGCGCTTCTAATTTAATCGGACGAGGTTCGCTGTAACACATCTGAGTAGCTACCGACTGAGATTTCCAAATTGGGTAGTCCAGTAAAGCCCATTGTTAATTGGAATTTTTGGGTCCAGCTAGAAATTTGCTTATCTATCGTAAACTGCACGGCATGTACCGGCTGTTTATTAAAGCTGGTTGAAATCATATACGAAAACGGTTGCTTGGTTACAAGGCTGATAAAGGGCTATAAGTGTCTGTAGGTACCTATGCGAATCTGGATCTTTTTTACAGATTTATTTATAGTCTTCTAGGCAACAAGGGTTCTCAGACCTATTCCCGAGTCTAGAATGCACTCAAAAGCGCATAGAAATGTAGGACCTACAATTACCAGATCAAACGCCTAGGAAAGAGTTTTCGGTAGGAGCATAGAAACCTCTAAAAAGGGCTTCAAGTGCTCTGGAAAGAATTACCATATCTCTGGTAATGTTTTAAAACATTTGTCATTCTCTTCAATCCACTTCGCAAATTCATTAGATTTTTCCTTTAGGTTTGTAATGTCTTCTAAGCACTCTATCAAAGTTAGCAGGAACCTATAAGATGGTCTGAAAATAGGTTCAAATACTTCTGGTAGTGCTATAAAGCTCTGGAAAGCTACTTGGCAAGTCCTGAAGAGCGTTTCGATTGCTGTATGCGGACTTTTCAGGTTAACATTAGAGCTTTAGAGGGCAAATAATTTTTAAAACATGAATCGAAAGGTGCCAAAAGCAAAAATCATTAAAACAAAGATATCAGAACAAATCCTAATATAACACACTTTCTTGATCTAGTAAGTGCCGTTTTAGTAGTACTCTTTTGAAACTTTTATAACTAATTGTTTCAAAGGTAGTGTACGTCTTACCTTTGAATTGAATTGTTTAACGGATGTTACAATTTTACTTCTTCTCCATCTTTCTGTTTGTGGTTACTCTTGCTAGGTATATTTCAATTAAATTGGGTGTGGTTCCTCTCATAAAATTTTATATCAATATGCTTCGAATGCTCGTCGGCCTCTTTTAGCCTCTCAAGATGTATTATTTGCGACATGTGCAACTAACTACATGCGAAAGTAGATGACACACCTAAAATTTCGTGGAATTCTCTCCATGTTCGTTATCCGCCCAAGAATTGCAGTGGAATTTTTTGTTCGAATTTTCAAAAACTAATTTCAGATTCGTGATTTTCATATTCAAAAACCATCCAGTACCAAATTTCGTCGAAATCAGACTTTTCCCGCATCCCCATTTAGATGTGCGCCCTCTCGTGGTGAATTTTGCAAAAAGCATTTTCAAAATTGGAAGGGGCATACCCCAAAACCTTCAAAGACGTGCCACCCGTCAATGTAACTCGTATGGTTGCTGAGAAAAAAATTAAAGAAGAAATGAACATTTCACCACTTCTTTGAGGGTGAAACGAAACACGTTGGTCCCTCGGTTTATTTGGAAAAAAGTGCTTGTTTTGATCCCCTCCCCTCTACCATCAAATTTGTTTTTACATACTTGTATGTAACACCCTGTATAAAATTTATATCGTTGGCGTAAAATGGTTACGACCGAGGCCTACGATACTTAAGTAATATTAAATACAAAAAAAGATTCCTTGATAAGCTGTACAAAAAAGTTTCATCCGTTTGTTGTCGGATTCAAACTTGGATTCAAAATAAAGGCGCCAGACCAGAGGTAAATATAGTCGTAAATTCGGCAGTTTTATTAAAATTTGACATATTTGACCACCCCTACCAACCTAAAGCCACGGGATCTGGTTGGCAGACATGACTTTTTCTCTTAGACCATATAGTACATGGACTGCTATTAGCCCTATGCTTTCAATACAAAATGGGTGGTCACGGATAGAGGGCACTGTAGTCGTGGGTATGTGAATCTCAGGGTAAACTAAAGTCGTATGAACACCACTCGGATCGCATAGAGTAGCTTTTATGGTAACCGCGTAGTACGGGAAGCTTTAAATACTCTTGATTATCTTCTATACGTCCACAAATAAGAGTAGGTTTGCTTTTCTTGCCATATCTAGGCCATAAATTAATTGACGTTTGTTAATTTATAGGTTGACAGCCTCAAATCGTGTCTCATCGGACAATTTCGGACAGACTCGTTTACCCTGATACGCACATACCCAGGCAATGTCCTTGACCATATTTTAGTTACAATTAGCAGTCCATGTATTATATGGTCTAAGCTTTTTCTACTTCACTATTTATCAGCCTACTTTACACAAAAAATCAGTCATGTAGCGATAGGTCACTTTTTTCCGTAGCCAGCTTTCCGTCTAAGGTGTGCTTCATTTACATCGGTAATTTTTGAGCTATGAAACGTGCAATTTAGATCAATAAGTATTCCTCATGTTACCGCTTCAATGTTAGAAACAAAGGACTATTCTTTTTTTAATTGGATATCCGATTGCAAAGGGTGTGTCCATATGTCAGACAAGAACGACCAGAAGAATATGACCCCAAGTAGTGGTAGTTTAAAAATAATTCATCGTCAACTACTTTGGAATAAAGTCTCGGCATGCGCTGGGGTCCAGCAGAACGAGCGACGTTCGAGGTCCCGAAGATAGTGAGGGCTTACACTTGCGGATGGTACGGAAAAATAATAATCGTCGGGTATCGACTTGACGAATAAAGAGTATTTAATCACTGCTTTCATTCTTTAAGGCCCGCCAAAAACATTTAAAACAAGCTGAAAATAGTTGACTCATTGAATACAATAACAACATGAAAACAGTGCAGCGTTTATTTGGGTACAAAAATAAATGTTAAGGAAAGTGCGTTGACGCTTTGTTTTTGCTTTAATGCTTTAAACTAAATATTTATTTTGAAGAACGCATCTTGACATTAATAGATTTACCTAAGAAGTTTTAAATATAGGTATAGGCAGTTACGTACCGACCAGTCTAATCTACGAATCTAAAAAATTTGTAATGACCTTCAGTACGCCTGCTTGAATGTTGTCATTGAAATCTGTATAAAAAGCGCCATCAGTTTGGGACAGATGTTAATTACAGTGAATCAATCATGAATATACTGGAGACAGATGTGCGAAGTGATTCTTCGTCGTGGACAATTAAGTATTCAGAAACCCGAGGCCGTGGACTTTTTGCAAACCGTGATATTAAAGGGGGTGAAATTATTTTCGTAGACTCTCCATTACTTATCGGTCCACGAACGGGAACTGATCGCGTGTTCTGTGTTAATTGCTTTAGCACCAAAAATGTAAGTGCATGCTCCAAAAAGTGCGGTCTTCCGGTTTGCTCTCGAAAGTGCGAAAAAGCCCATCGGAAGGAGTGTGAGTTCATAGCGAGTCGAAGTAAAAAACAATTAACTCAAATAAACTTTGATATTTTCCGTTGTTTAACTCCTCTTCGCGGTCTTTTGCTAAACAATGAACGCTTGTTGGAGTTATTTAAATCGCATGAAGGGTTGCACCACGGATTTGAAGTTGAAATATTGAAGAGGTATTTGCGCTTCAATGAAGGTGAAGAATTGTTGTTGCGCTCGCTCTGCTCGGTCCTGGACACGAACACCTTTGAGGTCATCGCCGGGGTGAAAAGCGACGAGCTAAGCGTGAGAGGATTGTATCCTTTAAGCAGTATGTTAAATCATAGTTGTACGCCTAATATATCCCATTACTTTGATTCCCACCAAAAAATGACCGTTAAAGCATCCATGCCTATTAAAAAAGGGGATGAAATTTGTCATTCTTACACGAAAACATTTTGGGGAACGTGCGTGAGGCAACCCTATTTGCGACAAACCAAGCACTTTTCATGCGTTTGCTTTCGTTGCCAAGATCCTACGGAATGTGGGAGTAATTTATGTGCAATTAACTGTACGAGGTGCACTGGGGTAGTTTTACCGTCATACGATACAAATGCCAACGTGATATGGAGATGTCTCAAGTGCAACTTTGCTATGCCACCCAAGCTGGCTGGTGTCCTTTTGGCGATTTTAGGAAGTCGTTTGACCAGTCTACTGTCGGCAAATCCGATTGAGATCTTTAATTTTTTGAAGCATCAACTTCCAAAATACGCCCCGATGTCAAATCAAGTTGCTGTTCAACTAAAATTGAGATTAGTGTGGTTATTGGGATACCAAACAAATTATTTGTGGAACGGTGAGTATTTTGTTTTCCTCAATCCGAAGAATCTTAAAAAAAATATTTGAAGTGCTTGGAATAGGATACCGTGTTTACGTTATGAGATCCAACGACTATTATTTGTTCAATGCGCCTGTTAACAATAGCTCTTGTGGGTAGTTGTTTTTCTGCACATATGCGTATTTATCTGCATTTTCACATGCAAAGCGGAAAATAACCGAAATTTTAGTTGGGCTTCTGATGCCAAGTAATGGAAAATTACTTGTTTGCAACAGAAAAAGATCATCATATTTTTAAAGCAACATTACGGAGATATGCCCGCTGAAATAGAAATAGGTACACTTTAGTAAAGGCACCTGAAATGGATAACATGAAAAACATTTCATTGGCTCTCAAATCAAATTCAGTAAACTAACTGAACATATTTTATTCCGTTGCCATCAAACAGCAAAGTAATCTAAATATAGACGACTAAACAATCTTGAGATGTGAACGAGACGCGTTTTTGGATAAATAGTAACTATGTATTCGCAAAATTCTCTCCAGTGAAAGATTGAAGACTCGAATTACCTGGTCTTCAATTTAATTGTACCTACCCTTGCTGTTTTCGGAATATCCGGATCTGCAAATAATGTACCTGGAGGGATTACGACTAACCTCGCGAGAGATCAAAACGGGTTGTGTGCCTTCTGCACTATTAATGTACCCCACTCTCAGGAAACCTTAGCAGATGGCGAAAAATTAATTTGCAAAACTGTTTTATGAAATCATGTGTCGACAGCAAGCATATTTGATTGTGAACATAGGAAAAATTTAATTAACAAATTCGAAGGAAGAAAAAACTCCAATAATCGGGAGTGTCTTAACCACCAAATTAACATACGTCGAAGAGTGGTAAAAATGTAAAGATTTTGAACAATTTTGGAATCGGAATATTACGAAGAACATAAATAATTGTTCAAATTTGCAGAAACTTAAGAACGTGATCAGTTTGTAACAAATAGCTTCAGAAATTTCATACGTGTACCGCTTCATAAGGAAAGAGAACAGAACTTATATTCGAGAAGATACATCGCGTTAAGATAAAAAAACAAGTGTTCAAGTAGATAAGGGTCCAAACGTCACAGTGTTGCCACAATCTCACAAACCTCAAAAGTTGCGTTCCGTTTTGTGCGCACGTGATGCCGAATTTGTATTGGTTAAGAGGACACGCTTTACGCAAAAGCTGCGGTCAGAAAAGGGGGTCGTTTCGTTTTGGGACTCGACAAGACATTTAAGTAAAAATCTGGTGGGAGAGCAAGATTTCTACTAGATTCAATGCCGGTCGAGTGCTACATTTTTCTGTTGCGTATTGTGTTCTTAGCCGAATCTTAGGTGCAATTGTACGAATCGTGAGCGCGGAGATTTGTAGATCGCGTAAAACGAAATTCGACGCCAAGTTGTAAAGGCGCGAGTATTGTGAATTGTGCGCCATTTTATAGATCGTGTCAGATTTCATTGTTAATTAAAAGTTCCAACCGAAAGAGTATAAACGCAGTGTGTGGGAGAATCGTTGGCCTTGCAACCGAAGACCGTGCCGCCATTTTGACCAGTTTATTGACGTGGGTACCTTTTAAATTTGTTACGAGTTGCCATTGTAAATAACTTAATAATACGTAGCTTCTTATGCGGAAAGAGAACGTCAGGGCGTGACGGAGGCGATCGGCTGGCAGATTTATCTTTTAACTGTAAATATATTGTGTGAAGAGTTACCGCATTAATACGCGAGCAAACATTTTCCGTTTCTGTGCATTTCTGGACTGTACTGCTCCTATTCAAATAAATTGTTGCCATGAAAGCGTTGGAGTCCAAGATGCAAAAAATTGCGTTGCGTTATTTTTCAAGTGGCTGTTTTATTTTTTTTTTATTTTTTATTTTTGCCTTTATTTTTGAGTGGGCGGGGTTTCAGCCAAGGCTGCTCTACCAACCCAACCCACTATACATTTACAAATATCCATGCCCGAACCCGGATTCGAACCAGGGACCCTAGCACCACAGTCCAGCTTCAACTGAACTGCGCCACACGGGCCGGCAATTGACAGAGCAATTTAATTAATCAAAGTTTGTGCATCTAATTTGTTTATAATAGGTGCTAATAACATTGTAAATAAACCGGTACAACCAAACCAAAGCATCAAGTTTTAATACTAATTCATTTCATTCATTTAATAATTCATTACTGAGCTAGCGGTGGTATTTTTTTATTTCATTACAAAAAATTTTACTGTGACTAGCATAGACCCCACTTGTATTTTCATCAAAAAATGGGAGGGGGCGGGTCATTTTTTACCCTAGTACGGAACCTTTCTTACTAAAGCGCGCGGTTAAAACTAATTATTACAGTAAAACTTTTACCAGTGCCGTAGAGATTAAAATTTATTTTCTATAGTTACAATCTGAAGAGTTTGAATAATATGAAAAAACCGAAGGGTTTGAAGAATCTTTTATCTTTTATATTATGACCTTGAATTATTCTTCATTTTAATGTCATTTCCTTGTCCGTCGCTAAGGGTGAATGAATATAGGAACATGTATAGAAGCTACCTGTTTAGGTTTTGGTTTGGGGGGTTTAATTCACGTTCACGTTCTGGTTCGCGTTCACGTTTGGATTCACGTTCACGTTTGGGCTCGCGTTCACGTTTGTGTTTGCGTTGACGTTTGGGTTGGCGCTCACTATCGAGTTCGCGTTCGCGTTTGGGTCCTGAAATGTGCCCTGTACTGGGTTCAGTAAATAACCTCTTAATAATTAATTCATTAAGCTCGTTTAACCTTGAAAATGAAACATGACACCACAAAGGTCACTGAACTTTAATGACCTTGTAAATATAATACATGACGTGATTAACCTTTGGTAACATTCAAAGTGAAATACGATAACACAACAAGTGGCCATTGTTCCTCCATGACCTTGAAAGCGAATGCCCTTGAGCTCCACCTATATCTACTTTTCAAGGTCACAGTCACGCGGTAGGCGGCGAGCAACTTTGAACTGGTCCAGGTTCGATATTGTATATCTGCTAACGTTTTGATAAATCAATATGAATTTGGTGTAGTAGTTTGCGCAGAACTAAGTTTTTGCCTTTCGGAAGTTCTAAGTTTTCGAGACAATTAGAATCCGTGGTTAGGACTAATAACAAGTTACGTAGGGAAACGCAATTCTTCCTGCCAGTAGATAATAAGAACCACAGCGAAAAGATTTAATCACGCCCCCATCTACAACGAAATCCTGACGAACGGCACTGCACTACAGTCCTACTTAGATCCCCACTTCATTAAACTAGGGAAATATAGGAAGTATGTATTATCTTCTCGGGGGGGGGGGGGGGGGGGTATGATCCGAAAATCACCAACTCCAGGAAACATTATTTAAGAGGTACTGTCGAATTTTTTGTTGTGGTTAAAAATAAAAAATTGTTTTTGTTTGACAAAATTGAGTAATAAGAAAAAAAATTTAAAATGTAATAATGACTTTAGGCCTTTAGGCTTTAGCCTTAGGGTATTTTGTGAAAATCTAAAGCCAGTTTCAAAATTTGTTTTTGCGCACGCGCAGTTCCAACTTTTTTATTTATGGAAGCATTTAAACGAAATTTGATACATAGCCACTTGGAACAAAGGAAAATCTAAGGTTAGTATCACAATTTAGGTTTGCGCATGCGCATTGCCAACTTTCTTATTTATGAAAGCATTGAAATGAAATGTAGGTGAAGTGGATTTTGAATTTAAATTTGTTTTTTACTTCGGCGTCGAAATTAAGACAGTCGTGTATCGCAATATGATTTGCTTCTATAATAAAGCCGCGTGCTCCCGAGTGGTTGCAAACATTCTAGAACAAAATATGTCATATTTCTCGGAAAGATTACGTCATTCTTTATCGCCGATGACTCATATTGTATGGCGCCTGGATGTCTATCGAGATTTCTGGAATATTCCGTCTCGAATGACGATTGTAGCGGAGACACAGTCCCAGGCAACTAGGTATTGTTCTATAACGCGAACTTTCCTGCAATGCAGAACGTTTCTTGATCCTAATCACGCTGATGGTCGGAGACAACTTTTAACGGATACTTCTCCATTGTCCTATTCATGCGTTCTACCCTAGGTTCTACCATTCCGTCTGTGGGTGTAAAGCCGTGCTTCTGGTTTTTGCGAATGACCAATAGTTGACACAGGTTTTGGAATAGCGCCCACTCAAAGTTTCTTCCCTGTTCAGAGTATAGTTCCAGGGGTACTTCAAATGTACTAAAAAGTTATTTTACCAGAACAAATTTCGCAACAGGAAGTTCAGATCATTTAAGATAGGTAAAGGGCTTGCATTCTAGTAGACTTTCCCCAATATAGGCTGCCTCAGTTGAAGGAGTGTGGGAAGTTTCCAAGCGCGTTTTTCAACCACTCCAGGGAATGGTTATTTTCGCACGAAATCCTCAAGATTTCAGTACCTCCATTCCTTTGATATGGGTGCCGAGGTGTCGCCAACAGGTGCTGCTCAAGGACTTTAGCCAGTGGATCTTTGGTATTAATGATCGCTATTTTACGTTGCCTTTTGGCACCATTCTTATAGCTATGTTAGGCGCGTGACCGCCCTCCGTTTTTTGAGGATGGTCAGTCGTCGAGTTTTACGACCTAGGCATCTTCTTATCTACAGTTAGGTGCTTGCCTGCCTGCCCTGGTTTTCCTTTAGATGGCGGTAGCCGCACAAGATGTGGTAGGGTCAAAGGGTCAAGTGTAATTTTGATCTAGTTGGGCTATCCTGGCTATGCTTCTCGGCATCTGAAACGCGCTTATCCTTCGCTGTTGGTTTAGAAACCCGCAATTGATTTGCAGGTGTAGGTGTAACGAGTCTTCTGTGTGTTTTTTTTAATTTTGTCGCTACCGGTGTTAGGAAAAAGTAAACATAGTAAATCTCAATAATTATAATAATATAACTAGGGTGAGGGTGAAAGCGGCAGGCGTGATTTGGTATCGAACGGCCTACTTTAATAATTAAAAAAAGTTAAAAAATGAATATTATCTGCATGTTAGATTTGTGATATGCTCCAAATGGGCTCACTAGTTTAATAACATAGTCCCGGACAGTAGTAAAGAAGTTGAAACATCACCTACTTTGCTTCATTTGAGATGAATTTGAATTTTTTGGGTTTTTGGCATAAAAACGAATCTTTGACGTTGATACGGGTAACTCACCAAAACCGCTAATAAATGTAAATATTTTAAAATAAAATATACTTTTAATCGTTACACTAAATGTCACCAAAAAATTTACGGCTTGCAATTTCGCGCTATTTTCGAATTGCGAAACCTAAAAACGTCCTCGGTTCGGACCGATGATTAATGAGTGCTTCATTTTTCAGACCTCTCCGACGATTTGCTGAAGGAAAAAGAAGAGATATGCCGCGAACTACTGAAGTTACTTGAAATGTTGAGAGCGGGGCAAAGCAAAATGCGTGGGCTAATTTTATACGAATTGTACCGCTGCATGCAGGAATGGAAAAGGCGTTACCGTCTCGCGGTAAGGATTTTTGCTCATTTAAATTCGAGGCGAGTTCATTTAATTAACTCTCCTTCACTTGTCAAATTTATATTAGAACTCTCGAGAGATATCAATCAAATGTTTCCCGTCTAGCGAGTTGCGGAATATTGAATTGAAAACGTGTCTATTCGTAACAGTATTATATAATGCTGGAAATGCCGTTCTCCCGTTTTCCGTTTTCCGCTAACATATCTCTGTATTTTCACTCAACATTCTCATGTCCTTGGTATTGGCGTTGAATAACTAATAATTTTCACTTTCAGGATGACCACAGAGCACTGTTGGAAGAAGCAAAGGAAATTTTGAAAGATGACGTTAACGCTCCCAAGGAAATACAAAATGGTATGGAGATTAATAGTAATATGGAAAATGGGTTTTAATCCTCAGTTTACCGTTACTTGATCTAATTTTCAATCGTATACCGAATTTAATATCAAATTAAATCGAAGTACATAATTGATATTAAAATTCTATGGTGCCTATTGTAATTAGAAAGTTTAATTTTTAGTTACTGCATGGATACATAGACACGTTCATGACGAATATACCAAACAATTTATAAATAATATAGTATGATTTTCAAAGGTGACAGAGAAATTAATGTTATAATTAATTTTTGAATTTGGAAGAGAGAAGGTGTTTACCGGAGGTGTTCTACATTTAATTTTTTAAGGTACGTTTGGTTTGATGCAAAAATCTCGATGAAAGCAATTCAGTTTTTCATACATTTTTTTAATATGGCTTTAGTGTGTATTTTAAATAAATTGTAGATACATACATAGTACCTAAGTTAAAATTACATACATTTTTCTTATATAAGGCATCAGTAGCCTAAACTAATAAATCATTGGCCCACTTTCTAGGTATTTTTTAAAATCTCTCGAGTTTAATGTAAAAAGACCTATAATATTATTTTGTTATGGCTTTAGTTATGACCAGTGTGTAGGCCATATGCTCCATGTCTGACATGTTTTCTTCAAACTTATGATTGAGTGACTGGTGTAACCGAATTGGTAGATCTTGCTATGGTTACAATACCCCTATTAATGTAACAGTTGTTTTTAAGGTTTCAAGGTTAATTTCTACCTTAGATTAGTAGTACAGTGCTATTTGTATTGTATTGTTTTTTTCTATGTCTACTTTTAATGACAAAGTCTCTTCTGAAGGATGCCTAATTTTATGCAACCAAAATAACTTCTTAAAACAAATAAAGATCTGGCTGTCACATTAATTAATTAACTTGAATATTGTTGCTTTGGCTTCCGTATTTTTATTTTCGTTGGTGTGCCATGTATTCCTATTCAACTGAAGAAAAAGTTGATATTGTCAAGAGCCGGTAACAGTTTAAGGAGCGTAAGAGATTTGACATCCCCAGCATATCAGTGGCCTGTTATTTCCGTAGAACATAAAAGGGTTTTCAGCAGTAGATAATACAAGTAGTTTTTACGAGTGTTTAAATCTGTGTTCAAATGCTGTGTTTAATTTGTGGTGAACGTAGTAGTACAGCAACTGCAATTCCATTCCATGGGTAAGTTACAAAATATGTACCTACTTCGTAATTTAATATGAAGTGACACCTTTTTTGCCCTACCTATGGTTTTCAACCGTTTACATTCCGCTGCTATTGCGCATGTGCGGTGTTCTACCTACGGTGTAAATAAACTATCTGTCTGTGTGACTGGTATCGAGCAGACGTTCCTTATTGTAACTAAATGGGTGGAATATATATGATCTAAGATTTCTACCAATTCGCCGCTTTTGGTTAAAACATGGCAATCTAGAAATCTTCTTTTAAATCTAAATAAATCATTCAATTATCTCAAATTTGATTCTTTTGTTTTAATTTAAAATAACAATATGACGGTACAACACCATCTCAGTTGAAACTTGCGGAAAATGATGCCCTCAAGGTAAGTAGGTAAAAGTTTCAGAGGTCCTACCAAAGAGGATATCTAAACTCCTTTGAAATAGCAATTTATCGATTACGATTGATTATTCGATTTCCTAATCTTCCGTAGTTTTAGCGTTGAATTTGCCCACCAAGGCCATGTAATTTTCAAGGTCACTTTTAACAAAGGGATTTTATAGCACCAATGATGAGTCACCTGTTCTACAGCTACATTGTTACATGTTTGCATCCCAACCAGTTGTTTACTTGGAACTTGTTTTTGCCTGTTTTTTTATCATGTTTTGTGTAGGTATGTGATTTTTCTAGGTTTCTTGTTTGTTGTATAAGCAAATTGAAGTGTGTTTAGTCTTGGTCTTAACATCGATGAAATGATACATCATGAAATTCGCCATCCTGTTATAAACTTATAACTGTATCTGCAAGTAAATGATAAATATTGAAATGCTATAAAGCAATCTCTTCAAGAAAATTTATAAATTTAGTTTATTATTAATAGTCTTAGTTACTGTGAATATTAATAATTAATTTTATACATATAAACCACTATTAAATTTACGTTACAATGAGTAACTGTTCCACACGTTCTTAAAATTGTTATGTTTTTGACACCTACATTGCAGGATTAGCACCATGGATATTAATCATGAACTTTGATGGATACTTGTACACCTAATCGGTGAGACGTTTGAATGTCCGCATACAAAAGAGAAACAAGTATAAATTGTGCACAACTCTTGTGCAGATAAAGCGCATTTTTTTAACCGAAGTAGCTTTTGTTTTGACATCACCAATGGATATATTTATTGCAGACGTCTCAATCGCCCTTTGTGAGTACCCTCTTCCGACAATCCGTTCTTGAGGTATAAGGGAATATACCCGATCACGATAAGAGGTCGAGGAGGAAGGCTATGGTTGGTAGAAATTCATTCCTTTCGTTGAGATCTTTCATTAGAGTACCATGAAGGAAAAAACTAGTTCCACCCCCTCACCCTCCACCCCGTACTTTGATAAAAGGACGGAAAGAAGGGCAGTAGTTGGTAGAAAACGATTCCTTTCGTTGAGACCTTTAATTAGAATACAATGACAGATAAAATTAATTTTTAACCCCCTCTTTTAGGCCCCGTCACTCACTGATCTCGAAAAAGAGTTATAGTTTGTACAAACCAATTTATTTCAATACCTTTCATTAGAATACCATGAAGGGTAGAACATGTGCCCCCCCCCCCCCCCCCCCCCCCCCCCCCCCACAGTTTCCTAAAGCTTACCTTAGCACCACCACGGACGGACGGACGGACAAAATGCAAACAATAGCACATTTTTTTCATTCTTAAAAAATACGCTAAAAACCAATGTTATACCGTATATTTGCTTTTCCTCAGATCGCAAATCGGATTGACTGGGACTAATAATACATGTGTCAGAGAGGATTACATGGTATTAATAATGTACAACATTATTAGTAACAAATTTAATGAAAATATTTGCATTTAAAGATTTTGTACAATTTTGGCTAGAAAACTAGAGCGCTCAATCATAGAGTACCAAATATTTTCCCATCAGGATTAAAAGGCCGTATAAAAACCTACGCACACATATCACTTTTGCATTGTAAATAAAGCTACCTTATAAATGAAGACAATTTCACTAAAATAAGACACAGCTCCTTGGTCAAGTGGTTTTCTGCACTGCAGAAATTAAGAGTTTTTGTAATATATCAAAAGATATATCGATATATCATATATACAAATGTCTAAATTGAAAACTAGCTACACATTTCCATTTCTGGCCTCGACTATGTTAGTTCTTCTCGCCTGCCATCTTTGTAGTGGGGGAATGGCAAACAAAATAAGTCCACTGATGGCAATTGTAACGCCCGATACGTAAAAACCGGGGTCGTACGATGCAAGGGAGTCGTATAGTTCACCTGTAATTATAAAATTAGTTAATTAAATTGATAGTTATAGAAAACATGGCACGTGTAAGTAAATACGGAAAGTTTCCACCGGGTTACCTAAATATTGTTGTAGGGAAGAACTCACATAAGCGCTTATAATGAAACCTTTTCGCGCATAAAACTTTATCTTCAATTTAAATAGTGTTCAGCAATTGACAAAGTCAATTTGCATCACAACTGAGAAGTACTAATGGGATAAAAAATTAGGTCCCATCTTCAGTAAGCCTTGTGTTTCAACAACGTATTAAGACTGACCTGCTATTGGAGGACCAATCAAAGATGCAATCCCTTGGAACAGCAGTAACAGCCCGAATGCATTCGTCAGCTTTTCTAAGCCTAGAAGATCAACCAATATTACTGAAGTAAGGCCTACGTATGCGCCGATAGTGAAACCAAAAATGGTACCATAAAAGGCCAGTGAGTAAAAGTCAACGCAGAAGGCACTTAACGCGGTAGCTGAAATGAAAGCGATTATTCCAGGTTACCCGAGAGAGCCAATGGTTAATCGTACCTACACCGCAGATGGTAAGGCACATGTTGTATACGAAGAGTCTATTAATTTTCGGATTGTCGGAGACGTAACCTAAGACTATTCTCCCTATCGTGTTTGCGATTCCAATAATTGACAATAGTATGCTGGCATTATCCGAGGATATGCCGAGGGATTTCGCTTTTGAAACAATGTACACGTAAGGAATGTTGAATCCGATACTAGTGCAGAAGTTACTAACTGTAAAGAGTATAAAAATAGGATCCTTGAGCAGTGAGAGATTTAACATTTCATAAAGCGTCTCTTTGGTCTCCTCGGAGCATGGAATAAATCCGCAAACGGTCGTCTTTGTTTCTTCCGTCTCAGAATGCTTGTGTCTACTGTGAATTGATGGTTTTCTGATCATCTTTTCAACTTCCGATGCCTCTTTTACATCGAGTTTCGATTTAAAGATGGCAAGGTTTTGAATGCTGTACTGATAAAAGGCGTCCTGCCTGAAAACAGGACGGGAGCGTTTTAGATTTTGACTTCCATAGCGATGGCGTAACGGTTCATAATGCGACGAGTTTAATGCCGGTTGACTTCTGCTAAAGTTGTAACTCATCTTTCCATTTTTCTGAGGGTCTAATAATAACGTCATACTTTTGGGACGTTTCATATCGCTTTTACTGCTATTGCCTCCGTTAGCATACACGTCTATACGATCATGTGAAACACTCAAATCTGTTTTGGGAGAGGTATGCGTGTTACCAACTTCACCCTTGGGAGGTTTAACATCATATTCCAATGGTCGAAATAAAGCACCGAATATTATACATTCTAGCACGAGTGCCGAAACAATTAACATGGCACCGCGCCAGCCGTACTCTCTCAAAAGTAGATTGATCAGTGGGGCAAAGATGAACGTTCCCAATCCCGAGCCGCATACTGCAATGCCTGTCGCGAGCGATCTTTTTTTTTCAAAGTAGGTCGTGACACTCACAATGGCCGGGAGGTAAATTAAACCGAAACCCAATCCGGTTCCTATACCAATAGTGAAGTACAGCGTTGTCACGTTCTGGGCAAACGAACTTATTATCATGCAAACGCTGCCTAGAATCGCACCTGCAATTGTTACCGCCCGACAACCCCATCGGTTAACGAAGGCACTTGATATCGGACCTGAAACAAGAAAATTGTATAATCAAAAGACGGAAATGTAACCCCAACTTGGTGAAATATGGTAGAATTAAACAACACAGTAGGTACCTATATTTGACATACTACACAACTGCGTTCTGCGTAACCTTTAGGTAATTTTGTTTCGATGTAAACACACATTTTAAACTTTGTACCACGAAAACGACATAAATATTTGTAAATCCTCACTTCCTCTTTGATTTGTCCTTTCATAATTAGAACACACCAATTCTAATCAAAATTCCAAGGTTATTGTCTTCGTTACTCAGTTTCTGGTCGCTCGAAATATAGAGATTCAAATAGCCTAATTCTTTGTTCCTTAGCTACAGCTACCATTCGAGAGTGAATGTGTAAGTAAATATGGAAAACTTCCAAATGGTCACCTAAATATTGCTGTGGGGAAGACCGGTACGTTCTTATCCTAATGTAAAGCCAATATTAACATCCAGTGCGTATTTGCGATATGATACTCGTCACTTTCCAACGGAGTTCGAATTCGATGCTATTCCCTCATAACAAATTATAATGTAGGGTCATCACTAAGTCTAACGTTCTAACAATTGTACTCGATGTGCATTTATCACGACGATTAGTAGTACATTTAACAGTATGCGCCAAATTACGCGAATTCGCCCAATTATATATACATACCATACCAATTAAGCCCAAATTTACAAGAAAATTTCATGTTTTATATATGTAATTCGAAAGTGAAATAAACATTATTAATATAAGCGGGCCTTTTCAGTCCTGGTTTGTATAATGAAAGTGTTCCTCCATATTACTCAGCCTTAGAAAACGTCAAA
Organism: Photinus pyralis; assembly: GCF_008802855.1. NCBI lineage: Eukaryota > Metazoa > Arthropoda > Insecta > Coleoptera > Lampyridae > Photinus > Photinus pyralis. The sequence continues at coordinate 14,457,483 of NW_022170596.1, forward strand.
CGCGAATGAAATGGACATCAAGTAGGAAAGTAGGAAATAAGGGGTTGTTGAATAGCAGAGGCATTGAGGGGGGCCACTCCCGAATTCTGGGCGAGGCGATCAAGCGTCTGCCTATCCTAGAGGGGAGATCGGACTCACTCACTCCTCAATTCATATTAGGGAAAAACTATCACATCTTCTTTGATGAGAATATGGCATCCCAACCAGATATATTCATCTTCACGGATGGATCTATGACAATGGAAGGTACAGGCACTGGTATTTACTCCAAAGAACTGAACTTCCATATCACCCAACCACTAGGTAAACTTCCTACTGTATTCCAGTCAGAGTTGGTAGGATTAACGCTTAGTGCAAGAACAGTTCTTATGCATAACATAAAGAACAAAACTATCAGAATCTCAAGTGACAGCAGGGCTGCCTTGCAGTCACTTGGTCACTGTAAAATTACCTCTAGGATGGTTTCCGAATGTCACCACGTACTAGAGCAAGTAGCAAGCAGCAACACCCTTGAGCTCGTATGGGTCAAAGGGCATGCTGGAACGGAAGGTAATGAGAAAGCCGATAAATTAGCCCGACTGGCCTCAAAACAGGCGTTTTATGGTCCAGAGCCGGCTCTTCCACTTACAGTTAAAACTGTAAACAACCTAATAACTCAAGACGCCCAAACCCAGCACAGGGCTAGGTGGAACTTGATGTTAGATTGTCGCCATGCGAGAGAAGCCTTCAGAGGACCATCTCGTAGCTTGGCGCGTTTTTGTACAGGGCTATCAAGGAAGAACCTGAGGTTACTCGTGGGCATACTTTCTGGGCACTGTAAACTAAAGAAGCACATGCACTGCATGGGTTTGGTGGAATCACCATCTTGTAGAGGATGTTACACAGACGACGAGACGGCATACCACATACTCTGTGAATGTCCCGCTCTAGTCCAACTGAGACCAGAGAGATCCATGTTGGGGGAATCCTGGCCGGACATGGCTACGATTAGAGCCGCCTCCCCTTCCAGCGTCCTAAGGTTCATCTCACGTGTGGGATGGCTTGAGGGATGCTGAGGGGTCGGGCGACCCTAGTCAGGGAGGTAGTACAAAGGGCCCGAATTTGAGGCCTAAGTACGCGTGGACACTGTTCACCCTCCTATCGTAATCCAGAATCCAGAATCCAGGAAAACAATTTACAGGATTGTCATGGCAATGATGTAGGAAAAACATTTTGACGTTAATTGAATTCTCAAATGTTGGATTGCTTTATGGCTTCCGCTATAAAATAAAATTTTGTATTATACACGACGACAAAGGTCAATAAACCATATCGTTTCGTAGTTTCTTTTATTTCATTTATTCTTCTTGTACCTAATAAATAACTATTACAGAATAACTGATTGCAAGTCGATTGATCAAAGTCATAATAACGTGTTTAAGTAGCTTGAATGGTTTTAAGCAAAAGAGGGACTTTGTGGATGCCGTGATTCATAAAACGTTTATGTATCAAATAACAGCCAAATATTAAGTTTGGGATCATCATCGACAATCGAAGAAAATCAAAGTCGATAAAAGGTTTGAGAGATGAGTAAGTGCTCAAAAATCCTTGCGCGAATTTTAATTCCAACTTAGTACACCATCCCCCACTTCGAAACCCTCTGATATAAATGAAATATTTGCCTTAAATGTAACTTAGTAGGCAAAAGGACTAGTCCTTTTTATATGTGCCCAGCTAGAGGAACGATTCTTTCTCTTTGTTTTAGTAAGACCTATGTTTTTTTCTCTTTTAATCATTGCGGCGATTGCGAAACTTCTCCCTTCAGGGTACCGATATTCGGTGACGAATTTTTCCAAACGTGAACTCCTAAGTCTTTCTCCGCAATTTAGTTAAGTTATTCACTCACTCAAAATGTAAAACTTCTCGCCCAAAGTCTTGGGACGCCCATTAAAGCTTCATACCACAGAACTTCACGTGCGACCTTTTCTTTGGGGTAGCGTATTGAACTTGGCGTCTTTTACTTCGCGCTCGACGGTTTACTCCGGAACGCCGGGAAACAAAACTACTATGTTTAACCATGCGGTTGATGTTCTGATGGCCCCAAACCGAATGCCCTACTTCGAACCTAACTCACTTGCCTTGCTCCCCTTTTGAATTCTTCAGCACGCCCCACAATGGAGCCAATTAGTTAAGGCGACCATCTTTAATTATGAACGAATCGAATTTGTTCATTTACTTTAATCAAATGCGTATAAAGACCGCTCATCAAAACCCACGGCCGTTTAGTATTGCCAATTCGGCGTTTCCCACGAAACCCGCTTGATGTCACCGTGGGCAATTCTGACTGAGCTCTTGCGGGCACGTAAAACCCATTAGGATAGTATTATCGCTCGTTAGACTGTCACTTTTACAAGTGATTAATTCGGAAGCCGGTGACTCACAAACTCATCCAATTCCTCTGCGGACATGGAGAACTTGGCTGGTATCTACAACAGATTGGAAAGAGAGGGGACGGAATGTGTTTTGATTGTGGCAACTTTGACGGAAAGGAGTACCCGGTCGGATTAGAGTGGCGACTCAATGTGGTGTCGAGGAGCCTGGATAATAAAAAAAACCGGTTTTTAAATTTTCTCGGTTTCTTTATTTTGAATTACAATGGCTTGTCCCTCGTAACAATAGGACATTAATTACTATGCCATGTTATTTTTGCTTACTATATATGGCACATGTCCAAGCGGATGAATTGCATTTATTGCCTACCCACGCGTGTAATGTGTCGAATGGGTTCAAGGAAAAGCTATTATTAAAAAATGTATGGGACACTAACTTTTGCACCAAAGTTGATTTCCTCGTCATGCGGAGGTGTTATGCGTGGTACATTTATTTTTTAAATGAAAGCTTTTGTATGTTTACATTTATGCCAAGCGTTCCCAAACCTAAGGAAGTATTTATAATCTCATTTTTAGATTTGGCACTTGCAAATGAAAGTGAAGTGATTTTACGTTTTTCCATGATAAATAAATACGTTCATACATATTAATATTTCGGATTGCACTCTACATTTTCCTTACACTGAAAACTGATTGTCATTAGTTGCAATTTGAAGGTTTTATTGTCAAAAGGTAGGTAAATGTAGTCTTTTAAGGCAGGTATGATAATTATTAATTTAAATCGTATTTTAAAAAGCGAATATCTCAGTGCTCAAAATATACAGGGTGATACATATAGTATCCTAATTAATTTATTAAACGACATCGTGTCATCGCCCTCTGTTGAATGTTTGTTTGCGTTAAAAAATGGGATTGAATTTATTATTGAATTAGGAAAAACCGCCACGGTGTTTTATGAAATGGTTGATGAGTGCTTCAGGCGTGGAAAGTGTTCGAGTGGTACAAGATATTTAGGGTGGTCACGAAGTTGCTACCGTCGATGCGCGGGGTGGAAGTTCTCGCACATTGGGTACATATGAAACTGTTGCAAAAAATCAGGAGGTTGTTCGCGGTGATTGTCGTATAAGAAGTCTTGGTGAAATGATAAAGTTTTAATTGAAAATTTGGAAATGAAAAAAGTGTACGCGAAAACGGTCCCAACGCTTGTTGGTTGTTAGTGTTAAGCAAAAGGAAACGATTTGCTGTAGACGATTTTGAAAACCATCTGAGGGGAACCAGATATCCTACAAAAAAGATAACTTGCGAGAGATGCATTTTTCAATAGGCGGAGGCGGTAGATGACGAAATGGAGAAGGTGGATTCGGTAGGGTTAGAAGAAAAGAAATGGTCGTTCCTTCAAGCCAAAAAAGCATTCCCAAACCTGTAAAAGCCGGGTTTGGATTCCGGGATCATAGAAAAACTGGACCAGATAGTTAAACGCCTGGACAAGTAACGATACCACCGGGAAGTAGAGAGTAGTGGATCGGAAAGGCAACGACTAGTTGTTCTGATGTATCAGACTTCATAGTACAAGCTGCATTGGGAAACCGAACGCAGATAAAGATAACAAGGATGCCGCCAAGGGCGAGGAAATGGAAGTCGAGTAAACAAAGTATTCACAACCTGGATGAAGACGCAGTTCGTCATTTTATAAATTTGTGCAGAAGCAAGTTAACCAGAGTTGTGTGAGAAGTTGTAAAGGTTCTCTCCTTATTAAAAGTTTCTACCGTCTGAACAGCCACCGAAAATTTTTCGTCTTATTCAACCAGATTTGTTTGTCATCTAATTTTGTGTTATAAAGCAAAGTGAAGTTCAGAGACAGTCAGCTTTTGTGTATGAGTTAAATCCGCCTGGTAGCGCAAACTGCAAGTAATTTAAATTTTTTTACTTTAATTGTCGACCGCCTGCGTGCGGGTTAATATGTGCAAACATGCTTTGTAAGCTTTTATTTCTTTCATTTGTTTCGGAATAAATTTTTGTCATTGTCATCAGCATCTAAACCCCTAGTGGTAGTACGAAAAGGAGGAGGTTGGAGCAATAAAACCAGTGGGTGGGATACATATCGTAGTTCACTCACAGCGTACAATAAAGCCATAATAGGAGCAAAGAGAGAGTAGTGGAGAAAATTCTGCGAGAGCACCGAAATGGCGCCCGAATCAGCAAAACTCCAAATGGTTCTTTTAAACGAACACGAAAGGAAATATGAATTTTTCGGAAAAGTGAAGTTGCACTGAAATCGAGAAAGACACATTCCGGGTCCATAACCTTACAACCTAACAGAAACGGGGGCAGTTATAACCTGCACATTCCAGTAGGATAGCAAGCAGCGAAAACTATAAGAACTAGCAAACACGATCATAAATCGTCAAAAATTATATAGACATATAAAAAGTTTCAAACATTTAAATCTCGGGGATTAGACATAATTTTCCCAGCACTTCCGCAGAAAGTAGTGAAACTATTGTCTTCCAAAGCATGGACACTCTTCAGGGTCAGTATTGCCCTGTCGTTTGTGCTCCTAGCAAATTACAAGTGGTACAATCAATCAAGTCTGTTGAGACTGTTGAGTTAAAACCAATCTGCCTACTAATTGGGAAAATCATGTGCGCCTGGTGCAAAAGCGTGTCGTCTTCTTTGTTTCCTGAGTTAAGTAACGAACCTGATCTAGGCAAACAGGAATTTTTCTCCAACTTAAATTAATTTAAAAATTAAACGCTACTAAAATAATTACTAAATTGCAAGAAAAATAGAACAAACAAGAAAATTGCGAATGTCTTACAGCAATGGGGTTTTCCGCGTTTTTTCAAAAACCTTGAAAATGACCTCCAAGCACATTAAAAATATTAGTGGTACTCATTTTTTTGTCAAGAGAAATCGTTGTGATTAGCAAACACGATTTTAAAATGAACGGCGTTTGAAAAGTTTCGAATGACCGCCACATTGCAGTGACGTCACTACGCGCGTTGGCGCTCAGCCGTAGCATTGCTTACAATCGATTCAGAGAAAGAAAACGTCGTTTTGACGGAAAAAAGCGTCGAATAATTATTGCATTTGTACCTGAGTGTGATAGCAGAAGTCATCGCGAACCTAATAAATTGTATATAAACGTCCCAACAGGAAATATACGAAAAAAGTTCGACGTGATACCGCGAATTTGACATCCCATTTGTATTGTTGTGAAGACGATTCTAATTAATTAAAGTGCATAATGTCGATTTACTTTCAGTCAGTTATCGACGAAAATCCATAGATATATAATATTGTAATTGTAATTCAGAATATGATTTACTTCGAACTCTGTTCTGGCATTGAATATAGTGTTTTTATTCAATGGTTCTGGGCATATCTGTGCCCTTACAGCGCACACATTTTTCTCTATTTTCACTTCCACATATCCAACACCCTAATTTTCTCGTTGAAATCCGTAAGGTGCATACTGTATTAGGTACCTACACTATACCTTGCACTATACACACATAACTTGATGTTATACTTCCTATGAACCATAACAGATTTGCTTGTGGGCTTTGACTCCACTCAACCGAGTGGCATGGAAAAACTCACTTTTCGAGAAAAAGGCGGCGACCATTAACACTTCAACCTTTGGCAGACTATCTAACTTTACGAACCAGTCAGAACTCGGTTTATGGCAGATTGCCATAATAAGTCGAATCGAACTCCTATCAGTGTCATGCACTAATATAACTCCCGATCGGCAACCCGCGTAGTGACGTATGCGACGCTCGGCCAATATCGGCATGTCGTCGGTTGCATGACAAAATTTGAAAGTTTTACGATATTATATGTTGTTTATTGACATGCTGCAATTAGGAAAAAAAGTTTTGTATATGAGATGTTTAATTACAGGTTATAAACTTTACAGTAAGACACAAAAAAGTTACAATATTTTTTTTCAGGAAGACCCTGCACTTTCACGTGCAATTTTAACAATACACGGAGCAACTTTTCGTGCAATTTCGTGCGGCAATGAATTGCTGCAATAATTGCAATAAAAATTGCATCCTCTAATACAAAGAATACATAAAGTTTTAAAAACAATATTCCTTACCTGAACATAATGTTATTCCAACAAGTATTGAAAGAATCCAAGCGGTTGGCCCTTTTCCTTCATTGAAATAACCCAAGAATTCATCGTAAAATACACCAAACGAGTAGGTTACACCATCCGCTGAAAGAAAAAGAAATCATATTAGCTAAAATTGCCACATTATTCACAGATTTTAAATCTAGCCACTCGAGATAAGATCCGAGCTATTGGATGCGGACAGTTGAAATTTTCACGCTCCTATGCGCATTTAATATAGTAAAAAGTGGAAAAGCTCAATCTACTTCTAAAGCGCTTACAGCAGAAATATAGTGCACTCAAAGCGGAAATCGCTCCAATAATGACTGTATTTCAGAAAACGAGTCTTAATGAAAGTTATTATGACCACCCGTGGAAAGATCGCATTTTCAGCCTGTCTAAAAAGTATCACGTAGCACCTTTCGGAACAACTTATATCACGTAATGCCTTGTTCAACAGCATTAAAATGCAACGCAGCACCGGCAGTGGCTAATAAGTTCATATTTAATTGACGCGAGCTTGAATCCTAGGAAACATTAATTATTACACAGTACACTATTTACATTTTGAACAATTAAACGGTTAGACAGGTACCAGACATTGGAAATGGATTAACCAATAAAGCACAACAAAAGGATCATTCGACCTGAGGATAATCCGCTTTTGATTATATTTTGATATGAGAAAGTTTTCAGTGTTCTATATAGCACCGCACCGAACGACCGTTTCAGTTGCAAGTCTCATTAAAGTTGCAAAGTAAATAAACCAAATCGTTTATTGGTTGAAAAAGTTTTAATTGAATATTCTCGTATGAACATGTGCAGTACATTTAGTTGCAAAATGTTTGCATGCATGCTGAGCTGAGTGATGCATTCGGTTTGAGTATACAAAGTGATACAATAAATCTGTGGTGATACTAATGCAGTAGGGCTTTGGGAAGCTTTTGATTGAAAAAAAAAGGGAAAAATATCTTTTTCTGCAACCACCTGGTCGAGTATTTGTCACAATAGTAGGTAACCGTACGAAAAAGCTGTTAGTAGGAAAAAGTAATGACCTTGGCAATAAAAAAAAATTACTTTTCAGACTCGCTCTTCTTCGTCCCAACAACGGGAATTTTTGTACTTATGAATAATTATCTAGGCCTAGAAAAAATTCGATACGTCATTTGATTGGGCGTAGTCTATAAAACTACAAAAGTTCATAACATGAATTGTTTAGAAGATGGGGTCGATGTTTCAATTTTTCGAAAAACACTATTTTTGAGTGTTACCTGCTCAGTATTGTTCTGCAGCTCGAGTAATGATGGGCCACCCGGTATACACAATTTCAATTTTAGCATTGGAAATGCTTATGTTTTGTATGGGTATGAAGTTACCAGGTTTGCCGAGTAGAAAAGAAACAAGTGGTGTCGCGTCTAGTGTTGATTGTACCGTACTCGACTGCAATCGGTAGATTCAGGAAAAGTCACGGATACTGTCGATACGGTACTTACTTAACAGTGCGCAGGGGTTTTATCAATTCGAACTTAAAATTCTGACTCATCTCCCGTGATAGTATGACAAGCATGTTACGCCGCTTATTATTCAGGAAGTTTACGTTTACGACACGAGCGAGAGCAGCAAGATTATCCCGTGTGAATAAGGGTTATTTACGTCTTTATAGGTTATACGGTTATCATTTCCAATGTCTCCGATGGTTGCACGTATTGCGAAATCTATGAATTTTTTTTATTAACGTCAGATGCGGTCATGGGTTGGTACTGAGCGCAATGCAGGTTATGCCGTTTGATTTCGGGGTCGATTTAGTTTTGTATCATAATCATTAGTTGTTAATTTTGTTTAAATAATTGCTTTGTTTATGTTGTGTATTTTTATGTTATTTTGGTGATAGTAGGATAAGGAACATCTGGAACATTTGCGTAGTAATTGTAAAAGTTTATCTCCGATCTACGATAAGAACTGTTATCGCTGCGTACGCTAATTAAATTGCAAGATCAGGACGTGTTATCGCCGTTAAGAAACATAAGCCCAGTTTGATTTTTTGAAGATGCGCATTATTTTGTAAAGAAAGGGGGATGGAATGGAAAGCAAGGAATTTGACGTTACACGACACCTAAGATAGTTATAAAGTTTTATACATTTGAGAAAGTTAGATGTGTGTTATAATCATTACGACGATAAACGTTAAGTCAAGTAAATGGAAACGCGTTTTACGTCTACGAAGGAGTTTCCCACTACCCGTCAAAGAGAGTTTTGTTTGTGCGTTTGTTTGTTTGAAAATGGCAGTTACGACCGGAGATTTTGGATTATTGGCAGTAAGGTAAGATTTGCTTTAATGTCTATCGATCGCTTGTAGCGTGGAATATGTTTATCTGGCCCTGAGTGCCTGTTTTTCCTTTTCAAATAAATTTGTGTCTGTAAATGATTTTTGTAGTTAATAGAGCTCACATTACAACCCAGGTAAGTGTTCTCATGATAATTTTTTTATTTCGCACCCAGAATTACGACAGGTGTGAATTAAAAATTTATTTATTAATTTTTTGGAATTTTTTTAATTAACCAGGCAGAAAGATGTAGTCCGATGTAGAAGTGACAGTTTCCACTAACTAAAGTTATTAGGAAACAAATAAAATAGCACGATAAAGACACTTGTCTTTATTCTTTAAATGGCCTGAAACAATCTTTCGATTGAAATATTAAGAGAAGGGTTTCGTGTGATAATTCAACCATCAGCCGTCTACTTTTTCTTTACGAGTTTGCATTTTGCAATCAAATTCTTTTTTAACTCAGTTGCTCTTGTTTTTGTTCTTGTCATTCGTATCCTTGCGTTTGTAGTATTTTTTAATTCCCTTGTCGTTGCGCTTATTGTTACTCTCCTGGTAATCACTCTTTGTTGCGATGTGTGCTACTGTTGAGTTGCTGGCTGTTATCGTCTCACATATTGTCGCTCAATTTTGGATCATGTTGATCTCGTCGATTTCTTGTTGCTCTAGTTGTTCATCTAATTTTTGCTCTTGTTTCCTTTGTTGTTGATGCGCCATTTAATGAATCAATTTTTTTCCTTCTGATGCTGTGACTGTTGCTCTTTTTGTAGAAACTTTTGTTGTTTGGTAATAAATTTCTGTAACTCGTCATCATCTACTTTTGTTGTTGTTACGATTGCTAATTTCGTCACTCATTTTTTTCAACATTGTTGTTCCTCCTATTTCGTTAACGCACAATTTGTTTATTTTGCTTTTGTGTTAGTCTTTTTTGTTGTTGCTCTGTTAAGTGAAAGATAAGATGCTTTCATTTCTGGAAATACTTTGCTGCTGTTGTTTTGGTGCCCTGTTGTTATCCAAAGAAATCAGAAGAGACTGTATATGTATCTAAAGAATTTAAAAAGTTTGAAGGATCGAAAGAATTGAAATTTGAAACTATGGCCAATCTGAAGAAACTGAAGAATTTGGGACCTCCGAAAAATAAAAAAAATAAAAGAGTATAAAAGAAAGAGAAAAAAGAGAAAAACGCAAAGAAGCGGAAAAATTAAAAAAAAAAGTAGATCAACCTCAAGGGTAAGAAGAATCCGAGTAACTTTAAGAATCCTCCTCATATCGGTATCATTTGTAACAGGTGTTCGCTTTAGGCGTTATAGATTTTTTAAATTAAATTTGTAAATTTGCCTGTATATGACATTTTATACGTGTACAGCTTCATAAGGAAAGGTGGAAGAACTTATATTCGAGGAAATAAAGTACGTGGAGAAGAAATGAGTGTTTAAGCAGATAAAAGTCGAAATGCTACAGTGTTGCCGGTTCTAAAAACCGCCTCGATAGAGTATGGAAGGGTATTCTCCGCTATATCTACCCATCTAGAAGCAACGCAACCGAAACCCGGTTCTTTGGGGGGTCGTTTCAGTTTTTCAGATCGGCGAATAAATTGTGAAAAATTTGGTGGGAGAGCGGCATTCTTGGTAAAACCTTTGAAAAGAATCTATCCAGGTTGGGCTGTGTAGTTTTAGCTGCAAAACCGCGGAAATATGTAGATCGCATAAAACAAAATTCTTCGCCGGGCTATCAAGGCGAATCATATGAGTGGTTTTTGAGATCGAGTAAAATTTGTGTCAAAATTCTTTTAGGAATGTTTTTAAAGAGAATTTTTCAAAAATTAATCAGAAATTCTCAATGGGGTGCTCGAATGTTTTATGATCCTTATCCTTACGTTATTTAGCGACTGGTATTTTAAAACTTTCAAGCAACCAATTAAAGATCCTGAAAATGCTTGTTTCTAAGAATCTTCGACAATTCTTCAAATATTTCAAAAAACCTAAACCGGTTTGTCTTTGAAGATATTAAAGGACTTTCTCAAAATCATTTGAGACCCGTAGTTTTCAATTTTTGTTACAATGTCATGGTTTAATCTAAATATAATCATGTCTGGGAAGTAATAAGTCAATGTTTGTTGTACGGCAACTCATACGTGATACTCCACATGGAGGATAATTATGTAATCCTATGAATAGCGTTATGTACAGTTTATTCAGTAATTAAGCATGAGTGATTAATTGAAAAGGTTAAGGAAACGAGGAAATACGTTTTAGACAGTCTGCGGTTTTAGTAGGCAGTAAATTTCCACAAATCCGGTATATCGCAAGATTTAATTATCCAAACCTAAAAGGGCACTAATAATCCGCCAATCGATAAACTTGCAAGAAATACGTTGTTGGTGAAAATCCTGAAAATTTATAGAGGGAAGCTCTTCGCACATTTTTGTTTTGTTATCTGAAATGTATGTCAAGTAAAAGCGGTGATGTAAAAACATATTTTTAATTTAATGTTTTATTTTGAAATCTATTTTTATGAACAGCGGGATTTTTACGGACGAGCAATAAACAAAAACAACAAACAAAAGTAATGAGGTGAGCCGTGGTAAGGAATTGGTTAATTTACCTTCTCCTAGACCGAAATTCTGGATTTACTACTAATCCAATAGCAGTAAGCTAGCAAGCTGCAGAAAAAACTCCGCAACTACTGTAAACCAGTGAACTGCAACTATCTGAAATACTTCCCTTTACTTTTCTAGAATGATAAAAATACAAAAGGAGCAAGCGAGAAGGAGTAATTAATTCCTTAGTCGAAACTAAAATAATCAACGGTAGATTTTACAATTGCGCAATGCTTTTTTGCAATTAAAAATAATTTTACATTATCAATTCAGATTTATCCATTGCAAACTCAAAAGTATTACCTTGTAGCGTGTTTTGGTTTCCTTTAGCAAACAAAGTCGCCAACAATGGAATTTCTGTCATTAAAACGTAAAACTGTTTTCTTGTTTGTTTCTGGAATGATAAGATTTTCACTTCTATTTTTTTACCGATTATAATTTTCTCGATTTTGGACACATAGGGCGAGGTGTCTCATTATTTGGTAGGATTTCTTAATCTTAAATTATTTTGGTTGTGTGACTTTCTAAATGCGTTTGAAAAACTTAGGCGCCGGTGAGTCGTGGGGTACGGCGTGGTTATCTCAGGTTACAGCAAATTTTTGTGTTTTGCAGTCCTTATTTGGGTAGTTGCGTCGTGTAAGATTTGCAGGATAAATGAAAATTATTCCAGGTTCATTTGATTTATAACCATGAATAAATCTGATTGGATGTGTGAAGTTGGAAAGTGGAAAAGATTTGCGTCAATGGGTACGTGTCAATCTAAATAAGTAAAGTAATGGGAAATTGGTTGTTCTGGTTTTTTATGTGATATCTACATTTGCCGTCGGTTCAACTAATTGTGAGTGACCGTAATTTGCCAATCAAAGCTGCCATTCGTTATACGAGACCTAGGAATTTCTATCAACTTTCCTTTTCAAGAGTTGGGTCAATAATTTGGATCAATCTTCTTTTATTGCACTTAAATCTCGATTTCGACGACACTAAGTTCGTTGTAATTACAGATTAGGCTATTTGATGGTGAAAAAACTCCTCTCGCTCCCATCAAAATTACTGCTTCCTCGAATACCTAACATCTGTGTTTAGGTCGACGGAAAACATCTGCGTATCTAACTTAATTAGGTTTACGCAGCGATAAAAAACTCTTATCGGAATGATCGGAGATAAACCGAGATAAATTTCTACAAATCATTATTTCCAAACTTTATAGTAAAAATAAACAAAATAAACAAAGCGAATTACATAAAAAACAACACGAGAAACAACACGAGCCTGTCTCTCCTTCTCTTTATCGTTTAGCAGTTACAGGCGTCTTTTGAAAAACCATGAATGGGGCCCCGATTGGTGCCATATCAATTTTTACCGTTCTAATAATGTAAAATATTGCAACTAATCGCATTTGATTACATAACTGATGTTTATTATAGGGCATCTTTTCACCCTCATCTTACGTATAAGAAACTTGATTATGACTAATTGATTATGTATGTTTTAATTGGGTGGAGGAAATGTTTCAGTTGTTAACCTACGTGGTAGATGTAAAGGTAGAAACGTATTTCAAAGGAGGCGAAAAACTATTAAAAGCAAAACACAATTAACCATTACGATATACTGAAATCGATTCACTTCCCTTTACAAATACCTCAAAGCATTGCCCGGAGGTTAGATGAACGACCAATGCTTTATGTGCTTTCAAATGTTGATTAGCACTGTGGAGACATGCCGTTATCGTTTATTGCCGGCACAATAAACACATGTTTTGGTATCAAAATTTAACATCCAGAACAGTAGTAGGTATATTATTAATAGCTACCGATATTTTGATAAGCATACGTGACAAAATACAACAATTACCTATATTACTGTGATTTTCACATTTGTTACAAAATAATAAAACTATGGGTTGGTATTGTAAAGTACATTTAATTACGTGATTTATTTATTTACATAAATGTATAAGTCTTGAAATGGATTCATTTATAACAGTAATTATTATTTATCACTCACAATGTATAACATAGCACGAGCGGGTGCTTAATGCTTCACTTCACATCGATATTAGAATCCCCTGAAGCACAATTTTATTTGCCAATCTTTCTCGAACGCTTCCGAATGCTCCCGAATATTCTAGAACGACACATGTCAGATTTTCAGGAAAGAATGTGTCACATTCGCATTTGGTTCTTATCTCCTATTACTAATCTTTTATGGGACATCCATGTCTGTCTGAATTTCTCGAACATTCGCTACACTATAAAAGTAAATAAATGCACATGAGAATAATGTGACCTCCATATAGCGTGATATGAGTATAATTAAATGATTCCTAATTGATGACACGAGTAAGTTGACGTGAGTCAAATCAATGTGGTGGTACAGCAACAGGCGTCTCAAGCAGCTTCTCTTTTTTATTTAGTAGAGCCACCCCACTCTAAAAAAGGAGTCGCGCAGAAAAGTTTTCATTGATAGAAAACAATTCATTTCGACGAGACCTTTTATTAGAATACCATGAAGGACAGAACGTGTGGCCCCCTCCCTTCCCAATTTTCAAAGTTTTACTTGGTACCACTAAAAGCATGTGTATGCAAAATATGAGGCCAATTGGTTATCGCATGTAAAAGTTATTCACGTTACACTTTCAAAAACAGCATCTCAAGAAATAATTCATGGGGGAGCCCCCCCCCCCCTCCCTTTAAGACAGCGGAATATGATGGCCGCCTGGCACACCTTCAAGGACTTTATGAATTTTCCCCTAAAAGTAGTTGAACATGGTAGAAGTGGGTCCGGACGGACAACACGCAAACAATAGCACATTGTTTTTCATTTTTAAAAAATGCGCTAAAAATTGCAGTGTCTGACACAGATACCACCCTCACACCTGCGCATTCTGTCCAAAAGCTTTTCAGTTCTTTCTTTTGGGTCTAAGAATACCTATATCCACCAAATTTGGTTCTAATCAGCCGTTTAGCGGGAAATGAGAGCACAGACAGACAGACCGACACAATCGACATTTTGTTTGCTTCGGATTCCTGGTGATTCGAAATGTGTATTTCCGTCAAAAAAAGGGGGTCATTTTTCATTGCAACATATTAACGCTTTCTGTCCCGACCCGTTTGTGCACCCCTGATGGCGTAATTGTATTTACTAGACGTCGTCTAGTATAAAAACAGTCACGTCAATCACGTAAGTGGCCGCACACTGCAAAACTTGTCTTTTTCTTCGCATGGGCTAGGTAGAGATGAAAATATAATAGCAAATTTGTGTACACCTCACAGACGACCAGTTTTGCTACCTACAACTGTTTTTATACTAGACGACGTCTAAAATGTACCAATACGGAGGAGTCATCTGGACGTGAGACACTGCCTGATGAGAATATTCAGTATGTTGCGACGAGATCAAACAACCATATTTCGCCCTTTCCCATTCGAAGCAATTATATTAGCTAGGGTTCTGTGACGATCACAATTGAAAGGAAAAAAATATTTACTGTCTAATTCAGAATCATTATAAGTGACAAAATAAATTCAGTACCTATAGATGTGAAGGTCCGTCGCCACCATGACTAGAATGGTACAGAGCAAAAGGTGCAGGTTCTTGAAAAACGCCACCTTAGCATCACACTGGCTTTTACTTTTCATTTTATTCCAGCAGGTCGACCCTAAGCTAGTCACTGGTTATTACTACCATACAGCGTATTGGTATTCAGAGAAAAGGGACGCCTCGATCTTGGGGGCTAACAACTTTTGTGGATGTAGATGACTATATCAAATGAGATTGCGACATTACAACACATCAGCAATTAAAGCGTCGATCTAAATTTCCTTCTATTTCGTGATATCCATTTTATGATACTATAATTTTATCATTTACTTCGCGAACGGAAAAGGTCATTTTAACATTTAAGTTAACGACTCGATTAAGTAAGGTTTTCCTTATACGACTAGAAATTGTGCGGTAATAAAATAGCCAATTCGTACGAAATAACTGACATTGCCACATAAAGTGAGTCAAAGTAAAAGTGGATTTCCTGTCTAAATGGTAATATTGTAGTATTCTTTTGGTACTTACCTATACATATACAGGGTGTCCCAGGAGGAATGGGCAATATTTTGGCAAATTAAAGTAGAGGTTAAAGGCTAAAATTATAGCCAACAATTGTGATTCAGAAGTGCTTCCAAGATTTCTCAAACCAGAACAGAAAGAAGACGATTTAGCATCCCGTGATTACTATTTATCACTTAGTCACAAGCCAAAGATTTTTTTTGATGATCAGCTGAAAATTGCTGATGGTGACTGTTTTGAAAAGCTAACAAAAGAATATTTTGAAGGTTATCTTTATTGCAGAAATGGTGGAATATGTGTGGAGTTGGTACATATGAGGAAAAATTTTCGTACATAGGTACTAGTATCTGTGGTACTAGTCAGATTACATATAAAAATGTCTCCTCGTAATGTTAATTACCTCAGATACTGCTATACTACCCTTTTAGACTACCCACACAGATTGATTAAACTAATGGTTTGATATGCCAAAAAAACCAAATTTCCCGTGTCATATTAGCTTTGTCTTGGGGAAGTTCCCTTCTTTATAAAACGTTATGTGGTTTTCATCGTACCGCACAAACCTTATCAATCATGCGTTGTGACAGAAAAAAGACGCCTCTTATGGGAAATGTACAAATTCTTGAACAACGCCAGTTATTGTCAAAAAAACTTCCAAACTTCTAACATTTCATTATCGGTTTCAACATTCGTTTCGTAACAAACATGGTGAAAGATATTTGACAAAGCAATCGTGGTCAGAAAATGCATCAGTAATTTTTTGCTCAGTGTCGACAAAGACCATGGGACATTCTCTTATTAATTCAAGGCAGCAAATTGTGATCGTGTTTGTTTTTATAAATAATTAGATTGTAACTAAACTTGGTTTATAAAATTGAATTTGCTTTATCTAACACTATGACTGTATTTCCAAGCAATTCGCAGAATTTCCACAGTTTTGTCCAGATGATTACTAATGTGCAAGGAAATGTTTCCTTGACTCATGGCTTCTTTATCACTTTTTATAGAATAAAATTTAAGTGATAAAAACGAGGTTGGTTGTGGTTTATTATCGTAGTTAAATAAACGAAATGTTACTTGTACGTAATAGATCACATTGATAGAGAGATAGTTATTCGATCGTTGTTGGAACTCAACTTTTTGATTATTAAATAATCCGTCCTCTTATCTCCAGTTTTTTTCTGAGTACGTAGATATGTAATCACTGTTTAACCTACATTTACAATTGCCTTGTTTTTACTACACATGCTGAGTTTAAAACATTTAACGTCAGTTTTTCATCTTTCAGTTACACACATCTGGCAGTTGCTCCAACATGACAGACCAGCCCTTAATTGGCAAACAATTCTTCATCAATTTGGAAAATTAAGTCCTTGCAGGAGAGGAGAACTTTCAGTGTGGAAAGAGACGGCTTATATCAAGAATCTTAAACCGCTTTGCTGAAAAAAATGTATATAAAAAAATTTAAAAATAATTCGTGGTGTTTCAAAAATTGGCGCAGCTATTACTTTAGGTGGCCTCGTTGATGAAGGGGATGGTCTTTTATGCAGTTTATCGCTCTTATCTCGGAAACCATTGAGAATATCCTTGCAATTACTTCTACACAAACAAACTACTTTAAATTTGCTATCAATTATTAAGTAGCGCGAACAGCAAAAGAGTGGAAAAAACCTAACTCCGTCCGTCCGGCTGTTGGCACGATAACTCAAAAACGCTGGTCATAGATATAGATAGACCATGATTTTGGGCCAACCCGCTGAGAAAGACTCAACAACATATATAGGTACGAGCAACAGATACCATGCGTTAATATTTTAGAAAGCTCTTATTGCCGTATGATGCTGATGTGTTATTGCATTCATACCCATGATATTTTTGCGGGCAGACGCGCGAGTTTTTCTGGGGTGTTACTGAAGATTTTCTGCTAGCGGTTAAGGATGGCTGCAACGGGAGCTCGCTTTGCAGTTGAAATTGAATTTCATGTAAATGTAAAACTGCATATGTACCGCTTCATAAGAAAAGTGGTCGCGAGTAGGTTCGGTGAGAATGAATGGCAGAGCCGTGGGTTAAGAGATAATGTCTCGAATTTTGCGTTATACCATCTTTTTACTTGGAAGTTGCGAAGTTTAATTTTCCTTGCTTTAGAGCTCGGACATGTTGGTGAGATTTTCCATGACGGAAGAAGAAAAGAGAATAAGGTTCGAAAAACGCAAAAAGTTAGTGGAATGGTTGCCAATAGTTAATAGTAAAAAAGTAAAAAAAAATAAGCGTGAGTGCACAGTGCAGCGTCAAGGAAGTTACAGGGGTTTATTGCGGGGTTAAAAGGCTAAAAAATTCAAGCGGCACGCTCTCAATCTTACGTGGGTTAAATTAAGGACGAAGTAAAAAAAAATGAT
Source organism: Photinus pyralis (assembly GCF_008802855.1). Classification (NCBI taxonomy): domain Eukaryota; kingdom Metazoa; phylum Arthropoda; class Insecta; order Coleoptera; family Lampyridae; genus Photinus; species Photinus pyralis. Next base: position 14,475,356 of record NW_022170596.1, read on the forward strand.
CTAAAAAAAAGAAACGAAATAAATTTAGGTCAACGAACCCCATGTAATTAGGTTACAGGTAAAATCAGCTGTTTGATACAATTTAAGTAGACTTTTCCAACCGGTAATGTAGAAAGTCATCTATAGCGTCGTTCCTCACTGTTACGAACATGGCGGCTCCAAATAAAACTACTAAATCTTCCACGTACTCGCCGGGAATGTGTAAATATCGAAGTAGGTCAAATGTAAAAGATAGTCCAAAAGAAATAGCGAAGAACTTACAGGAAACTTGTGAGAAAAAGGTGAGGAATGTTCAAACCCTAAAACATATGTAATGAGAAAAGAATACTGCGCCATAATATACATAATATGGTTAAATGTAAATCACAGATCCGTAAAAACGTTTCGATGGAGTCACCAAGACATCAAAGAGAAAGAGAGAACTACTCCAAAGATAAATATGGTAAAGCCAAAACAATAAATCCCTATTAACAGGTATGACATGGAGCCAATAACATTAAGGGTTACCAAGAGAACTTCAAAGTAATCAACTCGAAGGCAGAAACTTTACTGAAGAGGAAAAAACATACGCATTACTGAATTAAAGAAAGGATCAAATTAAGTGTAGAAAGTCAAAAGCAAAAGAAAGAACTAGGGGAAAGAACTTTACAAGAAGAATAATTTACACTACAAAAATTAACTTACATCTAAACTAGTGGATTACAAAGAAGATACGTAATGGCGTAAGGATTTAAATAAAATATAACAATCGAATATTACTTAAGAAGAATCCAATCGATAATATCGGTCAACAAGGAAATAGCGTTACGAAGTTTCAAAATCAAAAGTTTTACATTCACTTCTTAATAAAACATCCACGGGTCTAGATCTTGCTGAATCAAGATGGCTATAATGGCGATGCATTAAAATGAATTTCATTGGTCTCTATCTCATTCCGTAAAAATGCAATATGGTGTCCATAAGTAATAAGAAAGTAGTAACCTGTTGCTTTTACATCTAGTGTGCTATGGAAATTGTAATACCGGTTTCAGATACTCCGAAAAAAAGTGCTCATAAAAGGTGCTAACGGGAGCCGTCCATATCTGAGTGTTTAAGCTAGAGGAAATGAAAGAGAAATTTGACATTTTCAGTTTTTCAAAGATTTTTCAAAAATTTCAAAAGCGTCACGCCACGAATTTGAACCACCCGGTACATTAAAAAGCGGCGCTGCCACATCGCTAGAGTAACATACGTATGATATCTGTCGGGATGTACATGTACAAACGTATATTCACCTAAGATGTAATACGAGTGCAATACGTATGTCAAACCGGGCGTAAGCTGGGGAATATTGAACGAGTAATTACGATACCATCAACCAAACGTATCTTGACATTAGAAGGGCTGAAGCAGTTTTCAATTTGATACGGACATCTCTTTCAATCTGGGCGAAATATTGCGTGTGCGCCTACAATTTTAAAGCAGCAATTTTTTTAGTACAAGGTTCAAAATGAACAAAAAAAATTGTGTGGCTGATTGTGAACATGGAAAATATTTTTGGCGATTAATAAACTAAAAAATGTTCAAAATTGCCATAAGGCGCATGTAGAGGGTAGAGGAAGTATGTGAATAAATAAACCGGAGAAAACCCTTAAGGCACTGTAGAGTCAGGATCTTCTAAGTTTTATGATAACTGCTATATTCACTTTTTACTGGACATCTTCTGTTTGAAAAAATGACGAATTTCGGCTAAACGATTCATTTTAGATATCATGTGTGTACAAAGTCACACTAAAATTTACCAAGTAATTGAAATATGCAATAATATACAGGAGGTTTTATTTAAAAAATGCAATGTTGATATAAATCACCGTGTATAAGAATTGGAATTTCGTTGAAAATATTTTTAGGTTGTAGCCTTAAGAGTCCTTCAACATGCCCTGACAATGAATTTTAAATATGTGCGTTAATAAACTCACCATCCCCCATCCACACATTAATAGGTCACCTTGTATATATTTTCTCCTGTCAGTAACTTAGCTTGTGTTTCAAGGGTTTAGAAATTGAACTGCATAAAAGTGGTTATCGGGCCTATTGGAAAGAAAGGTTCTGAATACGGCAAAGAATTAATTCTTCAATTCAGGCCAAGGCCGAAACTCTGCCTTGGTTATTGTGTTATTTATTGGGTAATATTGCACTTTAATCTCATGATGCTGGCTCATTGTTTGTTGTTGATTTTGTCTTATTTTTTCCAGCTTCCGTGCTACGTTACATTCTTTTTCCTGCGCTAAAGGTGGGTTTCGCCCCTTGTGCTATTGCCTTCACTTCATGTTAATGGAAATTTCTTTTTATGTCTTTTTGCGTATAGCGGTTAGGACCATCAAGTTAGTGGTAATGTATAATAAATAAATACACTGAAAATAGCTTCGCTATGTATATTTTAAAATGCAAATAGCTTGACCTATACTTCAGTTCAATGTTGTTTTTCAATTAATCCCTCAGAACGATTTTCAAGGTATCTGAGCTATTAGCTCCTTTGTATTCAATTAAACAATGAAAATAGCTACGCGTGTGAATCACGTTTTATTTCTTGGATTCTGTGTAAGAATACGAAAACGGAATGTAATAAGCGTTTAGAAGAAATTGAATTGGGAAGCATTATGTCAACGTAAATAAAGTTATTAACCTGTTACTAATGTGGTTTTTTCAAAGCAACCTACTCATATTTCCGAAGATTAGCGTCCATTATAGCATATTATGCTGTAAATGCAATACATATAGGTACACATGCGGCCATATTTTCCAAACTAAAGAAGATATTGAAAATCGCGCAAAATCGTTTCGGGGGTATCAAGGGGGAACCAGAATGACGTTATGAGTGACAAACCCCCATTCCCCTTAAAAAATCCATACTTGTGACACATCGTTGGAAAGCTACTGAAAAATGCTTAAAGTCAATATTCATTAATACAATTTAACAAAAATTTAATAATTAACAAAAAAAAATAAAAATTAAGCCATGCCTATGTTCGAGATTTGGACGCTAAATTCGAAGAAACGGGATCTGTTATCAATAAAAAAAGAAAGCAACCAAGATTGCTTAATGGAGCAGCTCAGGTTGAAGTTCTTGGCCAATTTGCCATAAATCCCTCAATGTCAGCATTAAATTTTTTTTTGTTAATTAATAAATTTTTGTTAAATAGTCTTAATGAATATTGACTTTATTGGTACCACTGAAAAGCATTTTTCAGTAGCATTCCAACGATGTGTCACAAGTATGGGGTTACCATTTAGGATTTTTGAAGAGGGGGGGGGGTGTTAAGGGGGAGTGGGGAGTTGTCACTCATAACGTCATTCTGGTTCCCCCTCGATACCCCTCGAAACGGTTTTCCGCGATTTTCAAAAGTTTGGATCATATGACCGACTGCAAGTTTTAAAATTGACACCCCGTATGTACACTGCATGATACTACAACTTGTAGTATCATGTGTACACTGTATAGACAGTCACTGATGGAATTAATAACACCTCAACAACTCAAGTGTAGTAAGGAAACTAGCATACACGTCCAGCTGCTACCTTCAGATCTGCGCGAATATATTAAATTAATAGTTTAGGTCCCATATCTCGTACCCGTTCGCGATACTCCAAAAGTTCCACACTTCGATATACCGAATAGCGCAGACCGCAGTTTAGTGTTACTACAATACAATGTTTAACTATGTTGAATATCTTCAATTATCAAATCCAGTGGCAATTCCTTTCAATAAAATTGATTATCATGATACCTTCCATCATTAATCATACACACCGTATAATCACAGTTTCTATGTTAGAATTTGCCACAACATCGCGGACGGGCTCAATTGTCGCCACTGTCTTGTATAAAGTTACTGATGTACATTTAGGTATCCTTAAAAGCGCTCTCTGGTTAAGCAGCAGAGTAAAACTTTTTTGATAGGTATGCCAAGTGCCGACACCTTGAAAGTGTGCCGGATGCCTCTACCTTAATAGGTGGCCCCCTCGAATTCCCTAATACGCCGTTTTGCAAGAAAAACGTAGACAACACACAGAAAAAAATAAGAAGTTTGTTCCACAAACAAGAAAGTTAATTCGTATATGACATTCTTTTTTTTCTCATAGGTACGCGACTTTGTTGACAGGACTTGACATCTGTTAAATAAAAAACTCCCCCTGTCTTCTACGAGGTTCCAGTGCAAAGACCTCAAACCCTCAGACGAAGAGACGGGCGGAATTCACGCAATGAAAATACACTACAAAAATGTGATTCTTTCTGCACACAGTATGTGCACAATTTATATTTATTTCGATATACAGGGTGTTTCATAAGTATCCGTCAGAGATTCTAGGGCGTGTTCTAGAGCCCAAAATAAGAAAAAAATGGGGTGGCCTCACACAACATTTTTGCTAACCAATAATTGATTCAAATGTGTGTACCATTACTGGTGCCGAACTACCGTTTGCTATAATTTTCCTCTTGATTGCCAACCAGTGACGGTACATACGGGAACGACCGATTTCATAAAAGTTGTTTACATTGCCGTTCCTCGTTTCATAATTCAAATAAAATAAGCGCTTTTGGCGCAAAGGAAATTTAAACTAATTTTTATGTTTACTAAGTATAAAACGTTCCGGCTTTAACTAATATTTGACAATGACCGTGACATATATTGTATCAATGAAATAGGTCATCGGCGTAAGTAAACGTACACAAACAGCATACCACTTGCTTTCAATGTTTTGTTTTCGACCGAGTGCAGGTGCTTCATTTCTCTTCTTTACCAGTAGCAAGGTTTGCGCCAGTTTTGATGCATTGGTAATTAGGTACCCTTTTTTTCCGTTTGGTAGTAGATCAACGAGTTTTCCGTTAAAAGTGCAAACATTTCTTAAACCAAACTTGTCTTCATCTGTTAGCGTTTAAGGATTCAGTGGTGAAGATGGTTGTTCCCTTGAATTCTCTTTTTGTGGCCTTAACAAGTTCTCCCCAAGAGATAAATTTTATGATTATCGGGCGCCGTATTTTCGTACGAAGTTTCTCGATGCGATGGCGATGGCGATTTACACTTGATAGTATGAATTCGGCGATTTTTGGATTGATTTGCTAGTAATTCGTCTTTATTTTCGGAGATACCGTGCATTAAACAACAGTTGCGCCGGGAATAATTCCTTAGGTGGCCCCTCGGGTGGCTCATTCTCGCTTCCATTGCGCATATATTTTTTTAATTAACATGACACGATATTAAACACTTTACAGTTCTCACCCAATTGATTAATGCTGCTCATATCGATAACACTCAAATTATCTTTACGCCCAACAGATTGTAATTGCAGTTCAAATTCCCTCATTTTTGAGGTAAACGTGTCTGATAACGAATGCATATAGTTTACATCCATTATTGCATAATATATTTGAGAATATCAGTTAATTAATGTCTATTCAATAGCTTTATATATAGCGGTCGACGGGACTGATCCGTGCACTCACTCCATCATCATACGTAGCGAATCATCTAGAGCGACATCAAGGCGCCGTCAAGTCGATAAACGATTAGTGACAACGATAAGGAAATCTTCTTTCCAGAAAATATGATACGCTGACTGTAGAATTCTATAGAAGCTTTTCGTTTGCTATATAAAGTACTCGCTACTTTTCATCAGGCATTTTAGAATAATAATAATAAACAATGACAATAATACTTTATTAATTTAGTAAGCAACGTCCAATCATCCCCGCTATCTGCATATCAATCTTCTTCTAATTTGGTATGTGTATACAGTAAAGAACACAAAATGAACTGACTGTGTTAATTTATTATTACTTTGTAACGCGAGCATTAAAATGGGATAAATCCTTTTTGAACATTTTAAAGGGGTTGAGAGTTGAATTTCGTTAGGGTGGCTGGGTGTTAGGTCGGATACTTCTATTGCATTGTGATGTTTTAATCGGTATTCTAAATTTTCTTTTGAATCGATAATTTCCAAATGAATTAAGCGCACGTTATTTTTATAAGACCAAAGCAGGATGAGTCATGTGATTCTTTATTGGCGCTAGATTAGCTCAGGTTCATGAGAGATAAGTACAGTACAGCTGAAGCACATTCTGTTATTGATAAAGAGTAACACATCTTGGAAGAGTACTGACAATATTTTAAGGGATTGGGAATTATAAAGTTCGAATGCGCCTTGAGCCTTGAGTGAGAAAGTGGAAGTAGAGGCGGTCAGGTCTAGTGATGTAAACATTACGATTGGTTGAAAATATAACCAGGCAATACGGGGTCTTTCCGAGGGTCTCTATAAAGTTTTCTTTTTTAACATTTGTTCTATCCCTTCTCGGGAAACAAATCTAGCTAGACGAAGAACAGACGGACAGACGAACAAAACCATCACAAACGGGGAAATTTTTTTTCTTTCCAAAAATTCCCCTAACAACCTTGCACTTAATGTATCGGTTTCGGGAAAGTTAAATTCTAATCAGAAGAAACTAAATTCATCCACAATAATATTTAAACGTTGCTTGAACTCGTGCCATGCGATCTTATAAAATTGTATGGAAAAGCGGGCGTGGATGCGCGCCATAATGAATTTCATCCCCTCGAGACTCAGTAGTTGCTCCCCTGAACGTGTTACCGCAGGAACTTTGTATAACACGCTGCGCATTCCGTAGAAGATTGTAACCAATGCCGATAAGAGATCAGTTTTTTTTAAATTTTCGGGTAAAAAGCAAATAAGTTTATTTAAATGAGGGAATTCGAATGATTTATTTTTAAATAACGCTAGTCGTGGATCAAATTTTGGGGAAAAATTTAACTTTACCGTAAAAAATCAACATCCCCTGAAATATAACCTCGGTTACAATTTTCGGTAAAAGCAACTACTTTTTTTAATTTTTAGCTTTTTAAGAAATAAAAAAATGTGCTATCGTTTGCGTTTTGTCCGTCCGTCCGTCACTCTGTTCGGACCCACTTCCGCCGTGATGAACTACTTTTAGGGGAATTCCCCTGCAGTTGTGCTTTGTGGAATTTGTTGCAATACGTACACTATACCTTGAAGGTGTCCGGACGGCTATCAAATTTCGTTGTCTTAAGGGGGGACCTCTACTCCCGATGAATTATTGCTAGATACTGTTTTTGAAAGTAAAACCTGTTTTACATGCGACAACCTAATGGTTTCAGATTTTGCATACGCATGCATTTAGTAGTGCCAAGTAAAATTTTTGGAATGAGGGGGGGGGGCGGAACATACGTTCTACCCTTCATGGTATCCTAATAAAAGGTCTCAACAAAAGGGACTGCTATCTACCAACTCCCGCCCTTCTTTCTGACTTTACGTACCATACCCCTGATCGTAATCGCATATAATCTCTCATATCTCAAGAGCGGATTGTAGGAGGAGGATTGGCGATTGGAAGAAACGAAACGATATGTCGGAAGATGGTACCTACTTATAAAAGACAAGTGGAACGCCAGGACGAGACATAAACCTTTCGCCAGGAAAGATTGCCGGTCACAGAAGACCTGATCCCGGTCTACAATCTGTGTTTTTCTAAAGATGCGAGCGACCTCCGGGATAGGAACGTGCCAAGGTGTGCTGCGACCGGCAATCTTTCCTGGCGAGAGTTATATCTATTGGTGATGTCAAAACTTTCAGTGTAAATACCCGTGCCGGAGCAAGGTACCCTCAAAGGGCGGAAAGATTATCTAGACGTGGTGATGTAAAAACTTAATTGGGAATATCTCGCAAATGTTGGAGAAAGGTGCCTATCTTCAAAGGGAAAATGCAATATTTCCGAGAATTTCTCTCATTATTTAGCGGAGATTTTGAATGTGTGCCAGCCGGCCTTTAAAATTGCAAAGAGCCCCCTCCCCATTAATCATCAACCAATAATCGATAAATATAACATGATACTACCTTATAACCCAACCATTTATAAAGTTATTTCGGTTTACAAAAATGCGCTTTATCTGCACAGGGTTGTGCACAATTTATATTTGTTTAACAAAAACACGAATTGTTGCTCGCATAGGTAATGCAAGAGATGCTCACAATTCTTCCACAAGTGGAAAAATTTCGAGGCTTTCAAGTTCGATTAGGTCGTTTTACAAAATTGCACTGAAATATATACTTTGCATTGGTGTTTTTAGCGCATTTTTTAAATAATTAAATTTCTAGGGGAATGATTCTACAGTCCGGGAATTTTTTGCAAATTAAATTTATTTTTCGTGGTATTATAATTAAAGGTTTCAACGAAAGGTAACATTTTCTACCAACTGCCGCCCTTTTTTCTGACCCTTTATCAAAAGAGTGGGTGGGGGGGGGGGGGGAGCTGGTTCATGGTACTCCAATGAAAGATCTCAACGAAAAGAAGTAATTTCTATCAACTATAATCCTCCTCCTCGACCCCTTATCGTGATCGGATGTATTCCCTTATATCTCTAGAACGGCTTATCGAGAGGGTACTCATAAAGGGCGATTGGGACGCCTGGAAGAAATATATCCATTGGTGATGTCAAAACCTTAAGAGCGAATATCTCGAAAATGGTTTGTCAGAAGAAAGGCAAAATGAATCGAATGGACGAGCCATATCTATAGGTGAAGTCGAAGTAATACCTTGACAACGAAATTTCGGAAGATGGTACTCATAAAAGGCAAGTGGAACGTCAGGGCAAGACAGATCTATTGGTGATGTCAAAGCTTTCAGTGCAAATATTTGCAGAATAAAGTGCCGGGGGATTTTGAATGTATGCCAGTTGGCTTTTAAATGTTTATGTGTAAAAAGCTTCCTCCCCATTAATCTTTTACCAAGAAAGTCAACATCGATAGCATGCTCTTATAACCCAACCATTTACTAAGCTATTTCGGTTTAAAAATTCACAGATTTCCAATCCAGGCAACCATCGGATACATTGGAAATGATAACCATATAACGCCATATGTAAAACACAACTAACCCTTATTCACTCGGGGTTACCTGCTCCACTCGCTCTCTCGTGTCGCAAACGTAAACTTTCTGAATAATAAGCATCGTATCATGCTCGTAATACTATGAAAGAAGATGTGCGAGAATTTTAGATTGGAATTAACAAAACAATTGCGCACTATTAAGTAAGTATCGTATCGACAGTATCCGCGACTTTTCTTTAATCTACTGATTGCGGCCGAGTTACGGTACAATCAACACTTGACGCGACACCACTGTCTTCTTTTCTGATTGACGAAACCGGTAACTTCATATCCAAAAAATACAAAACATAAGCATTTCCAATGGTAAAAATGCCCTTTCTCTGCACAGGAGTTGTGCACACTTTATACTTGTTTGTTGTGGTTTTAGTGTATTGAAAAATAAAACTAGTATAGATGTGGTCTCTCGTGACCGACGAAACCGCATTTTCCCCGCACAGAATCAGTAATAACTCGAGAAGGAAGTGACTAATCCCAAAAATCTTTTGTCGTTTTGGTCTGGGCGCTGTGATACACCGTACAAGAAAGAAACCACAACGAAAAAGTTTAAACTGGAGACGTGTAGTAGTGGTACAGACGGACGTTTGGAAAAATGTGCTAAAAATATTAAACTGAAAGTCATCAAAAATGACATTTTAGACCACAGAGTATTTGCTCTGTACAGTGTTAGTACACGTACCTAGGGCCCCTATGCTATAGCCTATTATCTTATAGACAATCGGCCACATAATCTTGAGGTCCCTACTAAATGATGAACTAAATTTTGTGTTTTTCCGGCCTTCGTCACATTTTGTCTGACTGTGTGTTTGAAATGATGCAACAGTATAATCCATGTTTTAAATAAGTGACCAAGCGGTAGCCTCTTATATTAACGATCGGGCCTATTTGAAAAAAAAGTCTCTGAATACGGGAAAGAATTAATGCTTCTTCAATACAGCCCAAGGTCGACACGTTGCGTTTTCAGGTCATATCGATGCAGGCTCATTGTTTATTTATTGTTGATTTTGGTTTGCACCGTGCGTTTTTTCCAGCTTCCTTTAATGGACATGGACTATTTTCGATTTTGTGTTTTATATTTTTGATATTGTGAACTGGCGCCTCGGCGCCTTAACCTAATGAATTTTTTTGAGTAAATAGTGAAGAGGAGGCTTGCCAACTATTGACATGAAAAAAATGGGAAAGCTATTTACGTTGCGGTAAGTAAACGAATTCACAAATGTTTAGAACACCGGCCAATGTCTTATGGTTAGTAAACATTGGAGCAATGCACTTTTTACACCGTGACAAAGCAAAAATTTTCATGTGATCTTTGTGGGTGAAAAACTAATGAAATGCACAGTTTAGATTTTGTAGTTTAGTGGAAAAATGTGTGTTGTGGGCTGTGGCACAAATCAGTACGGAAGCTTGATAGATGTGCAAGTGGTCAGGACCAATTTGCCAAGTGTTCGTGTTTCACGAAGCGTTTGAAGCAATGGGCATTATTTTGACTATGCTACAGATAAAGTAGAACACGTTAAGGTGCGTGTGTGAACAAACGAATTAAAATTGATCCCTGGATTTTTAACTTGCAGCGTACAAAACAATCTTGCGTGTTACACAAAATATTCTACCTTGAAGTTGCAAAGCCTATTTTTATTCAACAAAATACAAAGAAACTTCCCCATCACGCAACTGTTGCAGCTCTTTCGATTTAATTTCCTGTTTGCCTTTTATAGGACAGTATCCGCATTTCCACTTTAAAGAAGATACGCAGCTAATCGCACGCATCTATTACAGCTCAAAATTGTGCGGTCAAGTTCACGCGTATCACAAAATTGGAATGTAAACTAAACTTACTTATAATGTGGATCATGAAGGAACCAAACACAACGGCCCATCCCCATCCACCATCGGGAGGTGGGGGCAGCTCACTATCCTGATCTTCTTCATCCTCTGAGTTTTTCGCTGGAAGTGGAAGCGTCATTCTATCACTCTACTCGTATTGTGCAGCGCGAAACTCACTCGTGGCCTTTAAACGCCCGAACGTGGCTCAAGTGAAAATGAAACTGCGAATACATTTCTCTATCTGCCGTATGGGAGTCGGTGGCTGATATCATTTCCACTACGATCTACAATAAACCAATCATTTTTGAATTCCGACACACTCATTTTTAACTAAAACTAAATTTACGTTGATTTTACTACGCGTCTCATAAAGCGAATTTTCGTTATCGGAAAGTAGGTTAGGAAATTCATTCATACCCGTGTATTTTAATCTAGATCTAACAATAGCTAGACGTTGCTCAAAACGTTTGATATTTATAGCGGAAACCAAATTTAACCCGTAAATGCTCGCGGTTTCTTTAAAGGCGCAAAATTGGGTTTTATATTACCGATTCGCGTTCATTCGCGTTGCATAAAATATCAAATCCTACCCCAAACCGTTTGAAGTAAAGAAATCTCATACACGCGCAATTAATATTTTAGCATCTCTCAAATGCTAAATGCACGCACACTAATTGGAAGACCCATTCTCTTAAATAATTTAGTCAGTTTTAAGCGCGACATAAATGCCAATGGACAAAGAGATCTGAAATAGAATTTCTTGCTTTCGAAAGGTTTCCCTCGTTTAGTAGTTTTCCTCTCGTGAATTTTTAATTAAATTCGTCATTAGCGCGTATGATTTCAATTCAATGACTAATTTGCCGGTGAACTTGGAATGGAGGTCTCGTGACAAGGTTTTAGATCCACGTGAGGCAAACAATTTGTATTTGTTAAGTACAGCGTTCAATGCGGAAAATTGACGCCAGTAAATCAGTTAAATTCGATTAGTACAGTTCGGTTCAATGTATGTTTTATGTCATTAAATGGTTAATAACTTTGCAACTCGATATCGCACATTTTTTTATGGTAAAAAAAAACACTACATGCTGTATACGATATGCGTTACTCAAATTGTTCGCAGGTATTTGTGTTTCTTCTAATTCTCACTGCCTACCCTCCCTACCGTAGTGTAGATTTTGAGGAAAACCAAATCAGGTTGGCATACCTCCGCTTCCGGTAAATAATAAATGATGAAGCCATGAAGGGTAGCATAATGACAAACATACTCAAATGAGCGACATTGATTGATTACCATCACGTGTCAGTACATGCATTTACGTTGAAGAATTATCACATTATGATTATCTATACAGGGTGATTCCTATAGTACCTGCCACCGTTTGGGAGCGTGTAGGTGGTGCGTAGGGGAGTATTTTGATATAGGACACTTGGGCTCGGAAATCTAAAATAAGGGTGCCAGAGCCAAATTTACCTTCTGGAATTTCGCGCCTGTAGGTAGGCAACCCAACCGGCCGGCGGTGCACACGGAGTAAATATTGAAAACTGGGAAAACTTCATTTTTGGGCCGAATTTCGTCGCACTGTAGTGGCGTCAGTTTTTATCCGATTTTCATCAACAAGAGCTCATCTCAAAGGAAATTTTATGTACTTTAATTTATTACTGAATTTTTTTCGCCAAAAAACCGATACCAAATAAGTTATTTGGGGTTTTGTGGAAAACAGCCGATTTTCCGCCATTTTTCCAAGATGGCGGCTCCCGCGACATGCGGATATTTGTACAAATATCAAATTCGGATTCAGCGACCCAAAAAACATACACCCTGCATCATGGTTCTTTGTCTCAGAAATGTGCAAGGTCAAACCCACTCGGGCCTGGACTACACTGTATTGGTCAATTCAAGTCGTGCTATTATTGGACCATTCTTCAAACTAGTGAAATATTCATGTTGGTTTTACTTTTTAGCGCATTTCCACAAAAAAAGCGCTATTGTGACCACTTCCGTCCGTCCGTCCGTCCGTGCATCCGTTGGGACGCTACTAGTTCTTTATATTAAGAGCTATTTGAGTTTGAGATATTTGGTTCGTTATGGTGTCGAAGCTTGCACCAAGGAAGGAATTTTTTCTGCGTTTATTGCTAAAAAAGTTATATTGTAAAAAAAACTATTTTACATGTTCCATAATTTTACACTTTTGCCGTTTATTAACGATCCTAGAAATCGTTTATAATTTTGTATTGCTGTCTATCGTCTGTCTGTTGGTCTGTCCGTCAGTTCCATTGTCTGTCTGTCCATCTATCTGTCCGTGTGAACGGTAACTTTGTTTAGAAATGTCCGATCGCTTTGACATCTCCGTTAGTTATGAACTGAATTGCATGAAATTCAATATGGGCATAGCTTTAGCGGTATAATACGCAATGCCCAAAGTTTAGTCGAATCGATTCAAAATTCACAGTGCCCTTTTCGCATCTCGTCCATTTATAAACCGAATTGCAAACTTTTTTATTTATAAAAGTATTTAAATGAAATTTTATACATAGGCACTTGGAATAAAGGAAAATCTAACGCCAGTTTCAAAATTTGGTTTTGCGATGGGACAATACGGTAACACGAGCGCCACCAGAAGATTCGGACACTCTGCTTCTGTCTGGTAAAGGTCGGCGGTTTTGGAATGATATCTGTAGAAGTAATCAGACGGAGGAAACGGCGATTCGAGGGACGGAAGGTGGGGCACTGGGAAATAATCAAAAAGGGAATTACGGTACACGGAAAGGGCCGAAATTTCCCAAAGCGGCTTTCATTAATTTCTCGGCTTCTAGTTATCACAAAAATCCGGGACCAGTCTCAAACCTCATGCCAATTAAGCGCGCTTCGTTTGACACTAGACACAATCCAATCATCAGACGAAGTTTGCTACAACACATCCGATTAGCTACCGGTCAAAAATGACCGGACTGAAATTTCCAAATTCGGTAGTCCAGTGAAGCCCACCGGTAATTGTAATTTTTGGATCAAGCGACAAGTTACTTTATCAGATTTATTTACGTGTAAGCGAGTGAGTCCTTGTAAATTGCCATCGATCAATCATTACTTAACGTATCAGACAATATTAATTTTCCCCACTTTTCCATCCGAAAAGAGCTTTCAGATGCTGCGAAGATAATTAAAATATTAAGATGAGAGCGATTTCTGAGATATAATTAAAATATCTCTTCGGGACCGGCTAGACAAACGGCAAATTAGTTACAGTATATTGATTTCCTTATTGACGTTTTCTTTTACATTACGAACACTATTTTGATGGTAGTCGTATGAATAAATTAAAGGTCGCTTTAATTGTTGACGTTGGATCGAGTTTCTCTCACCTTGGAGGATATAAAGGTGGATTTGTCGAATACGTAAGTAGGCGCCATTTGCATAACCACCTGTTACTTTGTGCGATCCTTGAGGATATTCGGTTTATTTGGATTTGGAACCAATTTAAACCAGGTTAGTTTTTGGATTATATATTAGTTTAAGCACCCTGGGTCAAATGACGAACCACATGCAATGACAATATCACCGGTATCTGTCAGTGTTATGCACCAGATTGACATGTACTTTCATAGATAGGTCGAGTCGTGGGGAGGGGAAGACAATCAACACCGCACAAGCACGACGCCATTACGAATTAATTATTTGTCTACATTTTATATAATTATATAACAGCCATAATAGCTTGGTCACCTCAACCAAGGGAAAATATAATTATCAATAATTATTTACTTATTTATTATCCCTCTCTTGTTCTGGGCCCTCAACAGGCTTGCGCCCAATTACAGAGTGACCTGCATAATGCTTTTAGAGGTGCCTCTGCAGAAGGTCTTAATTCCCATCTGTGCCACAGATGAAAAATTCACCTCAACCCAGGTTCGAACACCCGACCTCCGGATTTATAGTCCAACGCTCTACTAGCTGTAAATGTACTTGTAATTGTTTAAAGTTACCCGTATTTCGATCCTTGATCGGGTTTGTTTTGATTTTAGATTATGTGTGGATATTTCTGTCTCCTTCAGAGAAAAATTTGTCACGTTCCGATTGTGGAATCCACAAACAAATTTGGCTCTTCATGCATGGATAATTATTAGTTTACAAGTTTCATCAATAACATTAAAAGTTAAGATTTTGCTTTGTTTACGCGTCATTTTCTGATGATTTCAATCTACTTATAATCAGCGAATTACTGAGAGTGCAATTCATAACGGTCGAGGCGTCTGGCAATAGTTTTGCTACTGTGTTGGATTGTTGAGAAGGAACAAAGTTGATTGCTGAACGAGTAAAGATTGTCGCTGTAACCAATTAACACCATTTTGAAGGCGTATTCTGAAACATTTCAGAAAGGGAGCAGCGGTCAGCGGGAAGTCACGTTATGGGCTTTTGAAATTATTATGAGGGTGAAATAGTACGATTTAAGAAGTTTCCAAGAGGACTGGTAATTAACCACGGGAGGGTGCGTGTGAAAAAGATAACGATACGCCTGCGATTACATAACATGTGTCTCGAAGCGGTAGAGTGGTTTTAGTTCACAATACGTGGACTTGAATTGAGTCAGTAAGTAAAATCAACCACTAGAAGAAAATTTTGCGTGTGTAGCTCGTAGTCTTTTTCAGTTAAAGAGCAATCTTTCGGTTCACAATTAAAGAGAAACCTTCATTGGTAATAATAATAAAAGTATAAATTGTCTAACAGAAAGTAAATTCATCGGTTATTAAGGATCCTCAGATCCTTTATAGTTTTGAATTGTCGTCCGTCCGTCCGTCCGTCCGTCCGTGTGCGCTCTAACTCTTTTTAAAAGTGGCCGATTGAGTTGAAATTTGGTGTACGGGTTCTTTGGACATTAAGGACGGACGCTATTGATTTTCAGGAAGCTGGTTCAATAGGAACAAAAGTTATAGGACTTCGAGTGAATCGGGAACAGGAAAAACTACGGGCTCAATATAATAGAAATCAACATATTTCATTCCCTAGGTCATGTATCGGATTGGGACTTCCGCTAGATTATTCCCTATGACTCTTAGATGTGTAATACTTTAATATAACTCTTCTCTGTGGTATAGCTCGAAAGTTTTAGAGCAAAATGTAGCAAAAATTACACTTTATACATGAATTTAGAGTTTTAAAAGGTTTCAAACGCATTATCTTGATGCAGCAAGAGTACATCACGTGCACATTTGATAACCGCATGTGTGTGATTCAAAAATGTTAAATTATGGCCATATGGGTTTTGATCAAAATAATCAAAATCGTTATTTATGCACCAAGATCGTCGAGAAAAAGACTAGGGGCATTATCTCAATGCTCAAGACATAAATTTGATGCATTTCTGGCGACCATATGGATTTTGATCAAAACATGTCAAAATCGTTATTTATGCACCAACATCGTTGGGAAAAAGACTAAGAGCATCATCTCAATGACCAAAACATGAATTTGATCTATTTTTTGCGACCACATGAATTTTGATCAAAACATGTCAAAATCGTTATTTATGCACCAAGAACGTTGGGAAAAAGACCAAGAGCATTATCTCAATGATCAAAACATGAATTTGATCTATTTTTGGCGACCACATGGATTTTGATCAAAACAAGATTAAGAGCATTATCTCAATGGCCAAGACATGAATTTGATGTATTTTGTAACATTAAAATAAATTATTGTTAAAAGTTATTGTAATACTGAGGATCCTTCGATATTTCGTTGTATCGGTTTATTAAGTCAAATTTCGTCCGTACGATTTGCGGAAATCCGACGCGAGAAGTTAAAACCGAGTCAACGTTCGACAGTAAAATTGATTTTTGACGTCAGCGATACTTACCTGACGTAAACCGCTTTGCAGACAATTAGTACTTTTTACTAAAATGAACTGCGATATTTGGATTACTTAACATCGAGTACTACTTGGAAATAAATATTTTCCCGGTATGAGCCAGCAGTCACCATCAGTTCAATTTCACTAGAGTAAAATAGAGGGCGATCCAGTATTCCAAAATTGAACAATTCAAGGGATAGATTTAGACGTTGTATAATTAAGATAATTTTTCATTTAATTTCATTACAGACCGATTCTTTTAAGCATTTTGAGGCATTAGAATTTTGACGTTTAAACAGTAAATAGAAACATTTTTTAAAGTTGTTTTCAACTTTTAAAATGAATTTTCCACTGTAACCAATAGTCTTGTCTGTACTCAGAAAGTACACAGTTTTCGATTTAAATTCAATATTAAGTCACATAAGTCTTCTGAGTCAAAGATATAAGATTTAAATTTATTTCCAGCCGATTCGGAGTCATTTACAATTGAAGATTGAATGTTTAAAAAACATCATAATCATCATGTAATATTCATTAATTAATAAGTTGGGTAAACATAAACAAAATATTATACATAGGTATTTGTAAAAATAAACACGCTATAGCGGTCATTTTCAATAGGCTTGTTACATGCGACCTATAGGCATAGTTTCAACAGAATCGGATCAAGCGTTTGCCAGTTATTGAGTTATCGTGTTCACAGACAGCCAAAGAGACACCATCAAAAGTAGATACAAGCATCAAGTACCTTTGAAGAAGAACGGCCTGGTTAAAAAGTGTGGCGGTGGAGAGGAAAAATAACTCTTCATAACAGTAGTAGATCGAGTAAAATGGGCCATGATGATCGGAAAAAGCTGGATTTTATTTTTAGTCTTCTTTTTATTGTCTTTGCCACCTTATTTACGCATTTCCCGTCTTTTAACCAGGTTATACTTATATATCAAACGCGATGAATTTCCTCCATTTAATTAAAGGGCAATTTACACTAATTAATGAGAGTGAAAAATACGCGCTTTTCAAGCAAATTCTAAGCAGATGTATTTATTCCAGCTGCTTCCTTTTTCGCAACACCAAAACGAATTACACCTTTTCCCTTAAACACGCGACGATATGATCTACCTACTACAGCACTAATTCTGTGGTAGATTTTAATTTATCCGCTTTTACCGGTAGCCATAGCATACCAGAATTTATGAGGTTTATATAAATCTTCATTATTTGCTCACCAGCAAACGCTATACATGCACGAATATTCTAAAGGAAATCCGGAGAGTACTTTCAAAAACAGTAATTGCCAATTAAAGCGAGGAGCCCATATTCAAAGATACGTAAAAGTTTAATAAGGAATCCAACTTTATTAGCCATTCCTGATTAACGCATTGCGACCGCGGCTAACGCTTCTTTCTACCCTTGCGAAATTGTGATGGATGTTGAATAGCGTATGAGACAGCGACACTTCACGAGGCTTGTACCTACACCAAAAGCAGTTATAAATAAGAAATGATTCAATCATCTAAGCGTAACCGTGATCAAATAACAAGACGTCGTACAATACCTAAGTATCTTGAAATGTGGACGCAATAGGCATATATAAATAATGAGATCCTACAATAAAGATAGTGCACTACTCACCCCGTCCCCTTTCAAACTCAGAACATCAATTCATCATTTGCCGATAAACTCATAAATATGAAGTAGTATCAGTTAACTTTCAACTTTTATATCGCCTACTAAGCACAAAGGGGATGAATTACGAATGATGTCGCACCTAGAAAGTATTGAACATGACCCATATACATATCTTTAAAATGCTTCCGAAAATGAAATTTGTAAACGTCCAGTTGACATGAAACGTCGGAGATAAATTTGCACACCTTTTATAACAGCATTACTCTAGGTGTTACCGCCGAGGTTATCGCACTTTAAACAGTCCAAAAGTGAAGAGATCAATATAAAAGTGTAATTTCATTTAGATGCATCATCTTTTTTAAAGTATTAAGGCATCTATTCACTTCTAGTGATTAAAAGATAAGGGATGGTGAGATCAAAAATCAATTTAGGCTACTTAACTGGCGCCTACTCTTATATCAAACCAATTCGATTATGATAACAGCATTGATTACGTATTTAAGCAAAGATAACGTTATTTTTTCTAGAAATTTATTCTATTTCAATATTAAATAAACTAAACAAATATAGAAAACGAGCTCCTGGGTATGGCTATAGCATGTGCAAAACCAAATTTTAAACCTGATGTTAGTTTTGCTTTTATTGAAAGTGTATATGGTATGAAATTTTATTTAATTGCTTCCATAAACAAGAAAGTTGGCACTACACATTCTACACACAACCAAATTTGGAAAATGACGCTACGTACATTTGCTTTTATTCCAAGTATCAAATTAATTTGAATGCCTCCATAAATAAGAAAGTTGGCACTGCGCGTGCGCAAAACTAAATTTTGAATTTGCCATTAAATTTGCTTTTATTCCAAGTGGCTATGTATCAAATTTCATTTCAATACCTTCATAAATAAAATACTTTGCAATTCTGTTTATAAATGGTAGAGATGCGAATGTGAATGTTGATTGATTAGGCTTAATTTTTGGAATTGCGTTTTATATCGCCAAAACTATACGCATATTGAATTTGATACAATTCGGTTCATAACTCACGGAGATGTCAAAAGGACCTTCCTTATTTTTTGGACTACATTGCCAACTCACGAACTCCGATCTACAAATTGGATAAAAAATCCATCTACTAAATTTTATCGTAGTCGGTCCATTCGTTATCGAGATATCGTGCTAACGGACGGACAGACGGACAGACACCGCAAAATTATCAACTCCCTCTCCTTAATAATCGATCAAAAACCTTTGTGTCGGATGAACTTGATTGAACTATGAAACCATTACCCGCGTTTGGTATGATTGGGAGGCAATTCTCTGCGGTTATGCAACCTGTGTTGTATAATTTTCACAGGAAGTCAAGAAAGCAGTGGTAACGGCAAAGAGAATATTTGTTATTGTTTGCAATCAAATCATTTAGTATTTAGAATTAGAGATAACCTGACCGCGTGTTTTTTAGTAAAACTTTTACAGAAATAGAACTGGGATAGAACAGGAAAAGTATGTGTTTACATACGCCTATGGTTAGGCAACACACCTCACAACTGAAAGAATCGCCATACCGGAAAAAATACGAAACGCTCTGTGTATACAACAACCATGAATGCTTCGCTTTCTGCGCAGATGTGGAAGGATTTCTGACAACTCGAGAGAAAGGTAGCGTCCTGCGTCAGTTACTCAGTTCGGTAATGGTACGCGGATCCGAGCGGAGTTTAAGTAATGTTGCGTCCTCCAGCACTTACTTTGTTGTGCTTGTTTGGAAAGTGTACTAATTTTATTCTTTCTTGTACTACCTATTTAACAATGAATTTCATGTCACAATTTGTTATTTACATTTTGCATAAAATACTGATATTGAAGCGTGGCATACTCCATGTTTTCAGTACTGTTACCTGAATCTTGTTTATTTGTTATACTGTACAAGTGTTTATGTCTTTATATTGCTTATTAAGTATTTATTTATGTATTCACGAGGAAGTTTATTATCAGTGTACTGTTGCATTGTATGCTTCGATTTGACCATTCCGTGGATTAAATACCTCATACAGACAGTCCGATTCTTCGGTGTATCTGTTGCTTGCATTTGACTCGATATCTGATTTTTATTGTACCATTTGTTGAGATGTTATTTTGCATTTTGTTGTCGTAATTCATTTATTTCGTGTATTTATGTGGGTTATGCCAGATTTTTTGTCCCGAAGAAAGTTTTTGTGGTATGCTCTTGCCTTTTCTTACGTACAAAATTTTGCAGATTACTCAATTCTCTTTCGGATTATGTCTCACGTTCCAGCATATAAAAGAATCGGTCAAGTAGGTTTTACCCAACGTGCTATCGAGTCCGGTTTGATTGCTGCCGAGATGCTAAAGTGAAACCGAATGTCCGTCGTTTCGACTCGAAAGTTAGATGGCTTTATTCGGAGTTTTTTTCTAGAGTTGCCTACTGTAAGTAGTCACAATTGCAGTGCCGGATTGAGAGACCCCTAAGATCAGTACCGTGTTTACGATTTATTTCTCCCTTTTGTAACTTTTGTTGTTTTGAAACATCTAAAACTTGAAATCTAGCTTGATCTATTTACTTCAAATCCAATCGTATAGTTCATATACGTGTAATTAGTACAATTAGTAAATGCGACTCGAGCACGTTATCTATCTCCAGAAAGTCCACTAACCAATGCGTAGAAATTCCTGTACTTTTTAAAGGAAGATAGCGTAGCTTTTTCTTGGAAATTTTACGTGATTGCAAAATTAACGCAATCCGTTGCAAGACGAATTTGACATTGAAAATGAGCTATCTTCGAACATATAGTGAAATTCGGTTCCGGCTTACGTTATGCTGTTTATTTATTGTCAACTTTCCTTAGTACAGACTTAAAAGAGTTCATATTCGCGATAACTTTCAAACTTTCGCTCTCTGTATTCAACTGATTTTCTCCTTGGCAACTTTTTTTAATATCTAAAAACCCAAAAGTTGAATTTACTTGTACCGTCCGAATTAGCGTAGTGGCACCTTTGTATGTTTTATTTTTGTCTCTGCGATAAGGAGTTTATTGTTAGGCAAAACGTGTTGTTTCGCTGATATAGAATGCGAGAAGTGGGGATGTTTGGCGCGTTCCGCCGTCGATGGCGTTTATCTAATCAAATTTTGATTTGAGTTTTATTTACGGATTTTTAAAGCCAGAGTTTGTTGGTAGAGCAAGTGATGTTTCAATAAACACTGGAGAAAACGAGAAGACTCCTCTTTTTTGCGACGGTTTGATGGCATGTACATTTTTTGACGCTAAATTTGTGGGCAGTCAGCCTGTGTATGTGAAAACGTATTTAATCGGTATTAAAAATGCGCAAAAAAGTTATGGAATCTTAATGAAAGGTTTGTTATTACATTGTTAAGCGAAGTAAAAATTTGTTGTCCGTCTGTCAACATCTTTAGATAACAATTTTCCAGGACCCTAGCGGAGAATTGGCAATTCCCATGTGCGCAGCGCCCTGATAACAAAATAGATTAGATTCGGCGGGACCGTCACGTACTTCCCATTATAACGTTGTTTCATGGCGCGACAAGCTCACGCTACCTACTGTTCACACGCAAATACATGGTCAGGCTCCTATACAGGAACATTAACCCACAAATTTACATAACATTTCGAAAAAGCTTCTCCAATAAGACCTCTCTGTATATTGTGTAACAGTCAATCATAAAAAATACATGCATACAAATTCAATATAATTATAAAAGAAAACACTCCTAAAGCCGTTTCAGCTACTACAATCAATTTAAAATCTCGTTCACACCCCTGTGCTATTTTACTATCGCGGACCGTACCTGATTTGAAGGAGGAAAAATGACATACGGTGTCTTGGAAAGAACCCAACTCGGACACTGTAAACCAAAAGCTGTATCTAGAGAAGCGCTATTCCTAAAACAAAACTGGAGCAAAAACCACGCTAATGTTCCCTGTTTACCGAGAAGCGGCACGGTTTGAAGAACTTACAGGAGGGAACCTAAAACTCTATCCTGCCCCGTGTGAATCTTTAAACCACTACTACTAAGGCTAACTAAAGAAATTAGGTAGGGATTATTCCGGGGATTTTTCTTAAAGGCATTACGGTTCAAACTGCGAGAGAGACAGTTAGCTAAGAGCTCAAGATAGATTTGTTTTCTGAGTTCGAGTTTAAGTTACGGTAGCGTAAATCGTACTGTTCAAAATATTTTTTCAAGTTTTGAATGAAGAAGAGTAACAATTTCGGGTGTCGCGAAGTGCCTATGCATTAAATTTTATTTAATGATTTCAATAAGAAAATTGGCATTGTGCATGCGCAAAACAATATTTTGAAAACGTCGTTAATTTTACTTATATTCTTCATTCAGTTTGCATGGCACATGCGTTAAACTACATTTTTGACACTGCCCATACGCAAAACCAAAAAATATCGGTATGCACGGAATTCTTGGACCAAGCCCTTTCAAATGAGCCCCATATCGCCCAAATCGGTTCTGCCGTGTAGAAGGAGTGCGTCTGACGGACGGACGGCCGGCCGGCGACAAAGTGCAGCCAATAGCGATTTTTCAGTTTGAGGAAAATACGCTAATTAAGACATTAAATCGTTACAATTTCGTTGTGGTAAAAGTATTCTTAAAGTTAGCATTCGAAAAAACATTAATAAAAAAGGTGTAAGATTATGGTTTAGTGAAAAAACTTAGGTACTCCTTTTTTTCGAACGAAAGGTTCAGCCCCAATTAAAAATCCGTCAACAGACATAACATTCTGCGCTTGCTCGTTAGAAAAAATTACGTCCACAGAACATCGATGCACATCAGAATTCATTGAAGTAAAGTTTGCCGACGGATAGCTTCACTTCGAATCATTGTCGTTGTAAGGAGGTTCGTTCCAAGCATATTTTGTATCTACGGCATTATCTATTGAAGGGTATTCTTTCTATGAGGTACAGTAATATTTATTTCTGTAACATTAAGGGTTGTTTATCTTTAAGAAAAATCGTAGTAAATAATTTTTGACTGAATTAAAAAATTGTCAAGGAAAACTTGGATTTGATATGTATGTTCGTAAGGCAAATTGAAGCGGTTGGTATTGTATGTATTTTATCTCTGGTGAACTCATTGACATTGGAACTGTTAGAAAAGACCGTATCTGAACACTTAATCATGCGATACATATTCATGGGACATTTAAGCACGGACAGTTGAACACTTCGACATTTAATCTCAAATAATGTAACAGTATTTCTGTACAGGATATTTAAAGTTTTATTTTTACGTAATTAAAATGACTAAATGTAATGATTACTCCCAAGTACGAATGATGTGACTGAATGAAAATTCATTTAAAGGAAAATTGTTTATTTCAGTTATTGTATTCGAATGTATGTTTTAAATATAGCCGCTATGAAGCAGAAAGGAAATTAAACATAAATAATAATCACGGCGTAAATACAATTTCGTTCTCCGTATGTAAATAATGTAAATTAGGGTAAAAAACTGCATAGAAATAACGAGTATTAACGTTAAGGTCAAAGTTCGAGTCATTGTAAATAATTCATTTAGAGCTAGTAGAACGACTTAAATCCGTTTGTTCCCTACCGCTGCCAAAGTATCAAAAGCTTAATTCACGGACGTTCAAGCTATGTATACATATGCGAGTTTGCGCGATAAAACGAATTGAGGTCAATGGATACAAACCACGAAAATACGGGGATTTCAAGCACAAGAAGGGAGTTGCTCGCCGCCTTTGAACGGAGCAACATCTATGTCAGTCGCGCCCGCAAATTATAAGCGCGGAGTTTCATAATAGAGCGTTAACGCGACATTTGTAAGAAAACCAAGCAAAAGAACCGAGTAAAATTATCTCCAATGAACCACCGTAGAAGGCGAAGACGTTTCTTCACGACGCCCCGGAGAAAATTGGATTGCGAGATTATCGAAGACGAGTATTCATTCTCGATTTTTCTATACGCGGTCCGTGCATAGTCCACCTAGAGAGTTCCGAACGAAGACTAAGAAAAACCAGCCTGCCTGTGATTGGCCTAGCTGAAAATCGAATAGCAGCCTGCAGCGGGCGCTCCCAATTCATTCATTCGACTTCCACATCGATCGTGAGGCAAAGTTATCCTCCAAGTCCTGGTGCACCGATAATGAACTAAAGGTATTTATAAATACTATACAAACAATATCGCGTTGTAGTTTATCGTGCGTCGTTATTAGTCCCGTGGTAGATTTACATGTCGCATTGTCGTTTATTTATAGAACATTAATCAAAAGCGGTGTCATTGTAAAGGCGATTTAATTACCTACTAGTGATGCATTCAAATCAGTGCTTATCAGTACTGTTTGTATTCATTTTAACGACTTGAGCCTGGAGGCGTCACAGTTTTGTTTTGATTTTCGATTAGATTGTATGATAAGTTATGAGATACGAATTAAGTTTCTTTCTGTACTCAGCGGTTTTGGAGTAAATACTTTGATTTGAATTCACGTAGTAAATACAGATTTTCCTTTCTATGCAGTGACTTTTTGTGACTGAATGAGTTAACTTTACTTTTACAGGAGTGTACCGCCTCACCTCCATTTCTCTTAATATGTGTTATTTACAGTTAAAAGGCGATTTTCTAAGAGAAAAGGAACATAACAGGTTTTAATAAAGATTATTGATTTTTATTCATTTATCCTGCCCCCTTTCCTTGAGGCCAGAAGAATCATCGACTGAAGCTAGCCGGCGCCCAACAACCATTATTTTATGTCAAGAAGAACCACCCCTAAATAAATTATTTTGAGGAAAGACGGTAAGGAGAGTTGAAAAGTAACCAGCCGGTTACAATAATCATATGGGCACATAAACCCCTTGCGTTTGTAGTCACTTCGAAACACTAATAGCGCGTTCAGTAACGTACCAAAACATTCCTGAATGTTACCCAGTTGTTTTAATTTTGATAAATACAATTTCCACGTGGATTCATTATGAATAGTTTTTAGCTATGTTTTGTATAAACATTTTACTATTTTCACTCACTGAAAAACTGCCCTTTTCTCTACTTGTAGAACAATCTACTATTGTTAAAAAGATTTGTTCTAGTTCATTTTGTAAAAGCTAGAAGGGTGGGTCCACCCCCTTGAAATGCAAACCCGTTGCATAATGACGCATAACCGTGGGACTTAAAAAAAGAAACAAGTCAACGTGTTTCATTCCTCCGACACCCTGATGGTTACCGGAGGCGGGCTGCTCAGGGTTTCCTGACCCTCTTCAACCAGAGAACGTGAATGTAAGGACGGGTAAAGTTAAGGATGGGAACGGAAGGAATAGAGTTAGAGAGCTGAGAAGGAACAGTACTGCTCCACCATTCGCCTCGTAGATTTAACATAGTGGCTTCGGTGGGACTTAAAAGGAAGGTGCCGAAATTTAAGGCAGAATATTTGGGAGAAAAGACAGCGACACGTTGACCCAGAGGCGTACATTTGCTGTCTGACAATGCAACAGTGTAGACTGCTGCCATAATTCACGATTTCGGTTTTAAACAAACGAATCCACCCCGTATTGTCTAGGGATGGCCCAAGTGACGATTATGTGTTTGCGAAATCCAAAGAGAACCTAAGGGCACTCTATTGACGTTATTAATGAATGGTTGTTGAAGCGTAATGGTATTAAATTTGGGGGGGAACCGTAATGAAAAATCTAATTTTTAGTGTACGCTGTTACTTTCGGTCGTGAATGGCACTGCCCTCGTAGATCAGACAAACTTTGAGTGCGACACCGTATTCTGGATATTTAAACACTGCTATCTCGGATGGATGTAATTTAGATAATGCGAGAGAATCGATAATTCCCGCAGCTTTTTTTCTGCGAAAGCGAGCTTGAGTTTATCTGCGGTCGTAATAAATTAAAAATATTGAAAACGAATCCGGAAGGATTAGGGTTCGGCTGAAGACGCAGAATGCTGTATTGTGATTTTCTCGTTTATCAATGAGCTAGAGGCGCCATCTAGGTAGAATACAAGAGTTTCGGGACGTAGATCAACGCGAGCTTAGAGCTTTCAGTTTGTTTCAGTTTTACGTGTTTAGTTGAGCACGCGACGTTGGCGGTTAGTCATGGATTCGCGTTACATGTTTTTCGTGGCCGTCGTAGCCACGACGCTAATATGCGCCTCTTCAAGGGCGGTAAGTTAATGATTTTGTATTAAACAATTACCTTGGCTTTCAACTTTTGAAAGTTTAACCAAGCCGAAAAACCTTTTCCAATGTTCACTCTTTCTAAATAATTCAGAAGTAATCCCAACCCTTGCGTTACCGCACTGCAGTTGCATTGTTTGACGACTTTCAATAATTAATGCGCCCTCGGGCGATTTTTTTTGCTTTATGAAGGGATTTTTCATACAGCAACCGTTCCAACTTTGAGAGTTTTAGTCGTTTATCTTCCAAGTTTTTTGATAAGGGAATTCACCGAAATCTGAGGTCTTGGAATGCAAATAGCATATTTATCAAAGGCAAAGGCTCGGCTTAATAAAAAATTGCAAATTACACCACCCCAAAAATTCGAATTTTATTTTTATTATACACGACTTTATAAGTCCTCTTAAACCTGAAAGGATTACAACCGTCCTCGGACTAGATTTCTCGTTACACCACAAAATATAAAGCGCTTTTTTCGGCGTTTCTGGAATATGCCGAATAAACATTTCTGCCACAAACTGCCCGTTAGTGCTTTCGTGTACGCTGCAATTTGTGTTTCGAGTCGAGAAACCACCCTTAGATTGTTATTGTACGGTGCACTAATTAGTCATTGTTCGATTAATTTCGGATTAAAGTATTAGCGCTTATGAGTAGTACAAAACTTGGCTCAGCGCAATTAAATTTCTATCTACACCAAATTGGACACAATGTTCCTCTTCCAACAATCAAAACTCGGAAAAGCCCATACGCACAGATTACGTAAAATTTTCCGGTTGCAATCAATAAAAACCGTCCGGGAAAAATTTAATTGATGGAGCTATCGTAAATTCCGCTTTATTCTTTTCGTCAACCTAATTCCGTACGTACCGTGCGTTTGTGTCAAGCGTGAATTCATTGTGGAATATGCGGGAGTTGAGTGAAACATGGCTAATTGCCCACCTTCGCTCAACGGCATGCAATTCAATCTCAACCTAACTGATTAAATTTCACAAAGCAAATTCTGTTCTGCCATTTAAGTGATAAAAGATAAAAGCAAGAAGATGCATTAGCTTTGCGAACGGAACATGTACCTATAAAAATAGCTGTCAGTTAATTTTCCAACTTTCAACTTTAGTCTTTATGCATTAATTCATAATTGAATTACACCTACTGCGCTACCAAAGCTAGGCATTTGGCAGAATGAATAATAAATTCCGATCACCACTTCCGCATATAAATATAATAAATATTTATAAAAGTAGCATCTTCGGCCTATAAGAGCTTGTTGAAGTCTGAAAGAATGTTAAATCATTCTTTTTGGATTGTACAATTTTCTCAGGTAAAAATCAGAAAACAGGTCAGTAAAATTGTTGGTGACAAAACTGTCCACAGTTCACACACTAAACTCCAAATGTTTGCAAGCGGATCACCACATCTTTTGACAACGACAATATTCAAATCGCTTCCAACTTCGCTTTTAATGCCCACCCTGAATCTTTTCCCGTAAATTCCAGTTTTACTAATTCTGATTCTGGCAATTTTTTTTTATTAGCACGATGTTTTCAATAATTAATTGGTGGATTTTTTTTCAAGCCTTGCAATGATTGGGCTGATTAAATGGATGGTAGACTGCCCGTGCGATCCTATTCAGGGTGTCCCAGATCGAGTGGGATTGTACGGGTATCTTTGTTATTATTGGGCATAGCGATTACAAGATATTAGGTGACTTCATAATTATAAAAGCTGTAGAAAAAACACGGACCGACCACAGACTTCTGAGGCGTGGCTTCTGGTAACGGTGCTCTGCCGTTGACATTTTCAACTTTATAGTTTTCTGGCTTGAAATTTGAAAATGCTGTGAAAATCTTCGTCCGTAACGCGAAAATGACTGGATGTAGACGATGGCTCGCTCTTGGCGTAATTCCTTTCTTCGGGATCCGCCTAATGGACCGATTGGCTTAAAATTGCACTGCACGCTTTGCGAAAAAAAGTAGAGTACGTCTGACACCGCGTACAATCGCCTAACGAATGATGCTATTCCACAATTTACACTTCTATTTATAGATATCCACATAGTAAAATCTGATACAATCAGCGTTTTTAAACGAAGAATGGTTTCAGTACTTAACTTTCATAGGTTTTTTGCCTTTCAACATTCGGTTTAACTCGCTTCTCCTTGCTGTTACGTTAATTATATACTATGACCCGCTTCATTTACCTCATTCAAAATATACACACATACAGCACTCTGAAATAAAATTGCATTCCTAACCGCCGTTGTTACTTTATATTGCTAATACCCTTTTAACTTCCCTACGGTGAAACAACTTGGGTTATAATAATTTAAACAACTAATTCCCTTGCAATGCGTAAAACACATTCACACACAAATTTTAAATTTCAGATTATGCATTTTTCTACGCTATCAAGCCTATTAAGGATTACTTATTGGTGACCTTTAAAAGCCCTTAAGTGCACTCTTAATCCCCTTCAAGGCTCGTTCAGACATTGGACACCCTTTAAAGATTATTAAAAGTTCTTAAAGACTGAGAATCAACGGACGGTGTGGTCTTTGGGAACTAGAGTACAAACTGAGACGATCCAGGTTTAATTCCAGTTCCCGCTTTCTCGGCCGTGGAGTCTACTCAGCCCCTGAAATTGAGCACCTGGACTTTTATCTAATAGGAAGCTATGGAGTGCTAGCTTCCCGTTTTTCATTTTTATACTATAAGACTCATAAGACACAAAAATAGTGTTATGATCAAGTGAGATGACAGCGTGGACTTTAGTGTTAGCGAAACCATTACATTGGTGTCAGGTGTCGCGTTTATTTAAAATCAAGAATAATGGCAAAATTAATGGAATTGAAGGTTGCCGAACTTCGTTTTCAACTTGAGGAAAGATCCCTTGACACGGCAGGTAAGAAGAGTGTTCTTCAAAAGAGACTTGGAGCTGGGCTTATTGAGGAAGGGAAGGGAGTATTCTTTTGAAAGTCTCGAACAAAAGAGCATTATAAAAGGTGCTATATAAACGAAGGACAACGTTAAAAGCAAATTATTGGCGGTACTCACTGCTGACGTTCAAGCTGTCCAGAATATGGTGTCAAAGAAACAGCTCCATTTTTGGAATTGCGAAGAAATTGGGCATTTCGAGAATCAATGTCGAAAGGTTCGTGGGAGACCTGGCGAATAGTCAACAACAAAAGGCCCCGGAAGCCACTGTCTCTGCACTCAATACTAATAGTTCGATTTTTGTAGACGGTTTAGGGGATGGAAAACCAGTGTCCATACTTGTAGATACAGGCGCGACAAGAACGAGTATGGCGCCCCGTATTTGGTTAAAACAAGAGGTTGCTGCATCGAAGAAACTGTTTTCGTAGCCGACATTAAAAACGACTTTATTTTGGGTATGGACTTCATGAGGAAATACGGGTTTAAGATGTATTTAAATGAAGGAGTTATTCATCTCACCCAGAGGAAATGGCAATTCATCCACTCGTTGCGAGTGATTTTAAGCGAGAACAGCAGACCTAACTGAAACTATTGCCATGGTACGATTGGACGGCAAATACAGTGAAGGCAGTATTTCGGTTTTGGATTGCGGTAGTGATGATTTAAAATTGAGTCGAGGAATTTATTTGGTGAAGAAATATTCGGGTGCAAAGAGTCAGTCCCGGTTCGTTTGATGAGTGTGAATTTTTGTCCGGTGACTTTACGGAAAGTGACCGTTCTCGGACAATGTTCAACTGTGTCGTGCGTTATCCCCGAAGTTAGCGCGGTGAATACGAAGAGTTCTGTTACTTGTAAAGAATTGAAAGACCAACTCTCAATAGACTCTGCTTTACTCAAAAGACAACAAAGGATGAAGCTATACTGTGTCATTACAGGGATCGAATGGAAGAATTAACCTGGTTCAGCACAAGATAAACATCTAGAATGCCCATTTGACAATCACCTAGACGCCCTCCGCTAGCAATACGGGAAAAAAGCGGAACACATTATAAGAGACATGGAATCTGAAGGTGTTATCGAGCCATCTAATAGTTATTGGGCTTCGCCTGTGGTATTGGCTAAAAAAGGTTGCCGTTTGGATTGTGTAACGAACCCGCGACGTTTGAACGTCTCATGGAAAATGTGCTAAAAGCGCGAAAGACTTGTTTATTCTACATGGATGACGTCATCGTGGTGGAAGACCACATGAAGAACCTGCAAAGGCTTCGGTCGGCCAATCTGAAACTTTCCCTCAAAAAGTGCCATATTTTCCAGAGTAAGGTTCAATATTTGGGAAATGTGAGGGTCGTAATGTTGCTTTTGATACTGAGAATGCCAGAGCCGTAAGAAAATGGCCAATTCCATATGATAAATCGCGGATCAGAAGTATTTACGTCCTGTGCACCTATTACCGACGATTTGTGATGAGTTTTGCCAGAATTGCTAAACCTCTGACTCGCCTTACTGAAGATATCAACGTTTCTGATAGGACAGAAGAGTATTTCGCTGCTTTTGAGGAGTAGAAAAGGTGTTTAACGATGACCCAAATGCTGTGTTATCCTAGATCGGACGGAACATCCTAAGGATGCCGATGCTAGTATTGTCGCAATTGGAAGCGATTTGTTCGAAAAACAAGATGGAGAGGAGAACGTTGTTGGATACTTCAGTAAGGTGCTTTTTAAGTCGGAATAAAATTATTGAGTTAGCTGACGAGAGTTATTGGCCGCCGTAAAATCCATCGAGCCCTTCTACAAATACCTGCACGGAACAAATAGTACGGCAGATCATGCAGTTTTAAGATGATTGCTAAATTTCAAAAATTCAGAAGGCCAGATTGCAAGATGGATCGGAGGAATATAGGACTTCACCATCGAAGATGGAGCAGGGACAAGCCATCGAAATGCTCGTGCATTGTCAAGAAGTCCTTGTCCGCCGGATTGTTCGTATTGTAGTAGGGCAGAAGTAGAGATGGCACCGGTTTGTAGAACAACGTTGGTTGACGATCAATGGCAACCAGCAGTGTTGGCATCTGAACAAGAAACTGACCCGGGTTTGAAACCGATTATTGTTTGGCAGACAACTACAAAGGGACTGGGACCAACACCTACATCTGTTTCTCCTAGAATATCGATCTGCTGTACATGAATCGATGAAATAAACGCTCGCAAGTGTGGAACCACAGAAGACGGGTCAGAATTCATAATTTGGTGAGACCAGGTCTTCAGAGTGCCAGTGACAGGATGAAACAAAAATTATGATGTGCGAGATCGGTAAGGAGGACACAATGCCGATCATCTGATATGGTTGTACTGTACAATCCCCAGGGGCGAAAGGGTTTATCAGCAACACTTCAAAAGAACTGGGATTGTCCATACAAGGTTGTGAAAAGAATCAACTACATAGTCTATCGAGTTAAGAGGATGCTTAATGGTAAGCCGAAAGTGGTGCATTTTAACATACTGGCCCTGCTTGCTGGAGACAACTAGCGCGAGTTCGAATAGTGAGTAAAGAAAAACCTATAATCCAAGGGGTTCGATTTATCCAAGATCAGTGGATCAGTTCTCCAAGAATAGATATTGTTGTAATGCTGAACCGTGTCGTTTCCTTCATGATCCTCGGTCGGATATGTAGGAGTTTCGGGACGAAACAGGTTCTAAGGAAGGGGGAATGTAACGATCAAGTGAGTTAATAGTGTGGACAAGCTAGGAGAATTTTTAATCTGTCCAGTTTTATAACGATTCGAGTGCAAAACCATTACAATATTATCTACACAGTGCTTAGAAATATAATTAATCTTTATCATTCGTGTTACGGAATTAGCACCCTCTTATATGAAACCCTAATTTAAAATCATCAAAATGCAAATGTGCTCGTAATCCTTTTAAAATATCCTTTGGTGTCTAGCAAATTGCAATGCTCAATTTCGCAACGTAAGAGGCGCATGCATTTCAGCTTAGTCATTCCTGAAAGATTAGGACGACGCGAAACGTCCCATTTCGTATTGAAATTCGCTTCGAGGTACAAATGACGAACGTATGTTCATCCTTCAGAGCTTGGGAAGCTTTCAGTTAAGCTAATTTACATATAGAGCCTTCTAGTGTACGTGTGGATGCGGTATTATCCCAAGGTTATTACTTTTGAAGTGAGCAGCTTAGAGGCAACCGAGCGAAAGTGGCGGACTAATTTTGATGAAAATGATTAAAGAATAACATTTGTCTTTAATTTTGGATATTAATCGTTTTTTATTACACTGTGCTCAGTTTTAATTATTACGCGATTACACGGTGTAAAAAAGCGGATATAGGATTTGATTAAGCATTCGTAAATTTTCCTTTGGATGTACCGAGGCATTAAAAAAGGGTTTATTTTATAATTTGCTTTCATACAAGCTCTTTGTATTTTAAATTTTGACGAGATATTTCGTATGATCTAATTACTTATAACAAAATCATAAAGTAAGCTATTTCAAGCGTCAATTCAATGAGGTTGGGGTTGGGATACCCTTATTTTCTAGCTTATGACACTATATTTTACTTTACCAGTTTAATTTAAACTTGAATTAGCGCGCTACATTTTTACGTGGTGGTGGACCTGCCGTTCGACTTCCGATTTTTTTAAGTAATTGTAACTCTGCGTCTTTTTTTTAATTCAACAGTCATCTAACTCCCAGGTGCCTTCTAGAGCTCAAAAAGTGGCAATGAGATAGTGTTCTTTGTATCTTCAAATAACATCAGAAAAAGATTAAAACAAAATCGGAAAATGTCGGGGTTTTTATGGCATATCTTTGCAAGTAATCCAAATTTTATGGTTTTCTTTAAATCATCACAATAACTCTTTAATTGCGCAGCTTTTCTCTAATCTGACCATCGTCTTATCTTCTATGGTTTCGAATATCCCCTTGATAGCCATTCTTACTTTGGACAGAATGTTTAAACATGCAGTTTTTATTCAAATAGAAACATTCGAACAATTTTTGAGGTTTTATCTTTCCATATATGGCTGGGCTAAACGAAGTGGTCCTTATGCATTTATCCCGTCAAATTTCGCCAGATGTTCTAACGTGGTGCTATTACTATTTCGTTGTTCGGTGCGGTTTGAAATAAATGTGTGCGATCATGCTTTGTGTAAGAAAACTCCATAAGATAAGACTGAGCTGAAATTTTTCGAGTTTTTATTTTGCTTCACTCATTGAAATGACGTATCCCAACTAAGTAGGCGAAAGACAACAATTGTTAAATACCTTAGTATAAGTCCGGAATCCGAATGTCAATCGCATCCACGGAATAATAAAAGACAGCTGAAGATCCTCACCTGGAGGACCGCTTTCAAAAGTGTAAATTTAGTGCATGCAAACATTTTTCAAACGCGACGAATTCTTTCGTGAAAGTGAAGAATACGAAGCATTTGAAGGGGCTGAAGATACTTAAGAATTTTAACTATTGTAGAAGGATTTGAAGAATCCGGAGAATCTGAAGAATCCGGAAAATATAGATGCAAACAACGTTACATGCGGACGTTTTTGTTGGTATTGGCACCTATAGTAATGATGTTTTCCCTGTATAATTTAAATTTTTAAAGTTAAATGTGGTTGTTAATTTGGATTGACCACAAATTTGATTATATTATTTAAACCTGAATTCATTGTCGATTAGAATTATTAGATGTTTGGTTTTTTTTTGTTTAAATAATCGCCTTGTATTTTGAATGATTCATTGTTCAGTTAGTGTACGATAAGAAAGATCAGAGACATTAGGAGATAATTGCGCTAAGCGTTTCTTTTTTTAAAATAATCCGGTCTGACAATAAGCGTTTTTTGATCGCTTCGTGAATAATAAAATTTGAAGTTGGGTTAGAAGCAACGAAGTTAAAGTCGTTTTGTAAATTCGTGAGAATTCGGCGAAGAAGTATAATAGAACTGTTTATATCGGGGAAGTTGTACTCTGCCTTTGGAGATTTTGGAGAAATTTGAGTTGAGTTGAGTGCAAAGAATTTACTATACACAACTACGGATTAAACGTGTAAAATAACGTTGTCAATTATTCGCCATTCTCACTCCTAGACCGCGCGTATATTCATGAACTTTGATCGTCGTCTCAATTGCGAGCTTATCTGTTGACATTCTTGACCTGGGGACAGCTGAAACCGCATACTGCGCGAGTTAGGATCAAATTAATCTGGAGACATAAAGCCTGAGAACTCTATGAAGGTCGAGGCAGGCTCGGATTAATATGGAAAAGTAGAAGGTACTGTATTCTGTTTTTGTAATTTGGAACTGTACCATACATTCTTTAGGGGTGGCATAGGAATTTTGTTAGATTGCAATACGATTGGAATATTCTCCAAATACTGAAGACATCGAGGCGCCATAAAAGATTAGTCAAGAACGAAAGCGGATGTGACGTAATCTTTCCTAAAAATATGACGTGCTTGTTCGAGAACATCCTGACGCGGCATTGAGCACTAGAAAACATTCTAGGGACATTCTAGAAAGAATGTTGTTTGCTATATAAGCAAATCGACGGGCTTGAGTTATGTTATAAATTGTAAGTGATAACTACTGTTATAAATTAATTCATTTTAAAACTGTTGCAAGTTTCTATGTACAACAAAATTCATCGCCGAACAACGGATCTCGCTTATTTGACTGTAACGATTAATTTCAGAACAAGTTTATGGTGGTGTTTGTATAGTCGGTGTATGTAGGTGTGCGGTGGTAAATCTATAGCGGTGGCATCAGCTGGGTCTTTTATCAGCACCCACAGTGCTGTTATCTTGTTTTAATTAATTTTTAATATCATTTCTAAAGAAAGAACGTTAATCATTTTTGGTTTCTTATGAATGTATATGTACCTACATTTTTGAGGTACACCAATTAGTTTTGCCAAACGAACTGCATTGTGGAATTTGAAACAAGGAAATTGAGCAATTTAATTTTATGTGACAGAAATTTATAGCACCAACACACTTTTACCCTTTTCAGAGCCGGTCTTACGTAAATAGACCACAAGACAGATATTAGAGCTGACATGTAATTTCCATGCACGATTGTGATCACTTTGTCCTTTGTCAGCCCGATTTACTGATCGTGTCATCATCAGCTGATATGTATGCCGACCTTCTTTGTTTATCTCATTTGTCCCCTTTCACACAACAAACCGCGCTAAATGACTTTTAGGTAATGCATAAAAAAATACTGAGGCGTGTCATTGCTCCGCCGTATGAGTTAATAAATATCTACATACTCAGTTGTAAAATACATCAGGAATCATTGTATTTTAGTAACACCTATATGAGATTGCCATCATTAGCTCTTGGAAATTCTACCATTAAGAACGGTTCCATCAAGGTGTATAATAGGGATTATGGAGTTTCGATCGAGAATTTCTAATTAGTATTTAAGTTGGTAAGTCAGGTAATTGACAGTTAAATACGGTTAACTTAGTAATGGATTCGGCTGAATTAATAAGGATTTATGTAATCTGTAAATCACGCCTACTATTTTGATACGATCAAAATGCCAATGCCTCCTAAAAACTTCGTGAGACTACCATTAAATTTCGGCTCCTACTCGCGTACAGTGACGAAAGTAATTATTCTTGTATTTAGCTAATTTAAATTTAATGGAATTTTTAGTTCTGCAACTTGAACAAAGCCTCATTTAAAGTACGAGCGAAACGAGAGTACAAGAGAATATACATTTATGCTTCATGATGTACATACTAAAAAACTTTTAATTAACTTGAGGAGATAATAAATGGAAACAAAAACGCTGCTCGATTTTATATTGCCAGCCTTTACAAATAAGGGGAAAAGGTAATTTTGATAATAATTGAGTAAAAGTTGTCAACAAAATTGAGGAAATTTGGGTTATTTCTGGTACTTTGTATGCAAAGGGTTTCGCCTCATTTACTGGTGGTAGTATGAAGTAATAAATTTACGCTTTTTCCGTGCAGACACATATTTCAGGAAATTATGTTCCTTTCAGAAAACTACTCATAGTGAAGGCTCTATCACGTATAACTTGAATGGGTAGCGTCAAGGCGTGTTTTCACAAAAGGGGGAATTTATCGAAGATAATTTTGTGTAAATCGTTTGATTGATGTTTCTATAATGTATCCGAAATTGCATGAAATACGTTACCGCAATAAACCCTTAAAGAAGATTAGCGAAAATTCTAGCAATCCCGTATATATCTGACAATGGTAACCTTAAGGAATGCAAGGGTATAAATTGTGCCCAGTCTTCTAACTACTCTCCATTTATTATCCGCGGCTTCTAGAATTTCTCCGCCTCGAAAAGCTTGACTAATGTAAAATATGATTATGATCTAATCTCCTCCGAGGCGCACTTCTTTCAAAGTTCTGATTAAGAAAAGAAAGAAAATTAAAAATGTATGAGCGTAATTTAGATCATCTCGCGTAATTATTTCGGTGGTATCGCGCTCATTTCGAACCTAAATGAATCATTTCTTTAGAAATTTTACTGCGGACACTGAAAAATTAAGAGTTGGAGGGAATACTAAAAGTTCTTTATGCGTTAGCAACCGCTTGGAAACAAGAGCTTAATTATTGATTCTTACCGTTATACCTTCTTTGTTGCGTCAACCGATAATTTATTTCCTCCTCATTTATTTTCACCGCGAAGATTTCGAATACTCATCGGAGCGTTATTCCACAGTTGTTAATTTAAAAATCAATCTTACCCAAAATCCCATTAACCGATAAATCCACAAATCGAGACTAGTTGTACTTAGGGCGTAAGTGTCACGAAAAACTACATGCTCGTCATGAAGGTGTTCAATTTGAACAATAGTGTGAATGGCATACATTTGTGTTGTGAGGACTGTATAAGAAGTTTAAAAAAATATTCGTTCACAAACATCTTTGAGTTCCAGAAAAGTTGCCACGGAATATTCACCTCTAAGAAAACTCTTCCGTAGGTA
Source organism: Photinus pyralis (assembly GCF_008802855.1). Lineage (NCBI taxonomy): Eukaryota > Metazoa > Arthropoda > Insecta > Coleoptera > Lampyridae > Photinus > Photinus pyralis. The sequence goes on from NW_022170596.1 coordinate 14,512,702, forward strand.
TATTCGCCACCGGAAGATTTGTCCTCGAAATATTCGCTCTGGAAAATTCGGTACCGTGGGATTCGTCCCAGGAGGATTTGCCTAGATAATCAGCAAGGTGCTCCCATTCTTCCATTGAGCGGGTTCTTTGTCATGCGAGAAGTGCCTGACTGTTCCTTCAAGACATGCTTGACCTAAAGGAATGGATGACGCCAGACGATTGTCGCAATGTTCATGAGGGGAATTATGAGATTTTGATAGTTGTGAGTTTTAGGGTGTGGTTAGCCGCAAATTAATGGTCTGGAATTTTGAGTCCAGGGCTGAGAAACGCGAACTCACCAATTTTGAAATCTGGCGATGATCTTTATTAATGATTGGTTAAGGGAACGAAGTCTATTGGATAACGAATTAAAATTCCCCCTTTAGCCTACGAGATTTATTTTGTAAGCGTGTAGAAAATTAAAAAAAAAGGACAGAAAAGCGTCTAGGGGAATTTTAGAGCGGGAATAGTCTTGTCAGAGTTTAAGTAAAAGAAACCATAAATTAAGATTAGCGCCAAACCGTCCGTAAATCCAAAAATAGAAGGGATGGAAATAATTGAATTTAATTTTTTTTTTAATTTTATTTTTTATTTTATTGCCTTTATTTTATAGTGGGCGGAGTGTTACCAATTTGCTACTCTTCCCACTCAACCCACTATACAATCACAAACAGCCATGCCTTACCTGGGATTCGAACCCAGGACCCTTGTAGCCAAAGTTAGAGCTTCTAACGTAAGCTCTTCTGAGCTACGCAGGTCTGTGAAAGAAATTAAAAAAAAAACGGTAAAATTATTAAAACTATTAAAAATTATTAATTAAAAGAATCCATAAAATAAGATTAGCGCCAAACCGTCCATCAATCCAAAAATAGAAGGACTGGAAATAATCCTATTAAAAAAACGCGAAAATTATCAGTACAGAAGCGTCGCGGATTAAATTAAAACCTATTAGGTGACGCATTGTAAAATACATCTACGAGGAAAACCGCTTTAGTGATAACGTGTGCGGAAGATCATTTTCGGTCACGGAATAAATATTACGAAAAGAATATTTAGAGCAGCTAGTAATATCGCGAACACAGAAGTTTTGTGGGCATGTGAATTAACCGGATGTTCTGGGTACTCATTCAGAAGGGATTATCGTAAAAACTCAATATCATAAACTGTCTTCGTAAAACAAGGGTACGTTCGAATTATTACGTAGAACTAAAAAAAATTCTTAAAGTACGAGCGGACTTTTTCGGAAAATAAATTAGAAATTTATAATGAAAGTTCAGTCAATTAAGAAACTCCCAATTCGGAAGCGGAAGCTTCAAAAGACAAATTAAGCTAGAAAAGAAACGTGGCCACGGTATAGGGTTTACGTTTTTAGTACCTACTAGTTGTAAACGTAAAAAACTTAAATAAGGAAGACGTAAGAGAAAGTGGAGCTGGATCTATTTTTTTATTTTCGTCAATTATATACTAGATATGCTCAAAAATTTAAATTTGTATTTATTTGCTGCAGTCAATTCAGATTAAAGAGGATTCTCAAGTTTTGATTTTCAGGATTAAAAGAACGGGTCAATATCCATAAGGCCTTTGCTTCTTGAGCTAGCCGTCGGTCATCTGTTGGAAAAAAAATAATTAATATCGTAGGTCAATTTTAGCACGACCAAGGATTTCCAACCTCTGTATTGTAACAAAACGGTGCAAGTACACTAATTGTAAGAAAACGGAGTCAAAGACAACGACGATGAAGATGACCAACCGCAAATAAGCGTTACGGTCGCCCCTCCGGATACTAACCCTGACTACAATGAAACCTAGTCGTTCTGAAAGTGCGAAGTACTGAGAAGTTTTAGTAGTGTGTAAAGTTACAATGTGGACGGTATTTTATTTATAGAGTTGCCTTAAAATTAACTACATTAGCAATCGCTAGATGTCACTATCTAACAATATCAAAGCATTGTGCGTAACAACATTTACACTTCCCCTTCTTATCAGTAGTCATTTTTGTAGAAAATGATGATCGCTCTGCTTCACAGCACACATTCCGGTCACTTGTTGACCTGAGAATCTGCTTTCTAGACTGCTGTTCAAAACCTGAAAACTTAAAACCGTTCATCACCTTTCCTGTTATTCATTTCATACCGCTTTCATCAGTTTATCCCTTTTATCCCGTATCGTCCAACTACCTTTTCCTGCATCGTATAAAATCACCCTCAGTAGTATAGTCACACTGATCCAGGATCACTTTGACCCTGAGATCTGTACATGCGCTAAGTCCAAGGTCATTCGATTCGGTTGTTTGAAAGAGACCTATTTCTACTGAACAGAGCTGTTTCTATGGAACAGGTGTGGATTTAATTAACAGACCTGTTTCTGTTTAACTGATTTGGATTTAATATATTTTATTCAATGACGCTAAAGCCTACATAGTCTAATAACGACCCGAAGATGGATTTACTTTATATCCGAAATCTATCGCCTAAAAGAAAATCAAATTAAATATATTCAGCTCGTGTATATAATGTAATTTATTACATACCTACTTACCCTATATTGATATACTTAGTTATGAGGTAAAACTAATTCCAAGCGAATTTGGAACCTAGGGATTAACTGCTGTCGTGCTTTGATGTTCGTTCAACCGTTTGGATTCTTTTGTAGTATCAAAAAACTCGCAAGTATTAAAGAATACCTAAAAAATGTCAGAGAACACCATAAATTAGTAGCCTTGAAATTAACTGATTTATAACAGTTAAAATATTATTTATCACTTACATATACACAATTTATAACAAGGCGAACAATTTATTATTTCGATTTTGAAATTGGAACTGCCCTGAAACGCAATTCGATTTGCTTATATAGTAAACTTGAGCGTTCTCGAGTGCTTCCGAACGCTTCCGAGTATTCTAGAATGTTCTCGAACAAACAAGTCAAGTTTCCCGGAAAAATTGTCTCACATCCGCCTTCGTTCTTTATCGACGATGACTAATCTTTTATTGCGCCTCAATGTCTATCGGCATTTATGGAATTAATTAATGATAATCATCTTTAAGTAGACAACTATCTCCCCTAAAACTCTTGGCCTTTTACTGCTGACCTCTGGTAGTCGTTTAAATTAACCCAGGCATTTTTACCGTTACCCTCTGTTTATTTGAATAAATAAAACTTTAACCTAGAAACGGTTTTTAATCACCTACCTTGACTGATGCGTGAAAAATTGCCAGAGCCCGTGAGTGTTTTAGAAAATTGATCAGAATTAATTACCAATTACTCTAATTACCTACCACTACTAATAATCGTAGTTCGCACACGGCAGTATATTCTGATATTCGAAACTTACGTACCGAAATAATATTTCCGATTAAATTACGCGAGGTATCCCATATCGATTACTTCCAATTTAAATAATTAGGTCTTTCGGCTACGTATTTTCGGTCTCTGGCGGAATAACTACGTGAGAGCTTTTAAGGAAATGAGGGAAACGAAAGTTTTCTCGACAAGAAATTAAATTTTTTGCTCTTTCCAGATTCATTTCCCTTGATATGGTCCCGTTTTAATTCCAAATGTGTTGAGCATTTGCCGCCTAGTACAGCAATAATGAATAAAAAATAGCTTGGAGCGTTCAGCGAGCGAGCGATGGGCAAGTTCTCGGAGCTATCACAGCTTTGTAAATTCGTAGTCCTTTTTGGTCTGTTATTTATTTAGTACCCGTCTTGTTTGTCACCTTCAATAAGGGCGAACTTTAATGTAGAACTCCATCAGTGCTCATAAATTAGAGTGGAAATTTATGGGGTCGGTTTTCAGCGGTATTTCAAAGAGAAGTTGGTTCTGAAAATTGCATCAGTTACGTCAATGCATTTTCGATAGTTTGGTTAGTTATTCATTGGTGTTAATACAGTTGCTTGCTTCACATTGCCTCTTTCTTTTTATGGAAGTAGTCTAATGGCATTGTTCAGTTAATTGTTTGTTGGTATTTTTAAAATGTGATAAAACCTTCGATGATTTCATTTTTTTTTATTCTAAAGTTGTTATTTTTTGTAAGTTTAATGATATTCAACCTAGCCCTGTGCTGAGTTTGGATGTCATTAAGGGCTCTAGATCATAAAACAACATACTTTTGATCTTTATGTTATGCGTAAGACCTTTTTTTTACACGAAGCGTTACCAACTCTAATTGGAATACAGTTTGCTTAGTGGTTTGGTGATATGGATGTTCAGTTCTTTGGGGTAAGTACCAGTGCGTGTTTCTTCCTTTGTTTTAGACCCATACGTGAAGATGAATATGTTTGGTTAGGATGCTACATCCTCATCAAGAAAGATGTGATAGTTTTTCCCTAATAGGAATAAAATTGAGGGGAGACTGAGTCCGATCGAACTTCTAGATCAGGTAATCTCTTAATAGCCTCGCTACTCGAAAGTGGCCCACTTCAAAACCTCTGCTATTCAACAGCTCCTTATTCTTTAGACGAAAGGATGTCAGAGTGGCCTGCTCTCTCACATGGAGATCTAGCGGAGACAGACCCAGACGAACCTCCATGAAGGCTGTGGGAGTTGTTCGCATCACGCCCCTGCAAGCGAGGCATGCAAGTCTGTGCACATGGTTAAGAGGTGCTGGAACTCCTTCCTTTTTTCTCTTCTGGCAGGTGCATTGGGGGCAGCGCATTTAACGCAGCGTGGTTGGCGAGGAACATCCCCTGACAGCATTTCCGATCCGTTGGCATATGTGGCATTGGTCATTTCCTGACTTTCTATGTGGAGATTCGACATTTACTCGCAGGTAACCCAGATATTTTAAGTCAAAAAGTTCCTTGGCACGATAAGTCTTTTTCATTTGGACTATAAACATTGACGTGTTCCTTTTTTCTTTCCCGGAGGGCATGCGTATAATCTTCAAGGGTTCAAAGCTGAGAGCCCTGATGCACGTATTGAACTCGATACCAGTTGGTAACCGTAGGGATAGTCCCGAACGCAAGGTTTTCGCGGATCGGGGATCCACACCTACTGTAGCCAGTGCCGATAGGGCGTGTTGCTAGTGCAACTGATTGTGGAGAGTCATGGGAGGTACTTTTCCTTTAGACTCCATCTGTTTGGGCGGTTCCGAGGTTTCATCTTCCGTTTCGATTCCTTTTGATTTGCCTTGATAGGTTGGGAAGGAGTTTCACCAGCTGAGGAAGGGTGTGGAATGTGTGCACTAGGGAATCTGTTTTATGACCTCATCAATCATCTTCCTTGCTGCTCAAGCTAGATGGCTTGGCTGTTGAGAGGCTGCGTCTGAATGATAAGTTGCTGCTTAAGCTCGGCTTTTTCCTTTATAATCAAGCTGATGTCCGTAAACCTGCTACGATTGCATTGACGACTTGGAAGTTTTCGGCTGGTGGCACATGATTAAGGAGTGCTACGGTTGGGGTGGGTCTGGTTCTAGACCACCGGACAATTGATCCATAGCAGAGCATATATGTTTTATCACGGGAGTCTACAATAGGGATGTTACGGAAGTGGTTATATTCGAAATACTGAATTCGGAAGCGGAGTTTTTTAATTTGGTTTATCGGAACCGAAATCGGAGTCGGAACGGAAGTCGGAACCCGAATTGGAGTCAAAAGAGAGTTGTAGTAATGATAAAATCAAATGAAGTGACTCCAAAAGAAGCAAATAAAATTTAATGAACAAAACAACATGTGAAAGAGAAATGTACATAATTATACGGCGAGCGGGAGGTACCCCGCGCGACAAAAACAACGCCGCTGGTGTGCACCAACCTCCGATGTAACTTTCGAAAAAAATTTGTCGGAAACGAAATCGGAATCGAAAGTGCAAAGTGAATCGGAAGTTCCGAACTTGCGGAATCGGAATCGAACCTCCGTAACATCTCTAGTCTACATCCAGAATACCTCCAGGGATGGTACACCTTATTAGGGTCTTCCTGAAAAAAAATATTGTAACTTTTTTGTGTCTTACTGTAAAGTTTATAACCTGTAATTAAACATCTCATATACAAAACTTTTTTTTCTAATTGCAACATGTCAGGAAACAACATATAATACCGTAAAACTTTTAAATTTTGTCATGCAACCGACGACATGCCGATATTGACCGAGCGTCGCTTACGTCACTATGCAAGTTGCCGATCGGGAGTTATATTAGTGCATGACACTGATAGGAGTTCGATTCGACTTATTATGGCAATCTGCCATAAACTGAGTTCTGAGTGGTTCGTAAAGGGGCAGTTAGATAGTCTGCCAAAGGTTGAAGTGTTAATGGTCGCCGCCTTTTCTCGAAAAGTGAGTTTTTCCATGCCAGTCGTTTGAGTGGAGTCAAAGTCCAGAAGCAAATCTGTTATGGTTCATAGGAAGTATAATATCAAGTTTTGTGTGTATAGTGCAAGGTATAGTGTAGGTACCTAATAAAGTATGCACCTTACGGATTTCAACGAGAAAATTAGGGTGTTGGATATGTGGAAGTGAAAATAGAGAAAAATGTGTGCGCTCAGCGCTGTAAGGGCACAGGTATGCCCAGAACAGAGTTCGAAGTAAATCATATTCTGAATTACAATTACAATATTACATATCGATGGATTTTCGTCGATAACTGACTGAAAGTAAATCGACATTATGTACTTTAATTAATTAGAATCGTCTTCACAACAATACAAATGGGATGTCAAACTCGCGGTATCACGTCGAACTTTTTTCGTATATTTCCTGTTGGGACGTTTATATACAATTTATTAGGTTCGCGATGACTTCTGCTATCACACCCAGGCACAAATGCAATAATTATTCGACGCTTTTTTCCATCAAAACGACGTTTTCTTTCTCTGAATCGATTGTAAGCAATGCTACGGCTGAGCGCCAACGTGCGTAGTGACGTCACAGCAACGTGGCGGTCATTCGAAACTTTTCAAACGCCGTTCATTTTGAGCGGAAAAAAACGCTCATGAGCGGAAAAACCGCTCGCCGGCAGAAAAAAGCGCTCGAGCGCCGGGCACTTTAAGTGCACGCTCGAGTATCGAGCACTAAGCGGTCGCTCCGAAAAGTGCTCGCGAGCAGGTTGCTCGCAAGCGCTTTTTCCGTTTGAAGCGCTTTTTCGAGCGGAACGCTCGCGAGCAGTACCCAGCTCTGAATTAGCACCCCACCCAGGAGGCATCCTCTTGCTACTATGCACCCTAGTGTTTCTTTGGCAGCGCTCATGTGCCCTGCTCTGAGATTCAGCAGCTGCACAATCTCGCCTCGTACAACTTTCGTTATGCCGTGGTGGCGTAAAACCATTTCTATTGTTTTGATGGTTGTTTTGTGGAATGCCCTTTCTGTATCTAAATACTTCCAATGTGAACTCTTTATAGTCCAGCGATCTCTCAATCAGCGCTACGATCCAGCAGGGCTGACTCTGTACAACTTTTTGGAGAGTATGCGTATTAGTTAGTGCACAGCGGAAACCGTGTTAAGTGCCGTTTCCCTTAGATATCTATCGCACAGTCTTTTGAGTTTGGCGTAGCGTTTTAAGACTCGGACTCTAACCTCACAGGTTGTGGGTTTGAATCTCACAACTTGCCAGTTTTTAGTGGTACGTACAGACCATCTCCTGACTACCATGCATCGGAGGGCATGTAAAGCTGGCTGTCCTGGCGGTCATACCACGACCGTTGTTAAGTTATACAGACGGCTGTTGACCTGAAATCGTCTGTACCTGTACCTAAGGAGTGCCACCCATACGATATGATACGATACAAGAAAAGACATCAAACTGATTGGGCAATGTACTTTGGTGTACTTATTAATATGAACCATTTGCTAGACTTTTATTTAGGCCGGATGCAGAACTTCTGGTGTTGCTGTGGTGGTTGTACTGACGTACCCCCACATCAGGTTCGATAGGGTTACTAACCTTCACCTTTAGAGAGGAAAACCCATAACCGAATCTTTCACCCCTGGCGATTATGTTAGCCTGGTTGGTCCTTTTCCTCAATGACGAAAACTCAGCCCCCCCCCCCTTGATATTGATCATTCACTGGGGGTCGATTTTTGAAACCAGTCGCATCTATTCGTATACGCTTAGATGCGAAGACTTAAAAACGTATACGTTTTCCAAATGCAATTTTTGACTACTGTTCGACGCTAGATGCGCAAGAGCATACCGTTGTAAGTGTATCGTGGTTTGAGCTTATGTAGGTGGTGAGGTGAAGATATTGCTCAGTCATTTCAAATTAAAGAATAATAATATTTTAGGCACTGATTAGCATGAATACTCAAAACACGATGGACACGCCAAAGCGAGGGTGCAATACCACGCAAAACCAAAAAAGGTGGTATGTGGAGTTTGCTAAAAAACACTCCGATATAATAGCAGGGAAACAAACTGCGACTTTGACGTGCAAGAAAATGCAAGACTAATGGAAAGAAGTAGCTGATACCCTTAATAGCATGCCAGTTTCTTCAAAAAACAGGAAGCAATAGCGCAAGGTAAACAAATATTTACCTAAATTTTAGATGCATTTGTACATTTTATAGACGTGGCATGATTTACGGGCACGCACTAAGAATAAAGTTGCCAAACAACGAAATTACCAAAGGGGAACATAAATAAATAAATAAATAATGATAAATTGTGTTTCATTTAAGACTTCTATGGGGTTGCAAGGATTACGGTTCCTATTTGGGCGATAATTGCGCTCGGCATTCTCTAAATTGCCTATTACAAACACATTCACAGCTTCATCCATTGTTGTAAGTAGATACCTCTCAAGTCTCAAGAGTCAAAACTTCAACACTAACCACAAACGTCAGTTGGGAGCGTTTGCGAACGCCACTTACCCGCTCGCAGAAAAACGAACACAATTGAACGTATACGCAATATAAACGTATGGCCAAAAATTGCAAATATACGTTTCTTTACGAATACGTATACGTTTTAAGGAAACGTACGGTCAAAAATCGACTCCCTGCTGTGTGGAAGAGACACCAGCAGCAGCCTACCTTTGCCCAGGAATTCTGCACCTCCAAGAGCCGTTTGACCTCCGCCAGGTCGTCAGGTTCCCCCGGGGACCCTGCACTGTATTATCTTTAGGTGCCCTTTAATAGCCCATAGGAATGGTTGTCCTCGTTCAACATTCTTAGGAACTCGCCCGAGCACCTTCAACCCCCGAACGTGGATACTAGTGTGGCGACCTTTAGGGCGCACAGATGCGGGTCAAGAACCTTGACCAGGCTATTTTGTACCATATCCGCCTTGTTAGCCGTTAGCCTACCCAGAGGGTCATTGGTACCTATGATCAGGTAAAGTAAGTAAAGAAAAGTTAGAGAACAGGTAGAGAGCGGACAGAGAGCAGGTAGAGAACAGGTAAAGAGATGGTAGAAAGAATTATGCCGCAACCCGTTCAGTTCCGTATTGACGAAGATTTTTTATACCCCCCTGCAGATGTGTTTCTATCTTCCTGATGAAATCCTATACAGGGTCATTCTTGACGAGCGTCAGTTAGAAAGATATGGAAAACCTTTGAAAATGAAGATAAACTGATAAGTTCTTTAAGGGTTTTGGCACATGATTAATTGAACTAAAATATTTTCAAAATGGCGCCACTTCCGGAAATACCGGAAGTAGCCATCAACTTTGTTATTTTAAATAGGGGCCCCCTATTTTTTCTACGTTTTCGGATTCTACGTCGAATTTGGAGTACAACGATACCCCATAGTTGACTCTTTGCTCCAAGGGCTTCGCCGATATTCAAGTTTTTGTGTGAAAAATTGAATTTGCAGGGGTAACTTTAAAAATTTATTATTCGAAAACGGTGAGAGATATTGCAAAACGATTTTAAATGCTTTATTAAGGAAAGATCGAATTTTCTTATGGTATGCGTAACCGTCTAAAAAAGTGAGACTACGTCACTTTTTCAAAGCTCTCAACTTTTAAACTTTTAAACATCCGTAACTCCATTTTTTCAAATGGCACCCCCCATTTTGTTGTTCACCCTTGTTTTCCTTTTTCCCAGACCTTTAATTTGATGCAAAATTTCAAAAGCTGCTTCAAACGGTTTCCGAGATATTCCATGTTTTAGTTACTTCTTGTGGAAAGTTGATAAAAAAATTAAATCGCTTGATGTTATTCTTTTGTTTTTATTATGATAATGTTTAAACGTCAAATTTTCGCTGCTTTTTCCTGGCAGCTATTCGATTACATTCCCCGTGTATTAATATTAAATTCAAAAAATCTTCATTAGTGTAACCCAAACGAGCCATTATTGACGAGAAGTATAAGTTCAACCAGCAAAAATTTGACGTTTAAACATTATCATAATAAAAACAAAAGAATAACATCAAGCGATTTAATTTTTTTATCAACTTTCCACAAGAAGTAACTAAAACATGAAATATCTCGGAAACCGTTTGAAGCAGCTTTTGACATTTTGCATCAAATTAAAGGTCTGGGAAAAAGGAAAACAAGGGTAAAGAACAAAATGGGGGGTGCCATTTGAAAAAATGGAGTTACGGATATTTAAAAGTTTAAAAGTTGAGAGCTTTGAAAAAGTGACGTAGTCTCACTTTTTTAGACTCTTACGCATACCATACGGAAATTCGATCTTTCCTTAATAAAGCATTGAAAACTATTTTGCAATATCTCTCACCGTTTTCGAATAATAAATTTTTAAAGTTATCCCTGCAAATTCAATTTTTGACACAAAAACTTGAATATCGGCGAAGCCCTTGGAGCAAAGGGTCAACTATGGGATATCGTTGTACTCCAAATTCAACGTAGAATCCGAAAATGTAGAAAAAATAGGGGGTCCCTATTTAAAATAACAAAGTTGATGGCTACTTCCGGTATTTCCGGAAGTGGCGCCATTTTGAAAATATTTTAGTTCAATTCATCATGTGCCAAAACCTTTAAAGGACTTATCATTTCAGCTTAATTTTCAAAGGTTTTCCATATCTTTCTAACTGACGCTCGTCAAGAATGACCCTGTATAGACAGCGAATCGTCTCAAATTTGGGTTGCTATAATACCAGGTTCTTTAGTAGATCATCGTTCCGTATTAGGAATTGACTGCACTCCTTACAGCAATTGTTTGTAGATAGCCACCGAGTACATGAGTGAACTCGCCGACGTATTTGGTGTCCAGGTTGGCCGCAAGGGAAGAATTTTTTACGTGCCACTTACGGAAAGAGTTATACCAAAAAATGTGTTCTTTTCACTCCTCTCGGTTTTATACTTGGCTTATAAATCGTATGTTTTCACGCACAAAAGTTAAATGGAGTTCTTCCTAACAAATCATGTACCTACCTTTGAGGGCATTGAGGTTAAATCAAAGGTTTTCATTAAAATTCAAGTCATTAAATTATCTTGTAACTTATTCACTCAATCCCTCTCCAAACAAAAACTAAACCTATACCAAGAATTTTACAGATACCTATTACAAGAATTTCACTACAAAATAATTACAATTTATTCGGTGTTTCTGAGACTAATAACAGCAGTCAAACAAGGATACTCTGTAAAACATAAGGGAAAATCTATGCCTCCTTTACTAAGGTCCACAAGTCTCTGTGTATCGTATGTAAAAACCTTGGACGTAAACCTACAATGGTCATGTCTAAAAAAGACGGTTGCCTCAATTTTATCCGGTAAAACGCAGCGCAAGGTCCAATTACACTTATGTGGTTCGATAGCGCATTTAAAAACGACAGCTTCATTTCCTACACCCGTAAAATAGGACTTTTCAACGTAATCGGATGGAGACGAGTTTCTATCGAAGAGTTGAATGGTAATCGACTCGGGGTTCGGACAATATGTCGAATGCAACTTTAAGTGCTTAATGAAAGCTTCAAATTGGTTGTGTTTAAAAGACATTTTCTCGCAGGAGGTGTAAAATGGGCATATGTACTTCTTAAACGTGCACGTCTTAATATGATCAAAGACACTGTTTATGTCTCCCAAAAAGGTGCAGCCTCTCCAACGGCACGGATAATTATCGTTCCCATTCACCTCGTATGACTGTATCATGTCATCCTCTCGGCAAGATTCACAATACTGTAGGGAGATATCCTCGGAGGGATGGTACATTGGTGTCGATGTAATTGATTTGCACGCGTGGCAAAGGAAGTTCTCCAAATTGACAAACGCTTCACTTGGCTCCGATTGTTCTTCTTTTTCGTTACTGGAATGTCTAAGAGCCTTTAATTGAAGAG